>NC_073272.2:45110378-45413409 GCF_029289425.2 Pan paniscus
GGACATATGTGCATATAGGGGATAGTTGAGGAACTAAAGAATACTTGGTTTTGTCCTGGGATTTACAACATTTTTGTCCAAATTATTTTCCCATGCATTACTTGTAAATCTTACCAAATTTCTGGAAGAGACCAACACTCCTCAGTCAGCCCAACAGGGTGACTATAGTCAATAATAATTTAATTGTACATTTAAAAATAACTAAGAAAGTATACTTGGGCCGGGCGCTGTGGCTCACACCTGTAATCCCAGCACTTAGGGAGGCTGAGGTGGGTGGATCACCTGAGGTCAGGAGTTCGAGAACAGCCTGACCAACATAGTGAAACCCCATCTCTACTAAAAATACAAAATTAGCTGGGCATGGTGGTGCATGCCTGTAACCCCCAGGTACTTGAGAGGCTGAGGCAGGAGTATCGCTTGAACCCAGGAGGCAGAGGTTGCAGTGAGCCGAGTTCACACCATTGCACTCCAGAGCGAAACTCTGTCTCAAAAAAAAAAAAAAAAAAGAGTATAATTGGATCGTTTGTAACACAAAGAATAAATGCCTGAGGAGATACATACCCCATTTTCCGTGATGTGATTATTATGTAATGCATGCCTATATCAAAATATCTGATTACCCCATAAATATATATACCTAATAGGTACCCACAATTTTTTTAAAAAGTAAGTCTACTTCCACCTATTTTCTCCACTTTTTTGTTATTTTCCCACTACTCTTCTTTAGGTAAACGAAAAACAAAACAATACAAAAAGACCTCTTTTTTTCATTGACCAAATCTTTTCCCTGTCTGTTGATAGACTATTAAAAAGCTGACTGGAGACTGTCTCACTCTATTCTGTTCTCCCTCTGATCCTCTACTGTGCACCATTTTTCAAACCGTGTCTTGATCTTATTAACTCTTATTTTTTTCAACAAGTCAGGTACAGACCTGGTACCTCTTTGTACCAGTCTTCCAAATCCTGTCTATGATAACTAACCAATCTGATTGTTGGTTATGTCAACATATTTGAATGTCAACATTATTTGAAAGAACCTGAACATATTTTTGTTCCTGCCAATGCATGTCTGGTGGATAAAGTCCAGAGAATAAACATATGCCAAGAGAAAACAATCTCATGCTATTTATCCTTTTGCCACCAACTCAACTTTTAATGTTCAAAACTTCTAGTGATGTTTCAAACTGGGAAAATGAAGGAGTAAAGTAATGTAAAATGAAGGAATATCCCAAACTACGCAGGACTTATATGTTGATTATTTTAAGTTGAAAACATTGGAGAAATTGTAGTTTCAGGAAGGGCTAGCTGACCTGTCTCTTCCTGCATACAGCAAGCCATAAAGGTTCTTCTTGGAGGGGTACTCTCACTGTACCAGGGTGAGAAAATAGCCCTTATCACCAGAGACTGGGAACGGGGGGAAATTGACCTAAATAAACATACTTAATGAAGTAACTCTTATGTTCCACTAGTTTTATATCCCCCATATATCTCCCAGTGACTCCCCTAGAAAACGTACTGCCCCTAGTCAGATTTTCTTTATCCAGTCATTTCTTCTCAAATTTATCATTTTTTGTCTAAAAAGTATAAAAGCATGTTGTGCTTTGACCACTTCTTTGGACTTCACTGGCTTCACTCTCTCATGAAGAGCCCCATGTACATGTACAACTAACACAATTTGTATGCTTTTCTCTTGTTAATCAACCTGTCATCAGTTTGGTTTCTAGAGCTAGCAAGAGCCCATATAAAAACCTAAAGGAGTTGGAGGTAATCTCTGACTCCCCTACAGGCAAAATGATCACCATGACTATTTTAATCCTTTAGTTTGTGAAATATAACACGCATACAGAAACTTACACAAGAAAAAGGCATACAACTGAAGAATTTGTCACAAAATGAACACTCATGTAACCACCATCCAAATAAAGAAATAGAACACTGCCAGCATCCCCAAAATCTTCCATGTCCTGCCCACCCCAAATTCTACCCCTCCTTTTACCACAAAGATAACCACTATTCTGATTTTATTATTATTATTCTCTAGATGGCAATTTGATTGTTCAAGCAGGTTAAAGAAAGCTTCTGGCCGGGCGCAGTGGTTCACGCCCATAATCCCAGCACTTTGGGAGGCCGAGACGGGTGGATCACCTGAGGTCGGGAGTTCGAGACCAGCCTGACCAACATGGAGAAACCCTGTCTCTACTAAAAATACAAAATTAGCTGGGCACGGTGGTGGGTGCCTGTAATCCCACTGTAATCCCAGCTACTCAGGAGGCTGAGGCAAGAGAATTGCTTGAACCTGGGAGGCGGAGGTTGCAGTGAGCCGAGATCGCACAATTGCACTCCAGCCTGGGCAATAAGAGCGAAACTCTGTCTCAAAAAAAAAAAAAAAAAAAAAACCTTCTGCCCAAACTAAAAAAAAGTAAGTAGATTTGGTGGTCGTTAGTATTGTTAATTATTTCTTCTGATACAGGACTCCCTTGCTGTCTTAGGTCCTTCTAGTAGATCAGAAAGAAGCTGATGGGCAGAGTGAAGGTAAAGTAGTAGAGTCCTAATTTAGTCCATTTGAACTTGAAATGACTGCTGTAAACTTATAAGGTACGCAAACAGAGAATATTAAAGTAAATAGTTCACTATATTTGATTCACCATTAGGTCTTCAGAAACACTTTTGGCAAGTGTTAACAAGGTGAACTTGTTAACAGACTATTGTCAAAGGCAGAGTTCCCTCAGAGACTCACGGGCTTAATTCTCCAAAGTGCCAGAGTTGTCCTTCCTTCTGTTAAGACTATTCTAAGAGTAGCTGGTTCAGGCTCCAGGAACCAGGATTCATCTCCCATATGCTCTTTATTAGTTTTTTCTTTTAAAAGGTTTTAAAAGAATATATTCTTGTAAAATTAAAGTTAGAACTATACAGAAGTAAAAGGTAAAATTGCTCTCTTAGATTGGATTCCCCCAAAAGTACACCCTGATATTAGGATTTGGGGACAAGCAGTTTATTTGGAAGGCCAAAGAGCACAGTGAGGGAGTGGGGGAAATTATACAGGAGAGGGAAGAAGGAAAGTCAGTAAACGATGTGCCGATGAGTAAATTCTCAGGGCTCAGTTGGGGCTCAATTCCCCTATGAACTTCTAGTAAATAGTACAAAACAGAGGTTGAAAACTACAGCCATGAGCCAAATCAGACTCACTGCTTATTTTTGTAAGTAAAGTGTTAATGGAATAGAACTATGCCCTGTTTTTGTTCACATGTTTTCTATGAGTTGACTAATTATGACACACAGTGTTATCTCAAAGTTTACATTATTTACTCTCAGTCCCTACAGAAAAAGTTTGCCAGTCTCTGGTATAGAAAATGTCTCAGAGTCGTCCCATCTGAGGGTGGGGAGCTGAAATATTTATCTACCATCATTCATACCTCATTGGCTGAGGGCTACTCTGAGTGTGACAACTCCTCAGACCTTCTGGCTGACTCTGTAGGCAGACCAAGCACACTCCTGTATCCAGAGAAAGCCCTCTTGGAGAGAGATGCATGTGCTTGCAGTATGAAACTATAGGCATTTACAGGAATAATGAATGCCAAGGAGGTATGATCAGGACAACAATAGTATCTGCTACAATCCCTATCCCACATATGCATCAATTCCAATCCCCATAGGTAACCACTTTAAGATGTAGTTTGGTGTGTATCTTTCCAAACGTTTCTCTATGTATGCAGAATGTATTACACACATTTGAATGCACTGGTTTATTTGGCAGTTAATGCCAGGGCAGGTATGAAAAAACAGAGAGAGTGAAGGAAGGAAGGAGAAAAATCTAATAAAGGTTTATGTTATTGTGTCGGTAACTGCAGTGGGCAAGTGGGGACCCTCTGAGTGCCTTAGAATTGTCCCTTGGTGCTGACTGAACTTGAGGATGTTAACATCTCCCTGCTCTATGGCTTCCCTCCATAAGGACTGAATAAGCCTCTACAACTTTGGAGAAAGCTCTGAAGCCAAGCAACAACAACAACAAAAACAAAAAACTAGCAGGCAATATAGTAGGCATTGAGACAAGATGTTGAAAATACACACAGAAACTGTCCAACATAGCTGCACTTGAAATCAAGGATAAACCATAGGATTCTGGCTAGGGGAACCAAAAGTTTCTACTACAACCCTAAATCATGTTCACATGGTTAATTGCTTATATGATCCAATAAATCTAACCAGATGAGAAAATAGTCAACTGTTGGATCAGTGAGTTATAAGATACTCGGAAACAGCAACTTGTCCATTCACCTGCCTTTGGATAGGCATACTCGTCAATTATCTTAGCCAACCATTACAATAGACATAACGTCACTACCTTTTTTGTTCAGTTATTTTTTATCCAGCAAGTTGTAAATACCATCATGCTTTCCTTACCTTTTTTGTTCGGTTATTTTTTAACCAGCAAGTTGTAAATACCATCATGCTATACGAGGTCAAAACCTTGTATACATTTGTGGTCCTAATGTAAAAGGAAATGATAACTGTATTATTTATTCCTCTGCCTCGTTTATATGTGATCATTTTTCCCAACTACAGATAAAATGAGTTGTATTTAATTTGGATGATTCTTGGTTCTCTGACAAATTTCAGGGGGATTCTTTTTGAGATGGAGTCTTGCTCTGTCACCCAGGCTGGAGTGCAGTGGCATGATCTTGGCTCACTACAACCTCCACCTCCTGGGTTCAAGTGAGTCTCCTGCCTCAGTATCCTGAGTAACTGGGATTACAGGCACCTACCACCAGGCCCAGCTAATTTTTATATTTTCAGTTTCACCATGTTGGCCAGGCTGGTCCCGAACTCCTGACCTCAAGTGATCCACCCGCCTCAGCCTCCCAAAATGCTGGGATTATAGGCATAAGCCAACACACCTGGCCTCAGGGGAATTTTGCACCCAGGCCTATTGCCTCCTCTGGTTTTTTGGGTTTTTGTTGTTGTTGTTGTTGTTTTTGATAAGGTCTTCCTTTGTAGCCTAGGTTGGAGTGCAGTGGTGTAATCATGGCTTGCTGCAGCTTCAACTTCCTGGACTCAAGTGATCCTCCTGTCTCAGCCTTGAAGTAACTAGGACTATAGGTGAATCCCACAATGCCCACCTAACTTATTTTTTCTAGAGATGGAGTCTTGCTATTTTGCCCAGGCTAGTCTTGAACTCCTGGCCTCAAGCAATCCTCCCATTTTGGCCTCCCAAAGTGCTGGGGTTACAGGTGTGAACCGCCATACCCAGCTTCCTATCTGGTCTTATACCTTTAGAGAGCATGCCTTGGGTGCCATACTCTTTGCCTAATACTGTGACTTGGGCTTAGCAGATGTTCAACATCCATTGCTGAAACTAAGGGTTAATTCCTTCATCAGTATTTTATTGTATCCAACTGTGACTCTACCAAATACATCACCCTGTGCATTGTCGGTTTTCTATCCCTGCTTATTCCAGGCAGCCAAGGGATGCCTTGGGCCAAAAATAAAATTCTTCCATGCAAAGTGGTTAGTGTTTCAGAGACAACACTGCAAATATGCTGTAAACTTAATTCACATCACTTGATTTGTGATGTGTGACACTCAGAAGGCAGAACATGTTTATATTTATTTTACCCATTGATCTGTCAGCACAGATTAGAATGAGGGAAGTGTACAAAGGATGATGCAGTTGGGCTTCTGTCCATTTACATCTTGAACCTCACACAATGGTCCCAGACAGAAGCAAAAGAGCCAGGAACTCGATAGAGGCTGGATCTAGGAGTGTCTTGAGTTAGCCTGAGTTCAGACAAAGGACCATTTAGACCAGCAGCATGGAGAGCTGATGATGGGGAATCGTGGCCCAGAGAAATAAAAGAGAACATCAGATTATCAGGCAGTTCCTCTTGTATGCTAAGAGGAGCCCATTCCTACAGTGGAAACCTGTGAGTACCAGCTGTTACTATAGCCCTTTGGAGATAAATGACTATGTAGTTATTTTGGAGGGGAAACGATTATAGAAAGGGTGGTAAATGTCAAAGGAGTTGCTATAATTAGGCCAAGATTAAATACAATTTTTTCAATAAAAGATTAAAACAGATAATTAAAACAGATAAAGACCTCGAAGGTGGAAATGACTTTTTTCATTAAAGAAGTCATAGCATTGAACTCTCAAGCTGTGACAAAAATAAAAATGAAAATGGTACAATATAAAAATGACCAGGTGGGGAAAGTCATGACTGGGTTTCACTTCAGCTCCATGGGAGATTTGGAAATGTCTTGGGGCCCAACTGCCTTTAGCTCTATAGACTCGTAGAAGCAGACACGGTTTTGTTGTTTGTTTGCCAGACATAAGTCCTAGCGATGCACTTCTTGTTGTGGCAAATAAGAGAAGGAATTGTACTACTTTAGATCATCTCAATTGCATGCCAAATAAGAGAGCTACCTGTAGATGGATTGATCACTAAGTTACAGGTAAGTGTGGTGTTCGGTGAATTTTTTTAACAAAAAAGAAGACACTTATGAATGGAATATTGTGTATTTATGGAAACACAAAGTTGTGAATTGTGTAGTGTAGGTAGCCTTTGGGAATGAACTTTTATTCACCACCTCCCCTGCTGAAGCTTGGGGTTGTTTCTAGCATAGAACAGATTTAAACTACAATTAAGAGCTATTTGTAACATTCATTTGCACTGAATTCCTTGTGGCATTGGCATGTCTTCTTTCTAATGCCATCAAGGTTGTCATGAGAACAAATAATCAGCAGCTTAGAGCATCCAATTCTCCTTTCACATACTCGCCCATCAGAGAAGAAACAAAACATATAAAAACTTGAGACAAAAGAACTCAGTTTTGGGTATAGAGGCAAATTTTGACACCTCAGGAAGAATGAGGGACTATGCATAAAAGAAGGGCCAGAGAGAGAGGAATGAGGATACTCGCAAGAAAGAAATCAATACTCAGCAAATGAAAGTATTAAGAGATCATATTGTTACACCTAACTTCTTTACTACAAACCAAAAGAATATCTGTTACCTCTCAACCTGATAATTAAAAACAAGAAAATAAGTGAAGTACAACCACAGCAGAAACAAAGAAACAATTAAGAGGCAAATTGTCTTGTGGTCTCAATTACTGGCAAGGTGACCTAAGAGAGGTTCAGAGCAGAAAAAATACATAATGACTCTTTTTAAAATAAGCCAAGCATATTATTTTAAATGAACCATTGGAAATAAGAAAAAAATTGATAGCATAAGCAAAAATTGAATTGCATGGTGGAGTTTAAGAACAAATTACCATTTGTTTATATTTCAGTCCCTTTTACAGGAAGGTCAGAGAACTCCATACTGTATTAAAATGCAATTTTTATGCCTAGGAGTCTAATATTGCTGCTTATATAATAATCCTCTTTAAGTGGAAAAGACAGATCAGCCTAGCTATGGGCTTCAGCACAGTCAATGTTTGTCTCACAAAAACGTCCAGACTTCCTGAAGATTTTCCAACCATTCTGTGTTTTGCCTGTGAAAAAATACTGGTTATGGAAAATCTATTCCTTGGAGAAATGAGACTAACCAAAAGCTGTTTGCTTTGCTATCAATTCTGGGGATCATGTTATAGATTTACAGCTTTGCCTTTTTGGGGTATATGGAAGAGAGGGGAAAGACAGAGAAGGGAGGTAAATGCTATTTTCTTCTCATTTAAGAATGTAGTTAGTGGGTAGATTGACATTTTAATCATTGGTTTCAACTGGTTGTTTTTTTGATTAAACAAGGGTCTTTAAATGCCACCTGAGTTTTAAATGGGAGAGGATGTGGGTTTTAGTTTGTTTTCAACCCTGCTTATTTATTTCTAGATAATAGAAAAGTGAACTGTGGCTAGCTGTAAAAATGTATAGAAAATCAAATCAACATAACACATTATCACAGTGGAGAAAGGTATAGTATATGTAAGGGTAAGGAACTTATAACTGAAATATTTTAAATTCAAGGATATGTGAAAGTGATGCAGGATTTTTCTCAGCCCCTTAGCCAGACTCACAGTAGGGGTGCCCTGTCTACTTGGCTTGCTGCGTTCAGCCCCTTGCGGGAGGGAGCACATGAGCCAGTGAGTGCAGGATCCTGCTAGCCCCTCAGGGTGCCAACACAGGAACAAGCCCCACGCAGGGCCTACGCCACAGACCAGGTGTGAGCAAGCGAGTGCGGGACCTGGCCAGCCACTCTGAACGTGGACACAGGAGCAAACTCTGTGCAGGGCCCACGGCCAGACCAGGCATGTCACCCCAAGGGGAATGCAGCAGCACCCAAGTGATGGTGCCTGTGACCCCAAAGACCCAGAGTGGGTGTTACAGTGCTCCTTTAAATCTGCTGTTCATGGATGGTGTTGTGTTAGCAGCTCAGTTGGCCCCTTGTCTTGTCATATGGGGCGGCTGCCCTCTACCGGCGAGGGCAAAGGGTCAGTGTGACAGCCTTTTCTGGGTACCTGCACTCGGTGGGTCCCCCAAGAAGAATGAAGTCACATGGACAGTTGAAGGATGGTAAAGGTGGGGAATTTTATTGAGCAATGAAAACGGCTCTCAGCAGAGAGGGGAGCTGAAGAGAGAAGGGCAGGTTGTCTTCCACAAAGTCAAGTTGTCTCTTCCCCAAAATCAGGTCATCTCCCCCTCTACCGACTGAGTCTGGGGTCTTCATAGGCACAGGATGGGAGTGTGTGCTGATTGGTTTGTGAGTATGCAGAAAAGGTTAAATTGAAAACACTCAGTGGTAGGCACAACAGTGTAGAAAACCAATTCAAAAAGAGTAGGTATATGTAAAATAGGCAAAGGGTGGGGATTAATCAGAGGAAAACGCACCAAACAGAAGGACAAGTTTTCAACCCCAATCAGGGGATTTAAGTTGTAGCTTGGCTTTCAGGCTTTAAATTGTCTTTGGCTTGGAGGTGGGGCTTCACTGGGTATCTGCCCCTATCTGCCTAGGCATTTAGCTGCCTCCTGTCACTATCAAAAGTGTCTATCAAAAATGACTCCGTAGAAAACATAACTAGGCAAGGATTCAGAAAACTTGTTTTGGGGAGTCTCTGCCTTTATGATTTTTCTATTTTCAAAAATTATTATATGTAATAAACCATTTTAAAACTCAGTGAACTAAAACCACAATCATTTATTCTCTCTTACATATCTATGGGCTGTTTGGGTGGTTCTGCTTCAATCAGTGGCTTCAGCCTGGCTTGATCCCTTTTTGCCAGGGCATAACTCTGATACTGTAGAGTCCAGGCTGAAGGGATAGCAGCTAGCCAGGACAATGACAGAGAAACTGGAAGATGAGCTCAATTGTAGAAGCACATTTCACATCTCTGCTTGCATCACGTCTACTATTATATCGTTGGCTAAAGCAAGGTACATGGTCAAGCTGAAACACAAGGGACATAGAGAATAACTTGTCCCACTTAAAGGCCAAAGCATGGACAAGCCCAAAGTCAATGTATCAGGGAAATGTATTTTTACTGTGGATGAGAAGAAGGGAGTAAATATTATTGAACAATAATATAATCTGCTAAAGTTCTAACTGGCTGCATGACTTTGGACATATGTAACCTTTCTTGGCTAAAATTTTTTCAGTAGAAAAAGTAAAGATAGAAATACAACATGATATCATGAATAACACGAGTTCTAGAATTCTATAGACCTTGTTAAAATCTCAAGTTTGTCAAGGATTAGCTATAGCTCGTGAGTAAATCACTAAATCTGGTTTTCAGAGTATTCCTGACCACTAGGGAAAATAATAGCATCTGTTGTAGGAAAAAAAAAATTCAAAACAAAATTCAGTGGCAATACAATAGAAGTGTTTTTTCTCCTATTTGATATGATCTGATGCAGTTTGAACATTGATCCTGGGTAGCTTCCTCCTCTAAATGAGGGGTTAGCAAACTCACAGGCCAAATCTGGCCAGCCCCTGTTTTTTATAAATAAAATTTTATTAGAACACAGCCACACCCATTCATTTATGTATTGTCTATGGCTACAATGGTAGAGGTGAGTTGTTACAATAGAGACACCATGGCCAACAAACCAAAAATATTTACTATCTGGCCTCTGTCCCTTTATAGAAAAAGTTTGTTGACCCTTGTTCAAAGCAGTAAATCAGGAATCTAGGCTCCTTTAATCATGATGCAGTCTTTCACCTTTAGCTACTCAGAGGAGAGAGAGAACATGAAGAAGTCACACTATCTACTACACTGCCTTCACCCGAAAGTGAAACATACCACACAGTTCATTAGTTAGAAGGAGTCACATGGTCAAGAAGGTTGCAAAACAAGCTGGGAAATTTGCAGGGTATTTTTAAATTTTCTGTTAAATGGAGGAGATAAAATGAAAATGCAAAATTTATTTTAAAAATATGACATTGATGTTAGAAATATTCAGACCCTTAAACACTAAAATTGATAAAGGTGAATGCATAAAAGTAAATTAAACATTCAATTCAAAAAACAAGAAACAATCCACAAAACAGAAATAAGAAAATACTAAAGTAAAATTTATGAGTTAGGAAAAACAGTACAACTAATATATAAATAACAAGCTAGTTCCTTTAAGAAATGGAAAACTAAAATCTGAACTAGTGAAAAGAAAACAGGAAAAAGCACAAATGCAACAGAAAGACAAGGTAGATGTAACCACTGAAACAGAGGAATCATTTTTTGAATTATAAAAGTTAATTATACAATTGGGTCATTCTTGTCATACTCAACTAAATCAGAGTTGAGGGGCCAGGGGGAAAAAGCATTCAAGGCATATTACATTGCTCCAAGAATGTAATTCTCTGCAAGCTTGGCTGCTGAAATGGCCTGCTGTAACCCAAAGACCAGTTTTACTGAAACCACCTGTAGTGACTCTAAGACAAGTTTTATCTACCACCACTCACCAATCAGAGCTTGCCGGATGCCAAAAGCTTCTCAAGTGCCAATGAGCTTTCTTTCAAAACAATATGTAACATTTCTATTTCTAATAAAACTTCCAACCTTCTCTTTGTTCTTCGGACATACCAAAGATCAGTCTGTGTATATGCCCCAAACTGCAATTCTTCCTTCCCAAATAAAATTTCTTAAATTTAGAGATTTAGCTCTATATTTTATTTAACTTCAACAAAATCATAATGGATTGAGTTGCAAAACTCTATGAAAAGGAAATTTGTAAATTGAATTAGATAATTTTCTAGAAAATTTTCTAGAAAAATATAATTTACCGTCTCACCCTAAGAGAGAGAAAAAGTTTAAATAAGCCAACTTCCACAGAAGAAATACAGCAAGTTATTTACTGGGTTACTCCCCAGTAAAGCAAAAGGTCCAGATATTTTCAATCGGGATTTCAACCAATCTTTCAAAGACTATAAAATTCCAATGGTTCTTAAAAGGTTTCAGAGAATAGAAAAAGTTTTCAAGTATTTTTTATTTAATCCATAAAATATTGATACCTAAACCCGATAATGATTTAAGAATAACAAAATAACTGTACATCAATCCAAGTTATGAATTTTGATAGAGAAATTCTAAATGAAATATAAGCAAATTCAATCTAACAACATATTTAAAAAATTGGATGCCATGACTAAATTGGTTTATTTCAGGAATAACAAAATAGGTATTCAGTATATCAATAAATCTAAGAATATTTATATGATCATCTCAGAAGATACTAAAATTGTAGTTTAAAAGTTCAACACATATTCCTAAAAACATTGAATTACATAGGCTTGATGGATGCTTCCTCAGTGTAATACATCAGCTTCAAAGCCAATATCTTCCTTAATGGGGAAACACTGGACCATTCCTGCTGAAATAAAAAATAAGGCCCACACTCTTCTTTACTATTCAGCATGGTATTAGAACTATTCTCTAGTGCAGTGAGACACAAGAAAATAATGAGACACATAAAATGGAAAGGAAGAAATAAAGCAATCTCTGTTTGAAGATGATATTATAGTATCGATTTAAAACACCAAGAGAATTATTTTTAAAAGTCGAATGATAAAAATTCAGTTAGGTAGCAAAGATATGAAATAAACATATAAAAATCAAATTCAGACACACATATACAAATAATAGAAGATATAATGAATGAGAAAGCTACATTACCAATAGCAGGCCAGGTGCAGTGGCTCACATCTGTAATCTCAGCACTTTCGCAGGCTGAGGTGGGAGGATTGTTTGAGCCCAGGAGTTTGAGACCAGTCTAGGCAACAGAGCAAGACCCCATGCCTACAAAAAAATTTTTAAATTTTAAATATTTTTAATGGCCGAGCATGGTGGTGCATGCCTGTGGTCCCAGCTACTCGTGATGCTGATGTAGGGGGATTTCTTGAGCCCAGGAGGCCAAGGCTGCAGCGGATCATGTTTATGCCACTGCACTCCAGCCTGGGCAACAGAGCAAAACCCCGTATATATATTTTTAGAAAAGCAAAAAGAAAATAAAATGTCATGGAAAAACCTTAAGCAATTTACAAAACACTTGTAAAAGACAGAAAAGTAGATTTGAACAAATGGAAAAGTATGTTATGTTCTTGCATAGAATGATTTAACATTATACAAATGTCAAGTCTCACCCAAGTTAATATACATTAGTTTGACCCATATAAAATTACTAATAATTGACCTTTTTTTTTTTTTTTTCAAAAACAAAATTTTATTCTCTCACAATGTGGGAGGCCAAAAGTCTGAAATCAAGGTGTGGGCAGGTTTGGTCTTTCTGGAGGATCTGAAGGAGAAACAGTCCTATGCCTCTCTCCTAGCTTCCGGTGGCTGCGGGTAGTCCTTGGTGCTCTCCAACTGGTATCATCAGTCTTGACTTCCATCTTCACAACACCTTCTCCTCTGTGTGTATCTTCTCTTCCTATGAGGACACTTGTCATTGGATTTAGGGCCCACCCAGATATTCCAGGATGATCTCATCTCAAGATCCTTAACTTAATTACACTGCAAAGTTCCTTACTAAAAATAAAGTCATATTTGTTACCAGTGGAGGGTATACAGGTTCTTGGCATCTTGAACAAAGAAAGAATTGGACAAAACGCACAAAGCAACGAAAGAATGACGCAACAAAAGCAGAGATATATTGAAAATGAAAATACGGTCCACAGGGTGGGAGCAGGCCCAAGCATAGGGGCTCAAACCCCCCACTTACAGAATTTTCTGGGTTTAAAATACCCTCTAGAGGTTTCCACTAGAGGTTACTTGGTGTACGCCCTATGTAAATGAAGAGGATGAAGTAAAGTTACAAAGTAATTTACTCAGTGTACGCCCTACGTAAATAGAGAGGATATTTCTTGTCATAGCTGAAGTGTTTCCATTTGATTTAGTTCTAGGAAGTCAGCATGAATCGGCCTTATGTTCCCAGCCTCCAGACCCTATTCTCCTGCCTCACATTCACAGATTCAAGGTGAACACATTCTCAGGTTCCAAATGGACACCTATTTTGTTGCGGGTAGGGGGGCGGGGGATGGAGGGAGTGCAGGGGGTCAGGAGAGGGGCAGCCATTCAACCCACCATACATAGTTTCCTACCATGAAGTGAAAGAGACCAGATACAGAGAGGTAATGATAATCAGCAGTACCTTGGGCAATATTTTTGAAGAGTAAGGTGATCATTATCTGGGTTACAGCATTTTTATCATCTCCTTTAAACATCTAAATCAATAGAAAATGCAGATATTGAAATTTTTGAAACCCAGAGGGGTAAAAATGATTGCCTGTGTACTATATCAAAAGATCAAAAAGTACATCTTTGGAGGAATTCATGGTCACCTGCTAAAAATCCCAAAGATAAACAAGTCAGGAAATCCTCCCAGTTTGTTCTGAAAAGGCATTCCCAGCTCGACAAGGATTTCTCAGTTCTTTCTGCTGCTGGCACTTCTATTGATTGGGAAGGAAGATCCCAGGAGGGAAAGCATCAAGGTGATCTGAATAATATTCTTGAAAATGCCGATGCTTTTGTAAATGCTAAAGATAAAACATGCCGACTATAGAGAGGAACAAGAGGTATCTTTTGTCAAATGAAAGAAATCATTTATGTTGTGTGCTCCACGTTTACATTTTTTTTACATCCTCTTTCATGGAGTGTTTTGTAAATTAGTTAAGGTAGTTATAACTGTGGTTCCTCAATTTCAAGACCCATTTTCCCTTTTCCAGGTCAACTTCACACAAACTAACTTTAAGGAATTCCTCTCTATGGGAATTTTGTAATACTCAGAAAAATGTGACTTTTATGAAAGTGTTAGACGAGAAATTTAATGACTTAAAATCAGCTGTGTTATTTGAGAACATAAAGAGAATTTCAAGTCCAAAAAAAAAAACAGGCTAATTATTGGTTCATATAAATCATTGAGCACATAGATAATGAATAAACACCTACATGTGTTTACATAATTTTGTATGAACAAATCTCAGAATCTATCCATTCTTTTCAGCAAGTTTTACTGAGTGCCTGTTGGGCCAGGGACGATGCTACTCTTTTACTATTTAGGAGGTGCAGTGGGAGAGTGAAACACATGCCCAGTGTTATCAGTCCTAGGCTGCCCAACCTCTTCTAGACCTTCTATAGTGATGGGTATTCACTACCCTTCTAGAGCAGCCCATGCCACTGTTGAATCTTCCTAGTGTCCATAGGAAACAAGTAGAAAGTTGGCGAAAATGCAGATTCCTGGAGCCACTCCAGAAATTCTGATTTAGCTAGTGTGCTGTGGGACCCAGGAACCTGTCATATTAACATGCACCTTGGGTGACTCTGGTGCAATTGTTTCCCAGGTGGTCCACACACCACTATTTTGAAAACTACTTGTCCAGTGGAGAGAGAAAGTGTCAATCATGCTGTCAGACCTGATGGGCGAGCTTGAGGCATGCACAGGACTGAGCCTCCTGGTGGTGAGTCAGAGGGCAGGAATGGGTGCCTCAGACAGTCTCCCTGGAATTAGCATCCACCATCACCAAGAAAACGTCACAGTTTTGCAGCCACACAGAAAAAGTCATAGTTCACTCTCTCATTAACTGCTTATTGAGTACCAGTTATGTGCCATACACTGTTCTTGGTGCAGAGGCTAAGCAAAGAATCAAACAGTCAAAAACCTCATCCTTCTTGGAGCTTACATGCAAGTGGGGGAATAACCCTCATTTGTGCTCCATTAGTTTCACTCATGCATGCATGCATTCATCTGTTTCACAAGCACGGATTAGACCAGGCATGGTGGGCGAAATTGACCATTTTAAATGTACCAAAATAACTAACTCATGGTTCAATCTATACTTTTTCATAAAAAAGGAAAGGAAATAAGTATTCATTTATAATTTGTTCAAAAAAAACTAGAAAAATAAACCGGAGATTTTTTTAAAATGGCTGCTTATGGAGGTAGGGTAAAGGAATAAAAGGGCTGGACGTGGATCTTCTCTGAATATAGTTTTTAAAATAAAGTTTTGACTTTTGAATCATGTAAATGTCTTACATACACAAAATAAATTTTCATCAAAAAAAAGTGAGCAAAACTTAAAACTAAGCACAGATGGGAACAAATAAACCCAATTTATATAAAATTTATAATAATCACACAAAGAAAAGAGCTATTTCAAGGGATTTTTTGCACAGATGTCTGTATATCCTTAGATATTTACAAAGCATGTATAGACATATTTGTGTTTGTTAACACAAAAAGAACTGCAAAGAAATCTTAACTTAGTCATTAAAAATGGGAATATTGGTATTTTCCATTTGCTATTGTATGTATATTATAGAATACATAAGAAAGCAAAGAGTTAACTTTTTAAGGAGTAAAATTTCAAGTGTTAAGAGAAAAGAAATATAAAATCAAAAAATGTTTTTAAAAACTGTGATGTTAAATTTGAGTTCAAAATATATTTTAAACAATTTAGTTCATATTTATACATGCTAGGTCTGTCTCTGAATTGTACTAGAAACAATGGCATTCTCGGTGGTATTAAAGATAGCTAGCACCCAGATCTTGATGTGTAAGAACAATTTCCCACTAGAATGAACCTACATGGAGAAAATGGCTGAATTCACATCCAGGAAAAGGGAAAATAAAAGAGGAGCCTGAAAGATTTTGTGGTAGCAAGCGAGCAAGGGCTCAAAGAATAATGGGGACATGTCAAAATGATACGAGAGCCAGTGTGAAAGTGTTTGCACTGGCCAAACTGGGGACAATCTGAGTATCAAAAAATTAGGAACTCTTGGGCCGGGTGCAGTAGCTCACGCCTGTAATCCCAGCACTTTGGGAGGCCGAGGTGGGCAGATCACCTGAGGTCAGGAGTTCGAGAGCAGCCTGACCAACATGGAGAAACACCATCTCTACTAAAAATACAAAATTAGCCAGGCGTGGTGACACATGCCTGTAATCCCAGCTACTTGGGAGGCTGAGGCAGAAGAATCGCTTGAACCCAGGAGGCGGAGGTTGTGGTGAGCTGAGATCGCGCCATTGCACTCCAGCCTGGGCAACAAGAGCGAAACTCCATCTCAAAAAAAAAAAAGAAAAAAAATAGGAACTCTTGATTATGAAACACTTTAAAAATTTAAATACATGAACCCATAATGATGAAATAACTTATTTTTTAAACTGCTGTTTTTGCAGGACCTTAGTTCATTCCCAGCTAAAAAGGGAAACTCTTCTTTATAAATGATAGCCAACTAATAAAATGAGAGCATTAGAAAATTATCATTCTGCAACATCCAGTGAAATAATTTGATTCGGCAAATATCACAGGTCAATGAAAATCGCTGTAGTCAGGCATGTGGAGAACTGAGCATTTTAGAGCTACTTTTGGGGAGGAATCCAGGGTCTAAGGGCATACTATCATGGTTATGTGCCCTTAAAAGAAGGGCTAGAAAGGATAGGAAGGTTGTCAGGGCTCCAGTCAAGGCGCTAATATTCTAGTGACTTAATTCTGAGAAGGAAATAAAAGTAAAGTCAGGAATGGGATGGCAGGAGCTTACCTACAGACTGGGTTAGTGGGGAAAGCTGCAGCTCAGTGAGCATGAGTCATGTCCAGCAACAACTCACTCAGGCATACCAGCTATCCCAAAGTGGAACAACTGTAGAGCCCACCGCTTGTGAGCCTGGGGTTCATTAGGAATAATGGTGGGTCATGGTTCTCATCAGCAAGGTATTCTTGAAAGACTCTGGTCATGCTCTTCTTTATAGTTCTGAAATTCTCCAAATGCTCACCACATACTTACTAATATTTTTTTCTTTCTTTTGGGAAAGAAAATGATGTAGCACCTTACTACTCAAAGTGTGGTCCATAGACCAAAAAACTTGTTTAAAAAACTTCTTAAAAATACAAATCTGGAAGAGAGGACTTGAAACGTACCCAACACATAGAAATGATAAATACACAGGTGACAGATATACCCTAAAGACTCTGACTTGATCACTGTACATTCTATACACGTAACGAAATTTCACATGTGCCCCATAAATATGTACATATATAATGTATCAAAAAATAAAAATAAATACAAATTGCAGGCTCCTCCCCAGATTCTTACTGAATCTCACTCTTCAGTTTAACAATATCCCCAGGTGGCTCTTACACACATAAAATGGCTTGAGAATCCCAGGTGGGGCAGGCACTTATGAAAAACTTAGCAGAGATTGGTGGTGTGGGCCCAGGTGGTGCCACTGCACTGTGGAGGATGGCTCATAACACTTCTCGGAATCCTCCATCAAATGCGCACTCCACTCTCCTCTCCTTCTCTCCCCTAAATCCACATCACCAGCTTGGGAACAGATGCTTCCTGCTTGTGAGAATGTGAGTTGAGTTTGGGGAGGGACGGAAGGAAGAAAATGTGTCAAGAGAAGAGAAATTACCCTGATGACAGATAAGGAAAAAGACTGGCAGATATGGATGGAAAGGGAAAAATGATTGATATGGCAGAGATAGAGGATGGATTTCATGTTTCTCCCCTACATCCTTGGTTGAAGTTTTCATTTTAATGATGGCGTCTTATGTACCAAAGTCCTAATCAAAACAATTACATTTTTTAATGAAAAAAAAGAATTTACAGAAACTAAGGAAGTCAAGGAATAAAAAGACCAAGTCCTGGATATATTGTTCATGTGGGTAATACATAGGCCTCAATTAAGTGACTTGAGTAGGTCTGAAGTTACTGGAACTCTTGTTTACAGTCCTGAACCAAGTCTCCATTACCTGAATTCCTAATGATGGATATGGGAACAAGCAGACATCTAGAAACCATGAGCAACAATCTAGAAAGTGTTGTAAGGTTAGTAAGTATACATATTAGAAATGTACAATGCCTGCCTATGGCAATGTATTTCCACCTATCTAAAGAAGCACCCGTAATTCTCACCATTGTGTTTCTCCTTCAGATAAAGATATTGTCTCTCACAGTCTTTCTACAAAGTAAATATATCTAGCATAAGAAGCAAATGGTAGGATACCAACCTTTACAGGACATGGAGCTATGACAATTTAAGTAATTAACTAGTTGTCACCTAGTCTGGGGCAAAACTCTAGAAAATGAGGTAACTGGAAAACAACGAGGAGAAGGTAAAGAAGGCCAACTAGGAATGGCAGCTTAGCTAGGGAGCCCTGGTTTCTCCCTAATACAAAGTAGCACAATTACACTTTGGGAAACAGCAAAGTGTAATTGTGAGTGCATGGCTCATGTGTAAAAAAGAGAAAATATTTCTCTTGGGGTATGAAGTTTAAATGAAATAGTGCATGTAAGGTGTCTGGGGCTCATTAGGTGGTCCATATATATCAGCTTTCTTCCTCACCTGCTCTTTTTAAATAGAATATATATATATTTTTTTAATATATATATATAAACACACATATATATATTTTATATATAAACACACACATATATATATTTGTATTTCAAGATGATTTTACCCACAGAAATACACACGCTAATATTATTCTGAAAGCTATAGACAAGAGAAATTATATCTTTCTACTTCTTTCTTTTTTTTTTTTTTTTTTTTGAGACAGAGTCTCACTCTATCACCAGGCTGGAGTGTAGTGCGCGATCTCGGCTCACTGCAACCTCTGCCTCCGGGGTTCAAGCGATTCTCCTGCCTTAGCCTCCTGAGTAGCTGGGATTATAGGCACGTGCCACCACGCCCGGTTAATTTTTATTTATTTATTTATTTATTTTGTAGAGACGGGGATTCACCGTGTTAGCCAGAATGGTCTTGATCTCCTGACCTCGTGACCTGCCCGCCTCGGCCTCCCAAAGTGCTGGGATTACAGGTGTGAGCCACCACACCCGGCCATATCTTTCTATTTCTATGCACTTCTTCTTGAACCATTCATTTGACTGGGTCTTTAGAGTTAAATAAGTTAGTCTTTTGGCTTCCTTATGAAAGCTCTTCTGTCTTCAAATAAGATATTTTTCAACAGCACAGTGAATGAAGGCTTACACAAATGAGAAAATAGTGCAGGATTCCATTTATACAAACTTCTAAAGCAGGCTAAACTAATTTATAATGAAAAATATCAGAACAGAGGCTACTTTTGGAATAGGAGTGGAAAATAGGATTGGAAAAGAGCACAAGAGATCTGGATGATGGTAATGTGACAGTAATGTTCTATATCTTGATGGGGGTTGAGTTGCACTATTCCCAGCGCATATTTCGCAATGCACATTTCAGATTTGTTCATTTCATTGTACATAAATCAAAAGAAAAACTATAAACAAATATTGACCTGTAGTTAGTCATATAAATGCTGAAGTATTTAGGAGAAAACTGATGTTGGTAACTTACTTTAAAGTGCATTCGAAAACAAAAAATGATAGATTGATGAATGTATAGAAGGGTGTATAGATATACAATAAAACAATTATAATAAAAACTCATTGGTAAAATCTATGTGGTGGATATACAGGTATCTACTGGAAAATTCTTTTAATTTTTCTGTATACTGAAATATTTTCATAACAAAATATTAGAAAAAAATATTGATTGTGACACCCCAAATTTCAAGACTCAAGGAGATGCCATGGATATTACATTGGGCAGGTTATATAAACTCTCTGTGCCTCCGTCTCCTCATCTGTGAAGTGGGGATAATGATAGTGCCTACATCATAGGGCTGTTGTGAAGGTTAAATGAATCAAGTAGTGTGTCCAACATCACACAGCTAGTAAGTAACACAGCTGTGATTTGAACACAGCAATGTGGCTCGAGCAACCATCAGTGGTTCTGAACCGCTATACTGTGTTGCTACTCTGAAAAATGCAAGGAGAAATGACACAACTGAGAAGCAGTCACTCCTTCAATCATAGCTTTGATGAACAGTCATTTCCAGATCTTTCCCCTTTGTGATAATCCAGATAGAGAAGCCTATGGGTTTTTTTTGTCTGTTGTTAAAAGTCCCATCATTGTGACTATCCTCTGAGCACAGTGGGGGTTTCAGTTAGTTAACTCCCCGTTAACAGAGTGTTTCAGTGGGAATAAAAAAGCTTTGTTAGTGACCATGATGTGATTTGTAGAAATGTTTAATCAAAGGTTGACAACGATTATATTCAATTACCACAGGGAAGATCTTGGGGCTGAGTCTCCTGAACTAAAATGAAGTAGCATCATTTAACTCTGATCTTTATGCCTGTTGATGAAAACTATCATCAAAACAACACAAGACAAGAAGGAGGAAAAAAATCAATAAATAGAATATAAAGTGAAGACAGGCATGAGACAAAAACAGGAAGAATTGCAGTGTGATATGGTAAACAAACCCATAAGCTTTAAAATCAAGCAGGCCTGAGTGACAGAGATGTGTGACCTTGTTAAGTACCTTCATCCCTCCGAGCTTCTATTTCCCCATATCTAAAGTGAAGATAATACCATCCACTTTACAGAGAATTTGCGAGTTCCAGGAGACAAGCTATGTAAAGTTTTTATACAGAGCCCTACAGATTGTAACCACTCAATAAATGGTAACTGGTATTCTTTAGAGTATGTCACATAATATCACATTTTTAAGGAGCTAATAGATTCTGCTCTGCACTCACAGCAACAAGGTATAGAGGCTGCACATGAAGCCTTTATTTGGTGAAAAATAGACTTGCTAAAAGTAATACTTACAAATACCCATTGTTTGTGCTAGCTGCTCCTTATTTATAGAGGAAGTGAAGGGGGAAATAAAATCTCCACTTCAAGAGCTTCTAGTCAGCTAAGTAAGACAACACAATTACAGACCTAAGAGAAAAATTACATTTGTGTGTAACCAAATACAAAGCAAAGCCTTTCAGAAATAGCTTGAGAGCAAGGGTGAAAAAATGACATCAGCTTAAATTCTAAGCTTTACATTGTATACTTGTCCACTGCAGTTCTTGTGTCATTTCAGCTAATACTATGACTAAAAGTTAGAACAAGGTCTAGATTATGGTAAACTCTATGTAAGTGCTTTATATTTATTAACCTCTTTAGTACTATAACAACCATATGAGGGTGGTCATTTTATTATGCCTATTTTACAGATGAAGATACTAAGGCAAGAGAGGTAAAGTAATTTATCCAGGGTTACACAGTTAGTGAGAGATAAAGCTAGGATTCAACACCAAGCAGTTCACTCCAGAGTTCAGGTCTTAGCCTGACGCCATACCATGTCAGATGTTGAATCCATTTCCATCACAAAGATAAAACCATCTGCATACATATATAAAAGAAGATAAGGGCAAACTAAAGAAAGATGAAATGTTGAGGTTTTTTTTTCTTGTCAAATATAAAGTTATATAACTAACATGGAGACAATGCTGGTATGATAGTAGTTCAAAATTTAGTCCATATAATGTGAAGAGTGTTTTTCTGCTGTTGAGTTCACTCAGTTTCCACATGGCCAAAGATAATTCAAAGCATCTATGGATATGCTATTCTGTACTGCTCCTCCGGCCTTGAATAGTAGCTCTTAGGCTTGTTAAGCCAGCTGCAAAGTGTAGCTAGTCAATTATAGCAGCCAGAAATAGTGTATATTCATGAGTACAGCAGTGGCCTTTAACCCACAGAGCAAGGCCATTGCAGAGGATAGGAAACCAAATCTTGCAGCGCAGCCTCAACTTTCACCCTGATTTCCCATCCTCGGCAGCCCCAGAGAAGTAATTTTCAGCTTAGTCTCTTGCTGATAGCCATCTGCGTCACAAAACTATTATCCACCCCACGCCTTCCTACTTAACTCAATGTGTTCTGAGCCTGATAACTGAGACTACTGCAGAGGCACTCAGGACTGAACTTAATAGAGAGACTCAATTGCATTTCACCCCAGAGGGGGCTGCTTACAGGTCAGTGCTAAGATAATCAAGCAGCTTACGCCTCTGCCACCCCTGCTATTGCCGCTGGTTGTTTCATAACCTGAGAAAATTCAAACACATTTATTGACAAATAAAAGTGACAACTGAAATGCTAGGAAAACCACCTTCTTTTTATTTTTTTTATCAAGATTGGACACAGCAAGCAATATTTCCCTAGGAGCAGTTTTGTTTTTCCTTCCAATCTTTCTGCCCAAATATTTTATGTTAAATCTCAGTTTTTGAGACTGAGGAACAATGTTAAGTCAACAACAGCTTTCCCAATTTGAGATAGCCATAGCTTGATCTGCAACAGAAAATGCCAGTGATAATAAGGCCTAATTGATTGCTTATAAGGAGAAATACATGATTGGTTTAATTCATTGCTTAAGGGGAAAAAGATATGATCCATGTTTTTATATATTTTTAAGGTCTTAAATTTATGTCTTGCTAAGCCAAGAAATATTTTTATAGAACTATTATGTAAATCGTTTTGTTCTAGGTACTGTGATTTATACAGACTACATCTTTATCAAATATATACCTGCTATCATGAGTTTTGACTGTCAGCTGTGTACTTCTCCACTGTCTGACCTAGAATCATAGATTATACACAAAAGGGCTACTGTTCCAGGAGGCAGATCCCTCAAATGGAAAGAGAAAAGGTGTCAATGTGATTTCCTTCTCTTTCTCCTCCCTTGGTCCAATGGAAGGAAAAATGAAAGGATGAGATGCTTTTCATTTTACTAGAAGGCCTTAAACATCAAAAAAAGAAGTTTGGATATAATCTGATCATTCAACATTTTTAAGAAAAGCAGTGGCTTCATTTCTTAGGGAAGTGTTTTAGACAAGATAATTTAGAAGACATATAGAATTGGTATAAATAAATATTAGAAACAGGTTGATCAGTTTAAGAACTACTGTGGAACATAGGTAATTAGATGTAGTCGAGAAGAGACATCTGCTTCTGGTCAAGATGGAGTAATAGGAGTGTATTGACCCTTCCACCTGAAACAACTAAAATATCAGACAAAATACATGCTACGATGTTGTTCTGACATGGGATATCAGCGAGCATAAGACAATGATTCCTATGAAAGGGGAAATAAATGAGATAAGTCCTATGATTGCCTCAGTTTACTGTCAAGACAGAGTTCTCAGGCCACATCACAGGCAGAGAAAACACAGGAGGAGCCTAACAGTCTCCCTGAGTTAAAAAGATGGAATTCAGAGCCCAAGGATGGCTAAGTTTGCAGGAATAACAGAGAGGAGATAGATGCACAAAGACAGAGCTCCCAGAGATTTGCAGAAGATCTTCCTCAAATCTTCAACTGAGTACTGATCAGCACAGTAGTGTAAGGAGGAAACCACCTGAGACTGAAGACAGAACCATCCCAAATCCCTAGAGAACATATAGGTATTTCCATTAACCAGAGTGAAAACACCTTGTAATTCACAAGACAATGGATTGAATGAGTACTCGGAAGGGTATAGCCTCAGTAGTAGGGGTGAAAAAATTAGTTATAGACTAAAAGTTGATCTGGTTCCACCTAACAAAGCTTTAAAGTAAGGCTTGAAAGGATTAAACTGTTTTCAAGTAATCTAACCACATTCAAGAACAAAGCTCAAAAATATTTATAGAAACAAAAAATAATCCAGCATAAAACAAAGTAAAATTCACTATGTCTGGCATCCAATCAAGAATTACAAGATATGCAAAGGAGCAGGAAAATGAAACTGATAATGAGGAGAAAGTAAATCAATATAAACAAACTAAAAACAACATAGGTGTCAGAATTAGTACACAAAGACACTAAAACAGATATTTTTATTATATTTGATGTGTTCAAGAAGGCAGAAAAAAATTGAGCATGTTAGAGACATGGAAGCTATACAAAAGACTCAAATCAGCTGGGCACAGTAGCTCACCTCTGTAATCCCAGCAACTCTGGAAGCTGAGGCACAAAGATCACTTGAGCCTAGGGTTTCAAGACCAGCCTGGGCAATACAGCAAGACCCCTATCTCTACAAAAATTTTTAAAAGTTAAAGAAAATAAAAACTCAAATCAAAAGTTTACAGATAAAACTACATTGTCAAAGATTTCTTTAAAAATGCACTGGATAGGGTTACCAGCCAAGTAGACACTAGAGGAGAAAATATTAAACTCAAAACCCTAACAATAGAACTCATCAAGAATAAAATATGCAGAGAAAAAATACTGAAAAATGAACGGAGTATTAGTAACCTCTAGGACAATCAAGGAGCCTAATATACATGCAATTGGAGGCCACAAAAGAATAGAAAAATACTTGAGGAAATAATGGTTAAAATTTTTCTAATTTGATGAAAACCACAAACTCACAAATCTAAAAAGCTGGATGTTTCCTAATCACCAGAAATATTTAAAAAAATCAAGATACATTATATTCAAACTATTAAACCAAGGCTAAAAAGAAAATCTGAAAACTAGCCAGAGGGGGAAAAAAGACATTATATAGAGTAACAAAGTTAAACAGGTAGCAGATTTTTCATTAGAGATAATCCAAGGCAAAAGACAATAGAGGAACATATTTAAAGTACTGAAAGAAAAACATAATTGTCACGTGGAAGGCTATACCTAGTGAAAATACCTCTTGAAAGGAGTGATTTTCTCATACATGCAAAGGCTGAAAGAATTAATTATCAATAGACCTGGACTACAAGAAAGACTTTCAAGCAGAAGAAAAGAAACAGGTTTATATGAGGAATGAAAAGTACCAGAGATGGTAAATATAAAAGACCTCTTTGTTATTTTTGAAGCTATTAGAAGATAATTGACTATTTAAAGTGAAAATAATAATGTATTATGGGTTTATAAATTATGTATCAGTAAGACATATAAATCAGTGACACAAAGGTTAGGGTAGAGAGATGAAAATATACTGTCATAAGATACTTATATGTAAAATAGTATCATATTATTTGAAAGTAGACCTTAAGTTAAAGATTTATGTTATAAACCCTAAAGAAACCAAAATAAATTTATAGCAATAAACCAACAAAGGAAATAATAAGAAAAATATTTTTAATCTCCTCAATCATAAAGGCTGCAGGGGGAAAGGAAAAATAAAACAAATTACAGATGGAAAAAATAGAAAAAAAAGGGCACAAGATTTAAATGCAACTACATAAACAATCATGTTAAATGTATAATCGTCTAAACACTTCAATTAAAAGCCAAATTGGATTGTCAAATTGGATTGAGAAGCAAGGAGCAACCATCTATATGATGCCTACAAGAAACTCATTTTAAATATAGAGACAAATAGGTTAAAGTAAAAGAATAGAAAAAGATAGAGCATGCTAACACTGATGAAAAGAATGTTGCAGTGGTTATATTAATATTAGATTAAGTAGATTTGAAAGTAAAGATATTACCTAGGATAAAGAGGGGCATTTCACAATGATAATGGCATCAGTTTATCAGGAAGACATAACACTTATAAACATTTATTTATCTAATAATAAAGCTTCAAAACGCATGAAGCAAAATCTGATAGGACTGAAATGACAAATAGAAAATTCAACAATGATAAGTGGAGCCTTTCAACACTCCTGTTTCCACAATTGATAGAATAGACCAAAAAAAGTCAGCAAGGACATAAAAAATGAATATCACAACCAATTTGATCTAATTCATATTTACCAAGATAGATCATATTTCCAATTATAAAATAAGTTTCAATAAGTTTCAACAGACTCAAATTATATCAAGCAACTTCTCTAACTGTAATTAAATTAAATTTAAAATCAATAAGAGATATCAGAAAATAATATATTTGGAAATTAAATAACATGGATCCAAGAAGAAATAACAAAGAAAATTAGAAGGTGTTTTCAATCTAATGAAAAATAAAAACATCCCATATCAAAATTGTGGGCTGCATTCAAATGTCTATATTAGGAAAGAAGAAATGTCTCAAATCTATGACTTTAACGTATACCTTAAGAAATAAGAAAATATAAATTAAACTTAAAAATAAGCAGAATAAAGGAAATAGAGTAGAAATCAATAAAATACAAAATCAAAATAACAGAGAAAATTTGTGAAACCAAAGGCCTTTTGAGAGGATCAAAAACCAGTGAAGGTGACAAACCTCTAGCCAGACTAATCAGAAAAAAGAAATCCAAAAATACCAACATCAGGAAGAGAGAGGTTATATAACTACAAATTCTGCAGATATTAGAAGGAGAATACAACTAACTAATGGAGGATTGAGGCAAGATGGCTGACTAGATGAAGCCAGGAGGAACTCCTGCCACTGAGGGACCAGGACACTGTGAAGAATAGCATACTCTGAGCATATCTTCAGAGGTAAGGCACTGAGAATGGATGGAGGGAGGACACAGATGCTGGGCTGAAGCAGGAGGAAGCTAGAACCCTGCGTGAGGCTGTAGCACACAGGGACTCATTTCTGACCCCCAGTTACTCCTGGGGAAGGGGTGAGTTGAGCTGGCAAGGAGCCACCCACTCTTGCCACAGACCTCTGGAATCCAGGCAGCAGGAGACTCCACAGCCCGCATGGACACTTGAGCAGACAGGAAGAGCTGCTTAGAGAGGTGATAAGGGCAGGACTCCAGCCTGTGTGGAGCCCAGAGGGTTTGATACAGGGAAGTCTGCAGTAGAGCACAGCCACGGATGCCCATCCCCCAAGGCTCCCCATGCTCCTCTAAAAGATGTAATTATGAGGACTGTTGGCCCTGAACAGAACAAAGGTAATCTTGCCCATAAGACAAGTCAATCCAACCTGAGCATCCCACTGTCTGCTGGCCTATCCCAGGGGCCCAGCCCGGCCACATCTGCTTGCAGTACAGCCTCGGATGTCTAACTGGGGTGCCTCCTGGGAATTTTCATCATAGCTCCTGCTTTGACAAACCATGCCTGACCATTGGAAAGCTCCAGCAGAGTGGCCCCCATTGATGCACACCAGCCCACTAGCACCCTTCCCTCACCACAACCTCCCCTGTGCCACTTTGCCAACATGCAATTCACCACAGCCACCCTCTCCATTGCTTTGATGGTGCATGTGTCCACACGTGGGCCTTTCCTCCTCTTCCCTGATGGCATGCATGTGTGCATGCACCCCACCATGCCACTGTTGCCAGCATGAGTACACCCCATCCCCGACTCAACCATGCCACCATTGCCAGAGCAAATGCACACACAGAGGCCAGTGGCCCCACCCTCCAATCTTGTGCTGTCATTGCTGCTGGTGTGAATGCATGCACAGAGGCCAGAGGTCCCGCATTGACACTGCTGCTAGCATGAATGTGTGCATAAGGTGCTGCCAGCCTTGCACATACCAGTGCTTTGACCCTGCACTGACACCACTGCCAGTGCAAACGTGTGAATAGACTCGAGTGGCCCTGCCCCTCAGCCAATGCTGGCACCGCCACTGCTGTGAACACCTGCACTAAGGCTGTAGCCCCACAACTGCCAATGCCCTGCCACAGCTGATAAGCATGTATGCTGCCATGCTGCAGCAGCTGCAAACAAGCATTAATCCCACTGCCACTGCCTGACAAAGTGATTTGGCTGGCACCACCCATCAGTGTTTTGTCAGTGGTCCAGGAACACCTCGGCCCCTCCAGCACAGCAGATTCGTAACCATGAGGGGCGAGAGAACAAAGCTGGGGAATTGAGACTAGCCACCCCCAAAGTTAGAGCACACAGCCCAGGAGTGCAAAAAAAAAAAAAAAAAAAAAATCTAAAGGACAGTAAGATCAAAGATTGAAGGAACATCAGCCCACACAGATGAGAAAACCTGAGCAAGAACTCTGGCAACTCAAAAAGCCAGAATGTCTTCTTACTTCCAAATGACCACACTGGTTCCCCAACAATGGTTCTTAATCAGGTTGAAATGGCTGAAATGACAGAAAAATAATTTGCAATATGGATAGGAATTAAGATTATTGAGATTCAGGAGACAGTTGAAATCCAATCTGAGGATTCTAAGGAATATAATAAAATGATACAGGAGATGAAAGATGAAATGGCCACGTTAAGAAAGGACCAAACTAATCTGATAGTGCTGAAAAACTCACCTCAGAAATTTCAGAATATAATCACAAGTATTAACAGCAGGATCAACTAAGCTGAGGAAAGAATCTCAGAGGTCAAAGACCAGTTCCCTGAAATAATTCAGTCAGATAAAAATAAGGAAAAAGCAAAAAAGAATGAACAAAACCTCCAAGAAATATGGGATTCTGTAAAAAGAGCACATCTATGATCCACTGGTGTCCCTGAAGAGTGGGCAAGAAAGCAAGCAACTTGGAAAACATACTTCAGGATATCATCCATGAAAATTTCCCCAACCTTGCTAGAGAGGCCAACATTCAAATTCAGGAAATGCAAAGAACCCCTGAAAAACACTACATGAGAAGATCATCCCCAAGACACAGAGTCATAGTCATCAGATTCTCCAAGGTTGTAATGGGAAAAAAAAAAAAAAAAGGCTAAAGGCAGCTAGAGAGAAGGGGCAGGTTGCCTACAAAGTAAATCCCATCAGGCAAAGAGTGGACCTTTCAGCAGAAAACCTACAAGCCAGAAGAGACTGGGGCCTATATTCAGCATTCTTAAAGAAAAGAATTAGCAACCCAGAATTTCATATCCAGCCAAACTAAGCTTCATAAGTGAAGAATAAATAAGATCCTTTTCAGACAAGCAAGTGCTAAGGGAAATCATTACCACCAGACTTTCCTTATAAGAGGTACTGAAGAGAGTGCTAAATATTGGAAGAAAAGACTGTTACCAGCCACTACAAAAACACTCTTAAGTACGTAGACCAGTGACACTATAAAGCAACCACACAAAAAATCTGTATAATAGCCAATTAACAGCACAGTGACAGGATCAAATCCACACACAGCAATACTAACCTTGAATGTACATGGGCTAAATGCTCCAATTGAAAGACACAGAGTGGCAAGTTGGATAAAAAAGTTGTGTAAGACACAACTATATGCTGTCTTCAAGAGACCCATCTTACATGCAGTGACACCCATAGACTCAAAGTAAAGAGATGGAGAAAAATCTATCAGACAAATGGAAAAGAGAAAAAAGCATCAGTTGCTATTCTAATTTCAGACTAAACAGATTTTAAACAAAAAAAAATCAAAAAAGACAAAGAAAGGCATTACACAATGGTAAAAGGCTCAATTCAACAAGAAGACCTAACTATCCTAAATATATATGCACCCAACACAGGAGCACCCAGATTCATAAATCAAGTCTTTAGAGACCTAAGAAGAGACTTAGATAACCACACAAAATAGTGGGAGACTTCAACAGCCCACTGACAGTATTAGACAGATAATCGAGACAGAAAACTAATAAAGATATTCAGGACCTGAACTTGACACTTGAACAAATCGACCTAATAGACGTCTACAGAACTCTCCACCCCCAAAAAACAGAATATACATTCTTCTTATCTGCACATGACACACACTCTGACCACACAATAGAACATGAAATAATCCTTAGCAAATTCAAAAAAACAGATCACACCAATCATTCTCTTGAACCACATTACAATAAAAATAGAAATTAATACTAAGAAAATTCACTCAAAACCATACAATTACATGGAAATTAAACAACTTGATTCTGAATGACTTTTGGATAAATAATGAAATTAAGGCAAGAATCAAAAAATTCTTTGAAATTAATAAGAGCAAAAATATAATATACCAGAATTTCTGGGACACAGTTAAAGCAATGTTAAGAGGAAACTTTATAGCACTAGAAGTCCACATCAAAAACTAGAAAGATCTCAAATTAACAACCTAACATCACAACTAGAGGAACTAGAAAAACAAGAGCAAACTAACCCCAAAGCTAGCAAAAGACAAGAAATAACCAACATCAGAGCTGAACTGCAGAAAATTGAGATACAAAAAACTATATAAAAGATCAATGAATCCAGGATTTGGTTTGTTGAAAGAATCAATAAGATAGATAGACAACTAGCTAGACTAATGAAAAAAAGAGAGACGATCCAAATAAACACAATCAGAAATGACAAAACAGTTACCACTGATTCCCACAGAAATACAAAAGACTCTCAGATACTACTATGAACACCTCTATGGACACAAGTAACAAAACCTAGAAGAAATGGATAAATTCTTGGAAACATATCACTTCTCAAAATTGAACCAGGAAGAGACTGAATCCCTGAAGAAACCAATGAGGAGTTCTGAAGTTGAATCAGTAATAAAAAGCCTACCAATCAGAAAAACCCCAGGACCAGACAGACTCACAGCTGAATTCTACCAGATGTATAAAGAAGAGCTGATACCAAGCCTAATGAAACTATTCCAAAAAAGTGAAGAATGGGACTCCTTGCCAACTCATTCTATAAGGCCAGTATAATCCTGATAAAAAAATCTGTTAGCAATGAACACAAAAAAAGAAAACTTCAGGCCAATATCCTTGATGAACGTTGATGGAAAAATCCTCAACAAAATACGTGCGAACCAAATCCATCAGCACATAAAAAAGTGAATCCACTATAATCAAGTAGGCTTTATCCCTGGGGTGCAAAGTTGGTTCAATAAATTGGTTGCAAATCAGTAACTGTGATTCCTCACATAAACAGAACTAAAAACATAAACCATACAATCATCTCAATATATGCAGAAAAGGCTTTTGATAAAATTCAACATCACTTCATGTTAAAAACCCTCAACAATCCAGGCGCGGTGGCTCATGCCTGTAATCCCAGCACTTTGGGAGGCTGAGGCAGGTGGATCACCTGAGGTCAGGAGTTGGAGACCAGCCTGGCCAACATGATGAAATCCCATCTCTACTAAAAATACAAAAATTAGCTGGGCATGGTGGCAGAAGCCTGTAATCCCAGTGACTTGGGAGGCTGAGGCAGGAGAATTGCTTGAACCTGGGAGGTGGAGTTCAGCAGTGAGCTGAGATCACACCATTGCACTCCAGTCTGGGCAACGAGTGAAATTCTGCCTAAAAAAAAAAAAAAAACCTAAACAAACTAGGCATTGAATAAACATACCTCAAAATAATAAGAGCTATCTATGAAAAACCCACTGCCATCATCATACTGAATGGGCAAAAACTGGAAGCATTCCCCTTGAAAACTGGTACAAGTCAAGGATGCCCTATCTCATCACTCCTATTCAACGTAGTATTGGAAGTCCTTGCCAGACTAATCAGGCAAGAGAAAGAAATAAAAGGCATCTAAATAGAAAGAGAGGAAGTCAAACAATTTCTGTTTGCAGATGACATGATTCTATATGTAGAAAACCCTACAGTCTCTGCCCAAAAGCTTCTTAAGCTGATAAACAACTCTGGTGCCAAGTTTCAGGATACAAAATCAACATATGAAAATCACTAGCATTCCTATACACCAACAGTAGTCAAACTGATAGCCAAATTAGGAATGTAATTCCATGTATAACTGCCACAAAAAGAAGAAAATACCTAGGAATACAGCTAACCAGGAAGGTGAAAGATCTCTAAAATGAGAACTACAAAACATGGCTGAAAGAAATCGGAGATGACACAAATAAATGGACAAACATGCCATGCTCCTGGATAGAAAGAATCAATATAATTTAAATGGCCATACTGCCCAAAGCAATTATTTATGGATTCAATACTATTTCTTTCTTTTTTTTTTTTTTTTTTTTTGGAGACGGCGTCTCACTCTGTCACCCAGGCTGGAGTGCAGTGGCATGATCTCGGCTCACTGCAAGCTCTGCCTCCCGGGTTCATGCCATTCTCCTGCCTCAGCCTCCCGAGTAGCTGGGACTATAGGCGCCTGCCACCACACTGGGCTAATTTTCTGTATTTTTAGTAGAGACAGAGTTTCACCATGTTAGCCAGGGTGGTCTCGATCTCCTGACCTCGTGATCCACCCGCCTCGGCCTCCCAAAGTGCTGGGATTACAGACGTGAGCCACCACGCCCAGCCAATTTATGGATTCAATACTATTTCTATCAAACTATCAATGACATTGTTTACAGAACTAGAAAAAAAAACTATTTATAAATTCACATGTAACCAAAAAAGAGCCCAAATAGCCAAGGCAATCCTAAGCACAAATAACAAAACTGGAGGCATCACACTACCTGACTTCAAACTATACTACAAGGCTACACTAGCCAAAACAGCATGGTACTGGTACAAAAAACAGACACATAGACCAATGGAACAGAATAGAGAACCCAGAAATAAATCTGCACACCTACAACCATCTTATCTTCAACAAAGCTGACAAGAAAAGTGATGGAGAAAGGATTCCTTATTCAATAAATGGTGCTAGGATAACTGGCTAGCCATATGCAGAAGATTGAAACTGGACCCCTTCCTTACACCATATACGAAAATTAAGATGGATTAAAGACTTAAATGTAAAACCCAAAACTATAAAAACTTAGAAGAAAACATAGGAAATATGATTCTGGACATAGGAATGAACAAAGATTTTATGACAAAGATGCTAAAAGCAATTGCATCGAAAGTAAAAATTGACAAATGGGATCTGTTGATAGCTCCTGCACAGCAAAAGGAGCTATCGACAGAGTAAAGAGACAACCTGCAGAATGGGAGAAAATATTTGCAAATTGTACATCTGACAAAGGTCTAATATCCAGCATCTATAAGGCACTTAAACAAATTTACAAGATAAAAGTAACCCCATTAAAACGTGGGCAAAAGACATGAACTCTTTTCAAAAGAAGGCAGACATGTGGCCAAGAAGCATATGAACAAAAGCTCAACATCACTGATCATTATAGAAATGCAAATCAAAACCACAATGAGATATCATCTCATGCCAGTTAGAATGGCTACTATTAAAAAGTAAAAAAATAGCAGGTGTTGGTGAGGTTGCAGAGAAAAAGGAAAGCTTATACACTGTTGGTGGTAGTGTAAATTAGTTCAACTGTTGTGGAAAGCAATGTGGCAATTCCTCAAAGAACTAAAAACAGAAATACTATTTCACCCAGCAATTGCATTACTGAGTATATACCCAAAGGAATATAAATCATTCTACCATAAAGACACATGCACGTGTATGTCCATTGCAGCACTATTCACAATAGCAAAGACATGGAATCAACCTAAATGCCATCAATGGTAGACAGGATAAAGAAAACATGGTACATATACACCATGGAATATTATGCAGCCATAAAAAGAATAAGATCATGTCCTTTGTAGGAACATGGTTGGAGCTGGAGGCCAATATCCTTAGCAAATTAACACGGGAACAGAAACCAAACACCACATGTTCTCACTTACAAGTGGAAGCTAAATGATGAGAACACATGGACACACAGAAGGGAACAACAGACACCAGGGCCTACTTAAGGGTGAAGAGAGGGAGGAGGGTGAGGACTGAAAAACTACCTATCTGGGTGACGGAGTAATCTGACACCAAATCCTCTGACATGCAATTTACTTATATAACAAAACTGCCCACGTACTCTTGAACATGAAATAAGAGTTAAAATAAGTAAATAAACTAAAAATAAAAGGAAAATGCCTTAGTTATCTATTGCTGCATGGTAATTACCAGAAAACATGGTAGCTTAAACCAGCAAATATTTATTATCTCACAGTTTCTGTGAGTCGGGAATTAAATTTCTTCAAAAATCTTCAATCTTTCACTAACTCACTCCTCAGTGCTCTTCCATGTTGTGCCCACTGCTCAATTCCAAAACCACTCCCACTTTTTTGCTTTTTGCTATTCCAGTACTCCATTCTCAGTACAAAAATGTGTATTAGTTTTCCATTGATGTTTAACAGATTGTCCCCAGTCTAAGTGCTTAAAGAAACGAACATATATTATCTTAAAATTTATGTGGCTCAGGAATTTCAGAGCATTTTATTTGATGTTTCTGTCTCGAGGTCACTTGTGAGATTGTAGCCAATATGGTAGCCAGGACTAGAGTCATCTGGAGATGTGACTAGGGCCAGAAGACTCCCAAGATGGCTAATTCACATGACTGTTGGCAGGAGGCCGAAGTTCCTTGCTAACTTTTGGCAAAAGGCCACCATTTCCTGCCTGAAGGTTTCTCCATAGGGTTATACTTGAGTGTCATTACACGTAACAGCTGGCTTCTATTGAGCAGGCAATCCAAGACGCAGATTAAGGAGGATGCCATCAGTGTCTTTTATATCCTAATCTTGGACATCACACAATTTTAATTCTGCCATATTTTATTTGATAGAAGCCAGTCATTTAGCACTACTCAAACATGGGGGGGTGGGGGGCAGAATTTAGTCTCTGTCTCTTTAAGGGAGGAATACCAAATTATTTGTGAATCTATTTTAAAACCACCACATTTAATAAGGGAATATTATGAACAACTTTATACCAATAAATTTGACAGCTTTTATGAAATGAACAAATAACTTGGAAGACAGAATTATCAACGATCACTCAAAAAGTAAGAGATAACCAGAATATTCCTATATCTACTTAAAAATTTAACTTGTAGTTTAAAAACTTTCCCACAAAATCAAAACAAAACAAAAACTCTAGGCTCAGATAGCTGCTCTACTAATGATTTCTACCAAACTTTTTTTTTTTTTTGAGACAGGGTCTTGCTCTGTCACCCAGGCTGGAATGCAGTGGCATGATCATAGCTCCCTGCAGCCTTGAACTCCTGGGCTCAAGGAATCCTCCCACCTCAGCTTCCTGAGTAGCTGGGGTTACAGGCATGCACCACTACATTCAGCTAATTTTAAAAATTATTTTTAGAGATGAGATCTCCCTGTGTTTCCCAGGCTGGTCTCAAACTCCTGGGCTCAAGGGAACCTCCCACCTTGGCCTCCCAAAGTGATGGGATTATAGGTAAGAGCCACCATATCCAGCCTTCAATCATTTAAAGGCCAAATAATACTAATTCTACAAAACTCCTACAGAAAATTTTAAAAGAAAGGAATACTTTCTAACTCTTTCAATTAGTTGAGAAATATTGTGATACCAAAACCAAAGACATTTTATAAAGATAATATTACAGAGCAATATCCCTCATGAACATAGATACAAAACTTCTTAACAACATTTTACAAATTTAATTCAACAATATATAAAAAGGATCAGATGAGAATTATTATCAGAGTAGATTGGTTTAATATTTTGGTTTAAGAGATTTAAAAAGAAAAAATATCAATAGATATAGAAAAACATTTGAAAAGTTTCAACATCTATTTCTGATTAAAACTCTCAGTAAACTAGGAATAAAGGGAAACTGTCTCATACTGATAAAGGACATCTTTAAAAAATGTATAGTCACTATCATACTTATGGTGAATAACTGAATTATTTTCCCCTAAGATTAAAAAATAAAGGCAAGAATATCCACTTTCCTTACTTCTATTCGACAGTACATTGTAGGGTCCAGCCAGTGAAATAAAAATTTTAAAAAGGAAATAAAAGGCACAAAAATGGAAAAATAATAATTAAAACTACCTTTATTATCAGATGATATGATTATTTATGTATAAAATCCTACATTACCAAATAAAAGGATACTAGAACAAGTGAAATTAGCAAATTGGCAGGATACAAAGTTACACAAAGCTAAGTTTATAAAACTTCTAGAAGAAAATGTATGAGAAAATATTTGTGAATTGAGTTACATAAAGATTTCTTAAGTATAACAGCCAAGCACAATTTATAGAAGAAAAACTGAATAAACAGGGATTCACCAAAATTAAGAAATTTTCCTCAAAATACACCATTGAAAGAATGAAAAAGCAAGTCACGCACAAGGAGAAAATATTTGCCAATCACATATTTGATAAAAGATGTGTCCAGAATATTTAAAGAACTCACAAGTCACAATAATAAGTAAACAGGCCAATCAAAGAAGACATATGGATGGCAAATAAGCATACAAAAAGATGTTCAACATCATTAATCATTAGAGAAATTCAAATTAAAGCCCCAGTGAGATTACACACATGTTAGAATGGCTAAAATTAGAAATCCTGACAGTATCAAGCACTAGCAAGGATGTGAAGCAAGTGAAACTCTCATATATTCTTCATGGAAATGTAAAATGGGATGTCCACTTTGAAAAATATTTTGGAAGTTTTTTAAAAAGTTCAACATATGCCCAAAGTCTAACCTAGCCACCCTACTCCTAGATATTTACGTAAGAGAAATGAAAACAAAGGAGCTCACAATGACTTGGATGTTTATAGCAGCAGCTTTATTTGTAATAGACAAAAATAAAACAACCCAAATGCTCATCAATAGATGAATAGATTAATAAATTGTGTTATATCATACCATGAAATACTGTCTAGTAATACAAAGGAACCAACTAAAATGGTCATAATCTCAAAATCATCATGCTGAGTGAAAGAAAGCAGACGAATAAAGAGTACATATTATATGATTCCATTTATTTATGTATCCAGAAAATTTTATTAGGTTGGTGCAGAAGTAATCACCATTACTTGCCATTAAAAGTTTCCTTTTAATTTTAATGGCAAAAACCTTGATTATTTCTGCACCAGCCTAATAACTAGTCTATAGTGACAGAAAGCACGTTGGTAGTGGTCTAGAGACTGGAGGACTGGAGAAGAGTGGGAATGAGGCATGAATGAGGCATTACAAAGGGGCAAGAGAACACTTTTGGTGAGGGTGGATATGTTCTTTATCTTGATTGTGGTGATGGTTTCATGGGTGTATACATATGTCAAAATTTATCAAATTCTACACTTCAAATGTGTGCTATTTATCTGTTGTATTTCAATCATACCTTCAATAAACTATTTTTTAAATAACAAGATATGTTTGGTAAAATGCTGGTGTTATCATAGATGCAGAATTTGGAAAAGGCCATCTTAGTGTTGCTGAGAACTGTATTTGATGAACTCACCTCTAAGCCAAGCTGTAACAAGAATAAAAATTTGAGGTGAATGAAGAAAGAAGGCATGCTAAGACAGCCTTAGAATTAATATAGAATTATTAATATGTGGGTAGTGGTATCTCTTCAAATTAATGTGTTGAGGGGCCTACAGCTATGCCCTCACTACCCTCTGTCTACAATAGTGGTCAGTGCTGTCGTTGTGGTTAGAGCAACCTTAGAATATGAGAGTCCTGAAGTAAGTGCAACAGCATTAAGAGTGCTATGGGCCCAGAATCTGATGAGGCAGGCAGCAGGAATTTCTATGATAGTATGTTATTAGAGGAATCTTTGGCCATGAATTCAAATGGGAAGATCCTTTTTCTGAAACAATGCTTTCTGTTTTCATTTTTTGATAATACTATAAAGAATTCCTGCTCATTGTAAAACAAGCAAGGAAAGAACATACAACAAAAAGGGATTAACTTTTATGCTCCTAACCCTTGTCCGCAAAGGTAACTACTTTAATAGTTTTACTATGTATGCACATTTTGCCAACTGATATGGTTTGGCTGTGTCCCCACCCAAATCTCATCTTGAATTGTAATAATTACCACCTGTCAAGGGTGGGGCCAGGTGGAGATAATTGAATCATGGGGACAGTTTTCCCCATACTGTTTTCATGGTAGTAATAAGTCTCACAAGATCTGATGGTTTTATAAATGGGAGTTCCCCTGCACAAGCTCTCTTGCCTTGCCTGCCACCATGTAAGATGTGACTTTGCTCCTCCTTTCCCTTCCACCGTGATTGTGAGGCCTCTCCAGACATACGGAACTGTGAGTCAATTAAACCACTTTCCCTCATAAATTACCCAGTCTCAGATATGTCTCTATTAGCAGCATGAGAACAGACTAATATACCAACTTTTATTTATTCATTATATATACACACTTATAAATTTCACTTTGATTTTTACAATGATGAGATTATAACTATATGCTTTTTTGTGAATTGCTTTATTCGTTAACCAACATATCAAGGACAGCGTTTGTACCAACTCAATTAGACCTGCCTCATTCTTTGAACTAGATATATTAATTTTATATTATTTATGTACCATAACTTTTTACCCATTTCATTATTGACACAAATTTTGATTGTTTGAAATTTTTATGCTTACCAGCAGCTCTATGAGTATAATCCTGTTAAATAAATTCCTAAGTACTTCTGTAGATGCATAAAATTTTATTTTGCTCCTATTCCTAAAGTGCTTTTAGAGAAGTACATATCACATTTTCTCCAACTTTATTAGTACCTATTTCTCCACAGCTGGATTGTATCTGTCTTTTAACTTTTTCTAACATGAAATGTGTATTAGCTTGCTAGGGTGACCATAACAAAGTATCACAAACTGAATGGATTAAGCAATGGAAATTTGCTATCTCACAGTTCTAGAGGCTAGAAGTCTGAGATCAAGGTGTTGGCAGGATTGGTTCCTTCCGAGGAGAATGAGGGAGAATCTATTCCATGCCCCTCCCTACCTCCTGGTGGTTGTTAGCAACCTTTGGCATTCTTTGGCTTGTTTAAACATCACCCTCAAGTCTGCATTTATCTTCACATGGTGTTTTTCCTGTGTGTGTCTATCTCCAAATTTCCCCCTTTTTATAAGGGCATCAGTCATATTGGATTAGGGTCCCACCATAATCCAGTATTACCTCATCTTAACGAATTATATCTGCAATTATCCTAATTACAAATAAGGTTACATTCCAATGTACTGGGGGTTAGAACCTCAACATATGAATTTTGGGGAGGTATTAATACAATATACATTAGTTATACAATAGGCATAAGATATTTTATTATTGTTAAGATATTGTATTAATCAGGGTTCTCCAGAGAAACAGAATTAATTACATGTCTATTTTAGGTAGATAGATGATAGATAGATAGATAGATAGATAGATAGATAGATAGATAGATAATAGATGATAGATAGATAGATAGATAGATAGATAGATAGATAGATAGATAGATGATAGATAGATAGATAGATGATAGATAGATTCTGTTTCCATGGAGAAACAGAGAGAGAGAGAGAGAGACAGGTGTTGGCAAGCTGGAGACCCCAGAGAGCCAATAGTGTATTTTCTTTTCTAGTCGAAAGGCCTGAGAACCAGGAGAGCTAATGGTATAAGTTCCATTGTGAAAGGCAGCAGGCTTGTGACTATTAAGACCCAATTTTTCAGCTTAACTCCTAAAATAAGAAAAGACCAGATATCGCAGTTCAGGCAGTCAGGCAGGTGAAGTTCCTCTTACTTAGTCTTTTGTTCTATTCAGGTATTGACTGGATGAGGCACTCTCACATTAGGGAAGGCCATCTCCTTTAAACAGTCTACCGATTCAATGTTAATCTCATCCAGAAATACCCTCACGGACACACCCAAATAATCTTTGGCCAAATGTCTGAGCTCTCCATAGCCCAGTGAAGTTGACACATAACATTAACCATCACAGTGTGCAGCTTAACATAAATATAATTGTGCAATTTTGATGTTTATTGATCATGTTTTTGCTTCTTTTGTGAATTTCTTATATCCTTTGCCCATTTTTCTTTCTTTCTTTTTTTTGAGATGGAGTCTCACTCTGTCGCACCCAGGCTGGAGTACAGTGGCACGATGTCAGCTCACTGCAACCTCCACCTCCTGGGTTCAAGTGATTCTCCTGCCTCAGCTTCCCGAGTACCTGGGATTACAGGCACATGCCACACACCAGGCTAATTTTTGTATTTTTAGTAGAGATGGGATTTCACCATATTGGCCAGGCTGGTCTCAAACTTCCGACCTGAGGTGATCTGCCCACCTCAGCCTCCCAAAGTGCTGGGATTACAGGCACAAGCCACGGTGTCCAGCCTCCTTTGCCCATTTTTCTATTGGAGACTCATTTAAAAGCTCTGTGCTTGATTAATTAAAAGGCCATAAAACAATTAGTAAGCATACTGAGAACAAATACAAGCAACCATAATTCAAAACGATTTTCATTTTCAAATATCACCTTCCAGTGATTTTTCATTATGAAAGCTCATTGTTGCATGATAGCAGCTGTAATATATAATTTTGTATTATGGTTTTTTGATTTATTTTACATCAAATATTAAAGTATCATTTAAATTTTTGTCATAAAATAAAAGTGGGGAGAAGAAGGCAGTTTGAAAAGACGGCATTTGTTGAGATACAGTCCAAGGTGAATAGAAAGCTCTTACAGTTTTACTATACTTCTTTCCCCCTCTTTACTTCCTGGGTTACTGTTTTTGTCTCTCATACTGCTTTGCTATTCCCTCCAGAAATGGTCCAGGGCAGTCCAAGATTAAATAACACAGCAAAGCCACCAGCCTTTCTCAGTAAGTTCTCACAGGGGACAGGAAACTTGCACACTGGAAAAATATAAGCAGGGCACTATGTTGGCTCCCTAGCAATGCTGACACTTTGTATAAACTTTCTGACAAGGCAAATCTTACACACTGCACATGAGTGCTACATACACTAATTTGAATGGAGTTAGTGCCAGAGTATAAGGTTCTGGAAAACAGTGTTTCATTAAAAAACAAGTCAATTCAATCAGGTCCTGAAAGTCACATACATAGCAAAGGACCTTTCAGAAATACTGAACCCAGCCTGTCTGAAAGACTGCCCTTCTCCAAGGGTTTCAGGTTACTTCCCTGTGCCCTAAGCTGTTATTTCTTGAAAGACACAGCTGCAGACCAGCTTGATGTAATTTTTCTTAGGAAGGCAGCCTAGGGCATTGGGGAAAAAAGCTACAGTTAGAATTAGAGATCCAGAAAACTGAGGAAGGGACGTGACTTTCTCAAGCTTATACCTATAATGAGAACTGGGATAAGAATTCTAGTCTTCTGTTTCCTCGTTATGTTCAAAGGAAATATTGGCTTCAATGCTTTGTTTAAATTTAGGGTAATCTCTAGTTCTATTATTCAAAATTCATTGTTTATTAGACTGAGTTTGAATTGTGGCTTTGCCTCTTATTAAATGTGTAATTTTGTTAAAATATTTATCTGTGCTTTTTGCAAATAACTACCTCACTCACAAGTTGTAATGTATATAAAATGCTAAATTCAATGCCTAGCCTATAACAATCAATTAATAGTAGCCAGTAACTGGCATTATTATTATTATTAAAATAATAACTGTATTTTCACAAATGTAGAGGAATCTTTCCTTTTCCATTTCATAGAATCATAAAAATGTTAAAACTCTCAGATCTTAGAGAGAAGTAATCCAATTTGCTAGTCTTTCAGATGAGAAACCTGAAGGCTAGACCTGGCCAAATCACCCAGCTAGTTAGTTGTGGAACCAGAATTGGAAGCTTGGCTTCCTGGCCCTGAGTTCTTACTACTCCACCCCTCTCCAGTTTCACTTCTGGTCTGTCTCATTCCCTGACGAACAACTCCCACAGGCTGGCTGTTCCCAGTGCCCATGCCTCTGCTTCCCTTCAACCCTTCTAAAGGTTCCTCTGGGGAAAGAGGATAAAGCCTCTTTCAGTTTTACTCCTTATCCATGCTCATTCCTAGAAGGGTAAGGCTTGTGCATCCTGACCTCAATTCTCTTACTTCCTTTGGCTATTCTGTTAGCCAGAGTAGCTCCCCTCCCCAGTTCTCTCTCCTTCTCTCCATTACCTACACCATATCATATCTCTCACAATAATCTGTGTGTCTGGTCGCAGGATTGCTCATCCCCATTTTTATCTAAAATGGCTTAAGTTATTTTCCCCAAGGCAATAGCCAATGTCCTGTGAAAGAAGAAAGAACAGCTCTTTCTCTCTCTCCTTGATTAACAGATCTACCATCCTCTCTATTAACAACATCTAATCAGTGGGCTTCTTTGATGTCTTGCTTCTCCATTTGGTTGCTAAAATTGAATTCATATAAATACAGATCCTCCCTAGTACAGTCTGGGTGAACAAAAGATAGAGAACAATTATTAAAGTTTGGAAGGGATCATAGATTTTCATCTCCTTATGTCATAGATAGAGAAACTGATGCCCAGAGGGTTTCAATGACAGCTTCTTGGACCCAAGATTTATGTGGTGGAGTTTCCTGGATCAGACACTAGGAGAATTGATAAATAAGCTTTAGAAGTTTGGTGCTTCAGAAACATCTGCAATTTTTTTTTCTTTTCTGGATGTAAGTGAAGAAACAGGAGGCAATATGACAGGCTGGCAGTGACAACAGAAAGATATGGCAGCCTCCCTGGAAGAGATCAAAAGGAGGTTTTCTTTTTTGTTGTTGTTGTTGTGGGTTTTTTTTTTTTTTTTTGCCCTACCTTTCTCTGAGTTTTTGATGTACTGTGGGAAGGGAAAACAAGGGCAGCACATCCCAAAGAGGGAATGTCTGGATCACAGGTTTTGGAAGGAACTACAATCTGTATTTGCTGAACTTTCTGGGAAAGCTGGAAAATGTTTGCCAGAATAAGAATCAGCTTGCATAACCAAGTTCATCATCAGGCAACGTGAGCTTGCTTTATTCATGACCACTGAAACTCATGTCAGTAGCTAGAATGAGAATTGAAAGCACAGCCCATATCAGTGTCCAAAAAAAGTCTACACACACACACACACACACACACACACACACATCAATGCCTTTTCCTGGTCATTGTACTTGTCTATTCAACATTGTTCTAGAGGTACCAAGAATTTAGAGAGCAATTCTGAGACATGGACCTCAGTGTCTCATATGATATATTCTTGAGGGAAGATACCAGATGAAGACAGTGCATATTTCATTAAACTAGTCACAAGGGGAATTGTGAGAAGAAACACTCATAAATTTCCTAACCAAATATGAGACCATGAATGTGACAGGACTGAAGGCCAGTTTCAAGTCCACAGCCCAAGGCACAAAATCCATTTCTTTTCCACTTTTGTCTTCATGTTGGGAACTTTGCTTTGCTGTATACTGTCTATGCAAAGGACAAAAGATAAAACGTCTACATTAAATATCTCTAAGTCGGGATTATAATAAAATAAGAAAGTAATTCAGGATCACAATAAAAGTACATATGTATAGGTAAAGAGCAGATTGAACAAACTTACATCAATAAATTCTAATTATTTTTATGTTTTTAAAGCCATAAAACCACAAAATGTAGGGAAACAGGAAAGGATGCAACACTAACACAATTTTGGAAACTGGAAAGCTGATGGACAAGCAGGCATAAAAGATTTTAGGAAACATGAGAACACTGAATTTGAGGAGATCAACAAGGAAACAACACAATGTACTTCAACTTACACAACAGAATCCCCAATGGCAGCATTTATGTATCTCTAGAAGTAGGGGAGAGAAGGGGAAAGGAAAGATCCAAAAGAAGGAGATTGAGTTCAAAATCTATTTAAGAAACAATTAGGTTGCTAGATCTACTCTTTTACCCTTTGAAATTTCTTCCACTCACCCTAGAACATTATTGGAGATTTATTTTCTGGAAAGATCAAAAGTAGGGTCTTTGTGCCTTGTGTTCACGATTGAAACAGATAATATGGACAGTGAGGTCTCCCCAGACCTCTTTTCCATGTTGCTCTCAGAATTCCAGTCACCATGCCTTCATCCTTAAGGCAAGCCTTGAGGCTACAAGAAGAGCCTACTCTAAGGAATATGATCTCCCCCAAAGAGGAAAGCCTTAATCAAAGGTTCCCCAAAGAAAGGGCCCAGCCAGATAACCCTATGGAAATATTCACAGTTGATCAATTCAACTCTAAAAGCTTCCAGTCAGCTTTTTAGTGTCCCTCTTGTAAATGTAAACAGACAGCCGAGGATCATCAGATGAGCAAAAAAAGCAATTAGAGGAAACAGTTATTTTGTTTAACCTTTCCTCTTCCCAAATAACCTATCAGCACCTCACAGAGCTGAGAAGATACTGCAACCATGAAAAACCAAGGACAAGAAAGAACAGAGATTTAAAAGAAGAATATTTAAAATAAAAATATAAATGCAGACATAAATATATAACACTATATGATACACATAAATGCATACATTTAATTATCTCATATATACACAATATTTCCTCTAATTCTGTTCTTGTAGTCCATGCCCAGGGGCTGTAGTGCAACTAGGTTCTTTAAGTACTTCATAAACTAAGATTGCTTGTATAAAGTCCAAGATGCATCCTGTGTATACTAAATTATAGTTCACTAAAATTGTTTTCTTATAACAATACTATAATATACACCATTTATTGAATGGCTACTATGTACTAAGAATTAAGCTGAATACCTTTAACCCATTCTTTCATTTAATCCTCACAACTCTGCAAGGTAGTATTATCAGAGAAGTTAAGTATCTGGCTGGCACTCAGCTGGTAAGTGGTAGAGTTGTGGTATAAACCCAAATCTACCCGAGTCCAAACCCCTTCAAGTGCAACATGAGTATTAAGATATCCATTCAATGGCTTGTTCCATTACCAGCAGGTTTAGGGTCTTTGCTTAGGCCCAGCCTGGCTGGTCTGCCCTTGTTATATTCTTTGTTCACTCTTCCTCCATGATGGGTCATCCATGAAGAAAGCAGTTTTCTGGACACTAAATATCTTAACCTTGGTTAAGATAATGCTATCATTTTAACACACACACACACACACACACACACACAAATATTTATGTATATATAATTTTTGAATTTATCTTCCTCTGTTTATTATTTCTCTTCTCCCCCAGGGATTTTTCCCCCAACTGTGTCTAGGCACATAGGACTGACAAGCTCAGGCATGAATTTTAAATCCTGCTACTCAGAGCCCACAGTTGTCATCCTTTCTGCTGAGCTGGCCATTCTGGTTAGTAATTGTTTGGCTTTTTAAACTGCTGAGTCAGTCCCAGAGATAACTACCCCTCTGTCAGCCTAGTAGCAGAAACATAAAATTCAGGTTAGAACATCAGTTCTGCCACATTTAAGGCTATTATAAATTGGGGGCTTATTTAAATGAAGCTTTCAGACTGGCATAGGCTTTTCTGTAACATGAGTCCTGTTTCCATGAGACACAGCAGGGAGATTATCATATTCTATTAACTCGCTGGCCTTCCCACCTCTTCGTCACCTATGGGGCCTCATAGGACCCTGCTTCATGAAAGGGTGACAGTGTCTGACCCACAGCTTTAGAAGGCCTCAAAATAAATTTTCTAAGTACACAGAGATAATGAGGCTTTGATAATTGAGTCACATTGACCCATCACCCAGATATCTTCCGAGGACAGACAGTACTAGCCATAGTATCTGGGTACTTGCTGGCTTCTGTCACAGAGGGTGGTTTGCTCCTCATGTTTCTTTTTCTTTTTTTTTTTAGCTTTTTTTTTTTCAGAGACAGGGTCTAGCTCTGTTGCCCAGGCCAGAGTGCAGTGGTGCAATCATAGCTCACTGCAGCCTCAAACTCCTGGGCTCGAGTAATCCCCCCAATCTCAGCCTCCCAAGTAGCTGGGACTACAAGTGTGTGCCAACAAGCTGGGCTAATTTTTTGTATTTCTTGTAGAGATGGGATTTCACCATGTTGGTCAGGCTAGTCTTGAACTCCTGGGATCAAGTGATCCACCTGCCTCGGTCTCCCAAAGTACTGAAATAAAAAGCATGAGCCATTGCACCTGGCCTGCTCCTCATTCTGAGATTTACTTTGATTTTGGACTTCTCATATAACTCCTGGCTTCAGAATCTCTCTTGCATATTTCTTGGATTAATGGTGTGGGGAGTATTCTATTTAACACACACATTAAGAGTAATTTTAACCCATCTTGTTTTCCACTGAGATTTGGAGAATTTCTCAAAGATTGGTCCATGGATCACTTACATCAGGATTACCTGGGAAGCTTGGATCTCCATAAACAGAGTTTGAGGCAAAGGTTTTGATACACATCATTTATTTGGGAAGTGAACTCAGGGAGCAAGGGTAAAAAACTGAAGGAATAAAAGGGAAGCTGGACAAGACAACAAAAAAATGCATTATTAAGTTGGCCACTGCTACTAGTAACTGGTGTTTGAATTTGAAGAAATCTCTAAAAATCCTAATGAAATAGATCTCAGACCTGTTCACCTGGGGATGAGAGAGAGAATCATCTATCTATTGCATCTCATCCCCCATTGGCCAAGGGCCACCCAAGGAGTGTTAACTCCTCCATATTCTGAGTTACTCATGTGTCACAGCTGAGTGGGAGGCAGCAGGATTCCATGCTATTGTGTAAGAGAAGCCTGGAGCAAGAAGCAAGAAACATGAGGTGTTGGCTGGGAGAGAAGTGCTATCCAGGTGCACCTGTGTGAAACAGCCCAATCTACTTCGAATTGTAACAGGTGCTATCCAGGTGTAACAGTGCTATCCAGTGCTATCCAGGTGCACCTGTGTGAAACAGACCACTCTACTTCGAATTGTTTCATATCAAGGCTACTGGAATCCAAGATTGGGCCAAAATTATAAAGAGAAGCTTAAGGGGGTTTTGATACATCATGTAAAAGTGCCAGTTTCTAGTTGTTATCCATTGTTATGGGTTGAATTGTGTGTTTTAAAAATTGCATACATTGAAGTCTTAGCCCCTGGTACCTCAGAATGTAGTGCTATTTGGAAATAGGGTCATTGCAGATGTAATTAGTTAAATAATTCTTACCTTACTTAAATTGGAGTAGGGTGGGCTTCTCATCCAATATGACTTGTGTCCTTAGAAAAGAAATTTGAACACACATGCATACAGAGAGATTATCATGTGAAGACAGAAGTTATGCTGCCACAAGCCCAGGAACCTATCACAAGTTAGGAAGGACATCTGGAAAAGATCTTTTTCTAGCCCTTTCAGAAGGAGGGTGACTCTGCCAACCCCTTGATCTTAGACTCCAGCCTCCAGAATCATGAGACAATAAATTTCTGTTGTTTAAGCTGTCTAGTTTTGTGGTAATTTGTTACAGCAGCCCTAGAAAACGAATGCACCTGTGATCTATTGGATCACAGTCCCCAGGGGTATGATTTACACTTCTGCACTTCCAACAAGATTTTCAGGGAGTTCTATTTGCACTCCAACTTTGAGAAAGCTGGTCTAGAGTAAAATAAATAACATGGTACCTGCACCCCAGGGAGAGTGAATCCAAGGAGGTGTGCTTTTGTCCAAACACTATTTCAAAGTCTGAGACAATATACTAGATGCAGAACAACACCTTGGATATAGGGAATTCTCTTTCCAAATGTCAACTCGAGTCGCACAGTCTAGGCCATGGTTGTTCTTCAAAACCAGGGGCTAGAAAAATGGTGAAGGCGTAAACTATGACTTCACTTCCATCACAAAACCTCTGCAGAAGACAGTGTAGATCAATTAATGGACACAATACCCCTGAACTTTTTCAACTCCTATCAAAACATAGATATGTACACACACACACACACACACACACACACACAGAGTTGTATATTATTGTGAAATAAACAGGAACAAAATGAAAACCTTGCTTGCAAAGGGCAGCACATTAACTTGTTATTTCAAAATGGAATAGAAGTATTCAGTATACGTCAATATTAAGGAAAATGCAGACAGAAGGAGATAGAGTCAAAAGCACTAAAAGGGGGCCATTTAAACCATCAACAACTGCCTATTGTACCTTTGTAAAAGAGTAAAATCACTTGAGAGTGGGAACCAGCTCTATCCCCCACAACTCTTACCACATGTAAGAGTTTGCTCAGTGCAGAAACGTTGAACAATCTCTGACATAGTTTCTGCTCTTGGTGGACCCAGATTCTTGCTTCAGTCTAATGGGCCCTCTACCATGTTTCAACCACTCTGCAGACTGGTTAGTCTGTGCTCCCGTTTCTTGGGCACTGTGCTTAGATCTGAGATCTGACTTGAAAGGATATCACTTTGAACTCTGGCTTTGGTTTCTTTTACCTGCTAGTGATTTCTCCCCACAGCCTATAGTTCATGATATGCCAGCCTACCCCAGCACCAATGCCAGCTTCAGTAAATGAAATGTCCATCATTCCTTGGTAATTTCCCATCGACCTCTGGTGTGAAAAAGTACTCAATAAATATTCAAATGAATTTTCAAAAATGAACAAATGGGTGAGTGGATATGGCAATAGGAGAGCATCTGTCATGTGAACAACATTTTTGGAGTGGGGGCAATATAGGCTGGATGAGGATGACCACTGCTTCAAAGTTTTCAAAGCACTTTCATATAAATTACCAGAAACAGAAGAGATACCAAAGCACATGCAAACTGAAAATATAGGGAAGGAGACAATAAGAACCTCAAAATGAAGCCTGCCTATACGAGAAGGGAACAGATTTGGAGGGATATGTAGAGAAGCAAAATCACTTTTTGGGGAGTTGGGAGAAGGTATGGAGAGAGAGATTGAGAGAGATGGGGGAGAGAAAGAAAGAAGAGAGGTGTGTAATAGCCCAGGGAGTAGTTGCATGACAGATTCACAACAATCTGGAGAATTTCTTACAAGCAATATTTTTTAAACCTCCTAACTCGAGTGACTTTCTCTTGCAACAAAATGACTCTTGACTGAGAGAAATGGCCACCCATAGAATATTGCTTGCAGGGAGGGATTTTTGTTTATTTTACTTTCACCAAATAGAGCTTAGTACAAAATAGGGGCTCAGTAGAGGCATATATAAATGTACAAAGTTGGAAACATGACTCAAGCAAAAGAATTATTTTGTAATCTCCTTGCCCCAAAGCTAAAGGGGTTTCTAATTAATAGGGATATTGTAGCAGGATCTCTTCCATTTGCCCTTCTAGACCTGTGCTCCATCTTTTTCCATCCTGCTTTCTGCCTTGAGAGCCTGGTCTATATAAATTATATCAATGTCTTCTTTGTCCTATAGTTGCCACTTAGGTTTGGCTCATAAAGACCCTTAGCGGAAGATCAGGGCAAAAATAAAGTGAGGTCAAAGTATTTATTTCCACATCTCCCTCCCTGACAGTTTGTCTTGAGCTGGGTGGGTTTCTCAACTGAAGGCAAACTTCTCTAGAAGACTCTTGCCTTCTGGGTCCCAGTTAGTGCTTTCTCATCTCCCTTCAGGCTGGGAAGTAGCAACATCTTTGTAGTTACCAGCACTAAGTTTTGTGGTTCCTGAAATATTTTTTATGGTTCCTCTATGTCCCACCCACATCTTTATAAATAGTGCCTTTATTAATCCCTCCTTGAAGTATCCTAATTCAAGAGCATCATCTGTTTCCTGTTGGGGCCCTGACTAATATAGGGAAAATTCAAATTAGTTCTTTGTACAAAATAAGCCCTCTAATGTGTATCTTGGCCTCTAAAAATTACAGCTCATTGAAAATGGATTATTTGAGATGATTTAAGAGATGAAAGAGGCAAATATTCATGTGAGAAGAAGGATTGCATTTTGTCGAAGAAATTGTTCTGCAGATGTATACAATGGCTACAGCAAAAACACATCAGTGACTACACTCTTATAAACATGGGAAAGATATAAAAATAACCCAGCACGTTCTTTGAATGGAGCCATCTGTAACATTATTTTTATTCCTGTGTTTGGAATGAGTATATGGTGTTGGAGGTACAGTAAGGGAGATCCTGGGAAATACTTCCCTGCCCCAGGCTTGGTTTTATATATATTGAAAATAGTCTGGTTGTTTAATTATCTTATTTATATGCATTTTAATAAATAGAACCTTAATTGTAATACTTCAAGGAATTCTGATTCTTTGAAAGAATATAAGAGAACATGGAAGCATGTAAGCAATAGTATTTCCTACAAAATATATCAGAGGATCGGATATACCCTCTGCATGTGGCTGAGGCCATTCTAAGTCATCCACAAGGCTAAGTTAACTAGGGCTTAAACTTTAGCTAGACTCTGAGGCAAAGATGAAGTTTTTCTTGTTCATATTTTTATGGCAATGGGAAGTGCCACATAGAAAACACTCGATAAATATTTGTTGGAATAATTAGTGATTGCTCACTAAACTATCACAGACAGAGGATGTGGAAGAGGGAAAATCATTAAAAACATGGGGTTTCCTTTTCCTAGAGTTTTCTTTTGACCAGGATAGTTCTTTTACTAGGTGGGAAAAAGCTGCTGGAATCTAGTTTAGTTTTTCCAGTACAAAATCATAACGAAGAAACAGAAACCATGGCCTCTGCCTTCAAAGAGCTTATACAATTTTGTAGTTCTTCATCTTGGTTTTCTCCTTTTTGTTTTCTTTTATAGCCTCAAGATACTTTGCAGAACTATTTCAATATGCTAGGCAGACAGGATTTCCATGACTTCTTGTACCTCAAGCTACTCATTTCTCCAAAATGTGACCTAGAGTAGCGGTCAAATTTATCTAATAACTTCTATTTTTTTGTTTCTTTAGTTTTTTGGCACCATTAAAAATGAGCCTGGGTGTGGCAGCTCATGCCTGTAATCCCAGTGCTTTGGGAGGCTGAGGCAGGAGGATAGCTTAGGCCCAGGAGCTCAAGGCTGCAGTGAGCTATGATCATGCAACTGCACTCCAGCCTGGATGACAGAGAGAGACCCTGTCTCTAAAAAAATTAAAAGAAATCAATGAGCACATCCAAAGTTAAAAGCAAAGAGCAGTCATGGGGAAATGTGCACATTCTCCCGATGGGGAACAAAGCCTGGCACATTCACAACTGTGAGTGGGTACTAGAGGTGCTTCAGATCTGGCAATGGCCTTGGCAGCTTTCTCATCAAAAGTACATTTTAAAAGTGATTTCAAAAAGAAAACTTACTAAAAGGCTAAAGCAGGAACAGAATGCTAAGGATACTTGAAAGTTGGCTTTAGCCTCAATATTTAGCCGAAATCAAATATTCCTCTTATATATCAACTTTGGAAAAGCTGAATGGCCAAACACCCACATCACCATCATTACTGGCCTTCCTCAGTAAGATCCATAATATTAAAAGGCCATGTCGTTTTTCCAGATTTATTATTAACACCTCAGTATTCATTTTCAAACATATGTAAATATTCTATAACCTGAAATGACAATCCACATATAAGATTTATATGTTGAAATTCTATCAGTCAGTTAAGTCTAAATGTGTACTTATTATTGTAAGAGTAACCTGTAATATTATTATTATATATTTTTTTGAGACTGAGTCTTGCCCTGTCACCAGGCTGGAGTGCAGTGGCACAACCTCCGTTCACCACAACCTCTGCATCCTGGGTTCAAGTAATTCTCCTGCCTCAGCCTCCCGAATAGCTGGAACCACAGGTGCGTGCCACCACGCCCGGCTAATTTTTTGTATTTATTTAGTAGAGACAGGGTTTCACCATGTTGGCCAGGCTGGTCTTGATCTCCTGACTTTGCGATCCACCCGCCTTGGCCTCCCAAAGTACTGAGATTACGGGCATGAGCCATTGTACCCGGCCTGTAATATTATTTTTTAAAATATTTCATTACTGTATTTCAGCTAACATTGCAGCATCTAAAAACTGCTACCTCAAAAATAGTATGTTTTATCTAGTCATTATTTTTGCCCATTCATTGTTTTCTCATTAAAGTGATGGAATAATAGGAGGAACTCTGGGTACCTGTGAAAGGTAAAATGTAACTAGAGTGTTGTGAATCTTGGGGAAGAATAGATTCCATAGATAAGAGCTGAGGAAGTGCTGACCTTTGGTCTAAACCTACTTAGATCAAGATTTTCAACTTGAGGAAGACAAGGCTCAGAGAGCATGGAGTGACAGTTCTGCAGTTCTTCTGTGATGGCCTAGGTTGGTCTCTACCTTTGGGAACAGTATAATTTAGAATTTTAAAGCCCTTTTCCACACAGAATCAAGGATCAATAAGTGCAACATCCTTTCCTTAGATAGATTAGATGCTAGTAAGTTATGTGACATATTTATTGTCACAGAGCTAAATCAAGTCTAAGTATACCACTCTCGAAGATATACGAGAGAATTAAATTAGAAGAAACTGATCTTTGATATGCAAATCTATTTAATTAAAAATATATTTGAGTTAAGTAACTATAGATGGAAGTATGTCCCACTGGTGCATTTAGGTCAGCACACTGGACAGACATGATTTTAATAAGTCATTAATTCTTCCCATTAACACTGTGCAACCTTCTAGAATAATTAGAACGCCCTGCCCTTTGAAAATAAACCCTTGTCTTCCATTTAGCTTATAATTTACCATGATAGAGGCGATCACTGTATGATTTGTCTCTCTCTGCATTTAAGAGCACCCGTGTGATTAGAAGATTGTCTAAGTCTTCTGCGGCAGGCAGATACAATCTGGGAGTAGAAATTAGTCCAGAATTTTTCTTCTTAAGACAAGATATCTACTGCTTAATTTAAGGATATTACAAATAAAGGGAGAAAAGGTTCTTATAAATTTTTTTCATAGTCACTTATCTCTAGCATCAACAAGTAAAACAAGAATATTGGTCAGCACCTTCTTTTATACCTTTTCTCCAGAATGTGATTCAAGATGTCTGGTTTGTCTCATACAACACCAGTACTAGCAAGGGTGCAGGTGGGGTAGGTATAAGAAGCATAGTTTCAGGCTGGGCACAGTGGCTCACGTCTGTAATCCCAGCACTTTGGGAGGCCAAGGCAGGTGGATCATGAGGTCAGGAGTTCGAGACCAGCCTGACCAACATGGTGAAACCCCGTCTCTACTAAAAATACAAACATTAGCCGGCGTGGTGGCATGTGCCTGTAATCCCAGCTATTCAGGAGGCTGAGGCAGGAGAATCGCTTGAACCCAGGAGGCGGAGGTTGCAGTGAGCTGAGATGTGCCACTGCACTCCAGCCTGGGTGACAGAGCAAGACTCTGTCTCGGAAAAAAAAAAAAAGCATAATTTCTTAGTCTGGGTGCTCTAATAAGCAGAACCCAAGGTAAGGATTAGAGCACTGCTGTTTTATTTGGTACAAGCCCATGACAGGGAAAGTGAGAAAGAAAAAGGGCAATGAGGCAAGCAAAAATAAGTGACATAATTTATTACTGCATTGGCCACAGCTTGATGATAAGCCAAGAAACTAGAGCATAGGTAACTTGGCATCTATGTCTCTTTGTACCAGGATTCCTCTGGAAGGTGCAAGAAGAAACCACATGTCACAGCAGTCCATGGAAGGGAGAAAGGAGGAGGAATTTATATGATCAGCTCCCTCATGCCTCCTGTTTTCCATTGGCCAAGGTTTACCTCACAGAGAACTAACGCCCCTTTACTTCTAGATTGTGTCATCCAGCCCCTTGTCAGTCTTTCAGGAATCCAGATGCCCCCTGAGTGTGGTGTTTCATCCAAGTCTGAAAATGGAGTGGATGTTGTCATGGATTAGCCCAGAGTATGGGTTATATAGGCCATCAAAGTCCCAGGATGCAACTTAACTCCAGCCAGCATAGGGATCTCAGCAAAGATGGTAATGGTGGAGAAGCCTGGGCAGCAGATGGCACCTTCAGAAAGAGAGAAGTAGGCAAGAGAATCTGAGGAAGTGCACACAATTCACGTCCAAAACAGGTATTTAACAGACACTTACAGTGTATCATGCGACCAAACCTCACCCCACCCAATTTTAGCATAGGCAGATAATTCACTGTACATTGCCAGTATCTCACATTCATTTGGGAACTGCTTTGCTGCCTCAGAGCTTTCTCGCAAGCTCAGAACGCCTGATCAGCTCCACACAGGTGCAACCTGGAAATATGGGGGTGTGAATGCCTCCCAAGGGAAAACTTTAACCAATGAAGGACAAAAATAAACAGATAAATGTTCCAGTCCTGGTGAAACAATAATAAGGTCCCCAAGGAGACAGAGCTTCAGTTTCTCTTAGAAAAACCAGATCATTCATGCACATTTCATTGGCTTTTTCCATTCCCTCTCTCTCTTTCCCTATTCCCTTCTTTGGGACTAAACTACCTGTTCTTACATTCTTGTCTCAGGCTCTGAGACAGGGTAATAAAGGGTTTTTATAACAGAGTAAAGGGCTTTTGAAGCTCATTGCTAAGGATTATGATTTGTAGTCCCTGAGAGAGAGGAGTGGAAGCATGTACTTGCAGGTAAGTATGGGAACTGGAGAAGAAGTACATATGGTAAAGACTCAGCCCCATCTGAAACTGCACCCTAATGGGCAATCACAAGGGATTCTGCATAGCCTCAGGACTATGCTATTCAGCCATGAGAGAAGTGATGAGGGTCTCTTTAGGTGATGGTCACCGCAAGGGGCCTCTCTGATCCCAGGCAGTATTGAATGAATTACCAATCAGTGACAGAATAAAGGAATAATGGTATACCACCATGGACTGAGGACCTAATCTCTACAATGGTTCTCTAGCCCCACATAGACCTGGACCCTGTATGTTTTATGTACTGAGGTTTAGGGAGTTATAGTCATGCATGAAATCAAATATCCTGCCAACTAAGAAGTGGGCAGGGTTATGAATATATGAAATTCAATTTGAAGAAATAAAAGAATGTGATATTTCCTGTAACTAAGGGTTGCAGAGTAAACTCATCCTTGACACATATACATGCAGTAAAAGTCTGTGTTTGTCTAAAAGGAACAGCCAAGACCTGCAGGAGAAGCTGGTGTAAAGGGAATCTGGAAGCCACAAAGGCGTACCCTTGCCTGATGAGCCACTTTTCTCATTCTTCTTGTCTTAACTGACCTAGACATTATAGCCACTCAGATTAGAGTTCAGTTATATAGTACATCTTACTTTTCCATTTCCAAAGGTAGGCAAACATTTTTGCCCCTTATAGCCGATGCTGTTTGCAACCTGCCAATATCTCTGCCACTTTCATCATTCCTGTACATGCTAATGTCTTTCTACTGAAAAGAGGCTTTTTCTGACTACAGGACAAGGTTTCACCTGTGAGTGCTACAGGCAGAAATTTCCAAGGGGTCTGATGCCCTTGTGAGCAGCCCTCAGCCAATGATGGATGGGAGCTGGTGATAAATACCCAGCTTCCTCGCACATCAGGTAAAACAACTCTGGCACATGCCCTGCACGGTTTCCCAGTGGTTCCCAGTGGGATCAGGTTCTGATTGCTTAGGGAAGTCAACTGCTCACCGCCACACCCTGTATTAGTTTTCTTCCACTCCATCCTCTCCTTATTGGTGTTTCCTGTGATCAGCTCCCAAATGAACCACCCAAATCCTTTCTCCAGGTTGGCTTTTGGGGTGCCACAATCTAAGACACTCCTCTCTTCCCTAAGTGTCATCACCAGATACAACTTAATTCAATGCAAACTGACACTCCTAACTTGGAACTGTAGTCTAGTGCTGTGGCTTCTGTGACCTCTTCCTGATTCTGTTCTGAGTGAATATACTTATGGATGAGTCACATTTTCTCTAACAGGGTTTGTGCTTCTATGTGTAGATTTTTCTTACCTATCGGTAGGTGCCTTGGGCTTATATACTTCACTTTTGAGTCCTGCACAAAACAACTCCCAGTCTGTAGGATAGTGATTTTTGTCAAATTGTGCAACTCAGAGCCCTTTCAGGGGCACAATATGGGGAATGATGGGACTTTGAGGATTTGACTTTCTCTACTTCAACCAGAATGTCAGAACATCTCCCACATCCTTATTTCCATCCATTCCACATACTGAGGCAGAAATAAACACACACACACACACACACACACACACATGCACACACACATATATATATGTATGTGCATACTCAAAGATATGTACAGGTAGGACGTATCTATATTATGTGCCTCCTTGGTATGATGCACTAAGAAGGACATTGCATTACTTTGTTGGTGCTCCTGTTATATTCATGAAAAAGCAAGCAGACAAACCCAAATTGAGGTAGATTCAGTGATGTGCTGGAGCTGGCTCGTACATATCAGTTCAGGAGAGCCAACTGTGCACAATTCTTTCCAATGGCACAATGGCACTTTCAGCAACATCACTTTGGTAGCCTGACATCAGCCATGATAGGAATATTTACACCAGGGAAATCAGCAAATGCTACACAGCGGGACTTTTTTTTTTTTCTTTAAGACATCTGTTAAACATTTACCAGCACACTGCTGGACATTCTACAAAATAATTGGCCCATACTCTGAAAATGTCAGGGTAATGAAAGACCAAAAAGTGCTGAGAAAATGTTCCGTATTAAAGGAAACTGAAGAAGCATGACAACTAATTATATGCATGGTTTTGGATTGGTTTCTGGACAGGAAAAAAAATTGTTTTCAAAGATACTATTGAGGCAACTTGTAAAAATGGAATATGAACTGTAGATTAAGTAAAACAAATGCATATTTCCTAAGAACAAGGATATTTTCTTATATAATAATGGTGTAACTATAAAATTCAGGAAAATTTAACGTAATGCAATACTATTAATGTGGTAAAGGGACATGGTATATTCAGCATACTCTCGGCTGGTTCATGAAAAACTGGTTCATGATAAAACAATGTGGCAAGATGTGTGCAACTGATGCATTAGGTTACAGGTACAGATACACAGAGATCTTTGTATTCTTCTTGTAACTTCTCTGTAAACTTGTCATATATATATAATTTTTCATTTTAATATCATTTTAAACATATGGGGACCCATTAAATCTTGCCAACCCTCAAAGAAATACATAGTAAGACATTTTTACAGTTATATTTTACACCAAATACTTTCATTAAAATAATAGAATCATTTAAAATAATAATACTAGCAAGTGAGGTGGAAATGTTTGGTGGATTATAAATTGCCACATTTTGGAAAACAATCCAGCAATATCTCAAAAGCTGTCTAAATATTCATGCTTCTTTGACCAAGTAGTTTCTCTTCTCAAATTTGAGACTTATCTGTAGTATGAAAATTACAAACTAGCACAACTGTCCTATGGGAATACAATTGAGTAATTGCACAGAAGCCCGTGAAAAACTATAATTAAGACTGTGTAACAACATGGAAAAATTATTTTATGTAAAAAATCAAAACATAAAATATCTTTGCTACCATTATAATTATTTAAACTATGTATAGGAACAAATATTGGAAGGAGCACAAAAATGAAAGCAACTGCTCTACATAAAACATCTTTTAGCTAATGATGTATGGTCAGTATTATAATCTTTAACTATAAAAAAAATAAGTTCAGAGTGGGATTTGAACCCACAACACTGACTTCATCACACAATTTTTCCATGGCCTGAAGCTGCATGAGAAAATAGGAAGCGCAGATTTTGGGGGACCATTGATGGGCATTCCCTCTTTTTTTAGCACCCTTTTTCCTAATGTCCCACATCTCAGGTGCAGGCCCAGAGCTCTCAAATAGCTAAGGAAAACATATGTCATATGTACTTATTTCCTACTAAACATGAAATGCCACGTTTCTACTCCTAAGAGAATTTACGTTTTCAAAATTATCAGAAAGTGTTTACAGAATATAGTCACAAACCCAGCTTTGTGCTAGGTGCTATAAGCTTCAAAAGCAATTATAAAGAAAAGATCACACAATGAAGTAATATCTAACAGAAATTTCAGAGATAATTGGGGGTGCAGCAAGGAAAGACGATGGAGGCAGCTTTCCTAGGGAGCATGGCATGATGCCACAAGGGCAGCCAGCTTCATCTGCCAGTCCTGTTCTGAGGCAGTGTCTTGCAATTCTTCCTCCTCCATTCCTGTCAGCTCAAGCACTAGCAGATATTATATCATTTGTCATTCTGAGTTTTTCTTTCTCCCAGTCATTTGTTAATACATTTCCCTCATCGTGTCATTGAAATCTGTCCCAACATTCCAGATAAATTTCTCATGTCCTTACTTCCTATCATCTATAACATTCTCTTTTCTGGGGATTCTCTTGATATTCAGCAACAAAGCCTCCAGTTAGTGTTTTCCACTGTTCATCTTCTTACAAATACAGGGAAAAAATCAGCACTGCAACTAATTAGATCATCTCCATGGATTTTTAAGAAGGGATGCAAAATGGTGTAGCATGCTTTCAGAAATCTTGAAGGCATTCCTCTAGCTGTGTTTCTAAACTCCATTTCCCTGTCTCTCTCTCTCTCTCTCTCTCTCATTAGCTCTCATTTCTTCTCTTGCAAAGCTGAAGATCCAGGGTTGGGGAGAGAGGATGTGGGACAGACTTAATAAGTGTAATTGCAAAGATGTTCATTGCAGCCATAAAGGAGCTGCTTTGGAAATTTTTCTTCCAAAAATAATTTGGGAAACATAGAGAACACTTAATGCAATCATATAGCTTCTAGTAAATTTGTTACATGTGATGTGTATGCACAAATATTGCTCTGTATATTCTCTGGTTATGTATAATATGAGCTTTCGCAGCTGAGAAATATACAGAACCAATCATTTGAGTGAGGAAATACTTCTTATGCCATGGAACTGGCTAGTATGGAGTTCTAGTCAGGTTTCTTCTGGCCACCCCAGAATAACTGACCCTAGGATGGAGCATCACCTTGTCATCTGTGCCACCTCACTGTCCCTAACACCCTTTCTCCCTCCACTTCCCACTTGCAGTGGATCTTGTGATTTGTGCCCAACTTCTCCCTCTGCCTGATCGTGCTGTCCTCCCTTCCCTGCATAGAAGAAATATCCTGTATGCTAATTTCTGTTTTAGTCTGCTTCCCAGGGAATTTAATCTACAACACCACTCTAGATATTTCAAGCAGAGGAATTCCAGAGAAATAAGCTATAAAAGTGTTTTATGACTGAGGAGTGAATAGGGAGAAGGTGGTATTGCCCAGAGGTCAAGAAGAAGCCTCTACTGACCAGGTAGGTTCCAAGAGCTATGTTGATTTCATCTTGAGAAGAGATCCCATATGGAGCAGTTGCTGAAATGAGAGTCAGCACTCAATTAACTGTGTGATTATCCACAGCCATTCTCTAAGACTCAGATGCTTTCTGCAGAAGACAAATAGGCAAGTTAAGTGGTGATGTGATAGGAACCATCTTTCTCAATTTTTCATGGTGACACCACCTTTTGTGGTTACCTTAGGGAAGTAATACTGCTTATGATTTATTATCCTGGTAGGAAATGGAAGTTCCAGGGGTTTTCATTGGCTACTCCTACTGTAATGTCCCTCAGTCTGAGCCTGGGAAACAATGTGGGGATTCTGTCATATTCTGTGTATGTCTATCCCAGTCATAATTCCAAATCTGGGGAAATAATCATATTCTCAGCCTGAAATTCTATGAGTCACCTAACCTCTAGCCACCATTCTGTTTGGTGAGCCACAGCGGCATCTGAGAACTCCAAGACTAGGTTCAACTCTGAGCCACTATCTGGTAATCTTTGATGTAACTACTTCCCATTCTCCAGTCCATGGTCCCTGATAAATGGCTCTAAATTGCCTGAGGAAAACTTAGAGACAAATTTACAATATATGCTTATGGCAATATCATAGGGATCCTTCTTCTAGGGGACCCAATATCCCCTTATTCAAGATGTTCTGATTCTGTGACCTGGCTCAGGTCTGTGAACAGAGTGAGAGACCATGATTTTCACTGTAATAATTCAAGTCAGGTCTCTCTCCACTAGACCTAGATTTTTCCCCCTGGTTATATAGATCCCATAAAACTTCAGTAGGTGTGTGGGTACTTTGGTACTTTTCACAAGCCCAACCCTTCTTCTAAGACTGGAGCATTCATTACCACAACTGATGAGGGTGTTGGCAGCAACATCTCAGCCAGGTCCTTCTTTGGAGCTTGCCTGGGCCTGAAGACAGAACTCGCTTGCCCAAGATTATGCCTCTTGCTGGGGGCAGCCTATATCAAATGGCAGGTCAGTACAGAGGCATAAAAGCCAGGCACCTTTGCTCCAAATCAGAACACTCTGCAGATCCATCTCAACTTTTTTTTTTTTTGCCTAATGCTGCTTCCTTCACTTTCCCATGGGTACTGATCCCAAGAGCATTTCCCAAGAAAATTTCGTAATGCAAATTTTGTATCAGAGTTTGGTCCTGAGGAAGGTGAACCATGACAACAGGCTGATAACTTATTTCAGTCTTAGGGACATTGAGATCAATAAACCATCCCCAAAGATCCCTACAGGACAAAACTGATTGCCACTCTGACTCTGGCCATTTTGGTAATTGCACCCCGTATTAGTCTGTTCTCACACTATAAAGAAATACCTGAGATGGGTAATTTATAAAGAAAAGAGGTTTAATTGGCTCACAGTTCTGCAGGATGTACAGGAAGCATGGCTGGGGAGGCCTCAGAAAACTTACAATCATTGTGGAAGACGAAGGGGAAGCAGGCAATGTCTTACATGGCCAGAGCAAGAGGAAGAGAGCAAAGGGGGAAGTGCTACACACTTTTAAGCAATCGGATCTTGTGGGAACTCACTCACTATCATGAGAACAGCAAGGGAGAAATCTGCCCCCTTGATCCAGTCACCTCCCACCAGGCCTCACCTCAAACATTAGGAATTACAATTTGACATGAGATTTGGGCGGGGACACAAATGCAAAGCATATCATACCCACCTTTTCTCTAGTGGTTAAGTGCTTTCCCTTGGCCTCTATCATTCAGGGATCCCATCATTCCTAATTAAATGAGGAAGCTCAGTTCAATAGCAGCATCTTCCACCATGATCGCTAACCTGAAGAAAAAAGCTATGAAAGAGCTTCTGAAGCTCCCACGCCCATGGATTTCTCAGTGCCTTGAGAAGGGAGTATGTCATCTGCATCTTGCCAGAGGAAATCGTGAGAGAGGTGGGTGGGGTGGGGCACACAATAAACTCACTCCAACATTCTTATCTCTTGTTGGAACTCAGAAAACCATACCTTCAAAGACTGATGCTTTGATATGCTGAGAAATCTTAGAAGCTGCCTCAGAATCAAGATCCCTCTAGCCTTGTCTTTTTCCACCTGCTCAAAGTAGAGGGAGAGACTTTCTCTGGAATGTCCCTGATCTGACCAGGAAAGTTTCTTTTCAAAAGAAACAGTTGCCTTCCTCCCTTCCTTGAAATCTCATTATCCATCTCAGAAAAGAAGACAGGAATGCCACCACATCTGGACAGACTTTTTCACAAAATAATGCCTGCCTCTCAGACTCAAATTCCAAAGAGAATCATTTACAAGTTAACTTTTGTCCATTATTCTCCCTAATAATCATTTACTACTCCTCAAAAGCGTTGTCTACATGCCCTATCTTCCCCCTTCCCCTATGAAAAAGGTACATGCATTTCTGTACCCCACTGGGTTACTGGGTAATCATTCTCCTGGGATTCCCTCATGTTATACATATTAAAGTAAAGTCTTGTATGCCTTTTCTTCTATTTAATTTGCCTTTTGTCAGTTGATTTTCAGTGAACCTTCACAGGGCCAAGGAGAAGTTTTTCCCTTGCCCCTTACACTCTTTACACTCTCTGAGCCTTTGGATTTCTTCAGGCTACTTTTGGCTACTTCTGGCATCTTAGCTTACTGAATTCAGGCATCTTTCTGAATACGAATGTTCTTCCTGATAAACCCATCATAAATTGAAAACTATCATAAGTCAAAAGTGTATTTTCAAGTGATGATATTTCAACTTACAATGGGTTTATCTGGACATAACCTTATTGTAAGTCGAAGAGTGTACGGAATGAGAATTGCTTTCACACAATCCAGAGGTCAAAAAAAAATCATGTTAAACCATCGTAAGTCAGGGACTGTCTGTATAGCCCACTCTTGAGTTCAGATTTTAGTCAACCACTCCCAGCTGTTTCAGATAATATATGCAGTCCAGTTTCTCTAAATTGTCCAAATTGTTAAGTTTCTGGATGAAGCAGAATTCATTAATAACAGGTATACTTAGCCAATGATATATTGCACATCCCTTGGTCTAGAACCTTCATAATTCATTTTCATACATATTTCTCATATTGTTGCTGATACAATTTAGCTAAAACCTTGCCATTTTGCCAATGTTTAAGTGTTCTCCTTTTCACTCAGTCTTAGCACTTGGCCCTCATTGGGTGTGCTGTGACTGGACTCCAGTTATAGGTCAGGAAGTATTGGAAGGTAGTGAGAATGTTTTGATGAGACTTGGCATTCCCCTGCAGGCTAACTCCCTCAAATGAAGATAATACAGGGTTTTCAAGCAAGAGAAGAGCCATATCTCTTCTGAGAGAAATTTCCCAGTGTTTCTCCCCGGGTCCTTATTTGCAATCTGGTGGTTCTCATTCTGAATGCCAAGTGTGGATCTCACTTCTCTCCTCACTGCCCAGTGCATCCTCACATTTACATACAGAGCACATGTTGTCTTTTCATTATTTCATGGGATTTCTCCTTTAGTTTGTCATTAGGTAACATTCTTTTTATTCCTCCATTTTTATCTAGAGTTCCTCAAATTGAAAATACACTAAAGATGGCCCTGTATTCTATAGAGGGTGGGTTCCCCCAGCTATACTGCAGCTAAAGTTGAGTTACCAGAGCACAGGGACAGATGCCAGGTCACCTACATTGACCCTGAGATGCTTTATTCATCCAAGTAAAGAGGGTTTAATTGTGGGCATCCATAACTCATTTTCACAAGCCCTTTTATCTGTGCTATCTGTGAAAAAAAAAGACGTCAAGTGATCTCTTCTAGGTCTTACATTGAGGTGTAAGTACATTGAATCCAATGTACATTGAAAAGTGAATAAAAATACATTGAAAGTGAATAAAAATATTATATCTTTTGTAAATGGTAATAAAGCTCCAAATCCAAGCCCCAAATTCTAGAGTGACTTGCCTGAAGTCACACGTTTAGAAGAGGTGGGTTCTCCCCCCAGATTTGCCTTCATCTAACTTTCATTTTAGTCCCCTAAATAGACAAAGAAAGAGCTACATCGTGCTTACATTCAAAATGAGGTTGGCAGAAAAATTCCAAAACACAGTAATAATAATCGTGTTAGAAATCCGCATTTAGTTTCTGTTTAAAAAATGAGATCAGTGTTTAGGAGGCAGTATGAAGTAGGTAGTTATTGACCATTGTTTATTCTCTCAGGGGAATTTAAAATCAAATGATAAGAGTTCAGTATCCCAAGACCTGGTCATTTAATCAGGCAGACCGTGGCTCATCAGAATGTAGATTTCAAGACTTTGGAACCTGAATATATGCACATACAAGGCATCATGCTTTACAAGTTAAGCATTTATCTGTGATAAGATGTTGTTCTGCCATGAATGCCATTCCTTTTTCTAATTAATCAAGTTTATTAGATTCCACTTTTTCAAGTAGAATCAGATTCATTAGATTCCATTTTTTACACTAGGAAAAAAATCCCCTAGCCCAGTGCAAAACAAAATTATGTAAAAGCAGACAGTTCTTTCCTCCCCCAATTCATTTGCAATTCTAATGTTCACTTGTATATATTTTGGGCACTGATGTATGATGAAGCTGTTTATTTTCTGGAGTCAAATATGGCATGATTTCTTTTCTTTCTTCTTCATTCTCTCAGAGTCACTTAAAATCAACCAGCTTAGTTTACCATCAACTTAGCTTTCACATTTTCTTTGCAATGAGTGCAAGTTCTTTTCAAAATTAAAACTTACTGTAACAACAAGGCACTTCCCACTGTTTTTCTCGCTTTAATAGTGTTAAGATATTAGTGAGTACAATGAATACATAATTATATTGCTGAGCTCTCATTTATATAAAGTATAACAAAAAGGATCAAGTAAAGTTCAGTTGGTCGTGGAAAATTCTACCAACTCCTAGTTTAAATAAATAAGATCTATTAATGTAGGGCTGGTTATTATGAGTGGTATGTTGTTTAAAGACTGCTCTCCTAGAAAATTTACAATCAAAGATGCTGAAAGTGTTAGAGTCTCAAAACCATTAAGGAAATATATACATTACTACATTCTTATTGGTGCCTTAGAGCTCCCTAATTATATAGCAAACACTGTGGCCTTGTATTAAAAGCATTTTGCCAAGAGTTATTTCAAAGCAGTGGAGCTAGTGCTGTTTTGTCTAAAGAAAGAGTGTCATAAAATGACTCCCTGCCACTTCTTCATGTAATTAGTGAACAGGTCCATAGGCTCCCTATGGCCCAAACTTACTAGAAAAACAACCTGGGCTGTGCCTTCCTGTCTTACAGTAAGGAAAAGAAAAACAAACAAAAAAGCGAAAAAAAAAAAAAAGGTAGAGTACAGGGCCAAGAACTGTTTCCCACTGTTGCCTTCAGTCTCTACAGAGTAAGTCAGACCTGTGCACAGAGTGGGCCTTTCATGAGAGAACTAAATAATATACTTGGTATTTTTAAAAGGTTACAGTAAATTTGTATTATGTTTATAGATGTAAGAATTGAAAAACATTGCTCACGTAGACAAGTAAATGAATAGAAATGGTTTCATTATAGCAAAGTTACTCCATTCCAATTCATATGGCAAAAATCAAATAGTAGTTATTTAATCAGAAAGCATCTTTTTTCTTAAGAGACACAGTATCCCTATGTCACATGGGCTGCAGTGCAGTGGTAGGATCACAGGGCGCTGGAGCCCCAAACTCCTCGGCTGAAGTGATCCTCCCACCTCAGCCTCCTGAGTAGCTGAGACTATGGACACTTGCCACCACACCCAGCTCCAGAAAGCATCTTTAATGACGTACCCACTAATAATCTTATTAGGTCTTCTTTCAAATTACTTGAAAACGAAGAATTGAAAAGTATATGACTTGCAAAAGGATTTACCTAATCAAATCAATCATTCACTTTCTCATTTTTCTGGTGGGAAGTATACTTTAAAAGACTACTTAAACGTACAACATGGCAATTCATTATCCATGTTACTCTTCCACTTAGAGGCACCTTTTGTAATATTGTATACACAGAAGGGGCTGGAAAAATTGAAACATTGTTGTGGTTTTATACACTGCTTTTATCTTATTGTGTAAATAAATGTTGTTTTCACCAAATCCTTGGAGCTTAAAACAGACACTAAGATGTAGATGAATGAAATTTTTCATTCTCTATCTAATTACTGAGAATGTTGAAAATGCAGAAAAATGAGCTTTGTAAAAGATTGATGTTTCTCATAATACTTTAACTTTTCTTTAATATTCATATTATGAAGCCTTGTTATTGTCACCTAGGTGAAATAAGGCATGGCATTGTCATTTTTCCAACACTCTCTTTCCTTTTCTTTCAGACTCTTTCTTAAGAATAATGTATGCATTCTTAAAAGCCCTTGCCTCTCCCATCCCCTGAACATTGTCAAAAAAAATTTGTCATCACCTCTACTTCTCCAGTCTAAATATGTAACTAAATTCAGACTACTCCAGCATGAGCTAAAGTACCCCATGTTCACTCCAATTTCTTAATTTATCCTTAAGAGAATGTGTATACCAGAGCAAAACATGAAACCTAATAGCAGGCTTATGATACCTTGGTTAAAAGAAGCTGTGTCTAATTGTCTAATGTCTAATTGCCTATATGTTGGTTTGCAGGATGTTTTTACATCCCACGGCAATCAATACACCTTAGTAAAATCTGGGATGGGTGAAAGGCAAGCCTGTGTTTTGTAAAGTGGGAAAAGGACAATTATGAAAGGAGAAGTAGAAAGGAGAATCTTCATGACACTTGATTGCATGTATGTTCTCACTTTTAGCAAATAGTACATATGGGAATTTAGAGTCTAGAAATTGATTCTCACAAAATTCCCATGCCCATGTACTTGTTATAGACTAAACGGTGTTCCCCCCGCAAATTCATATGTTGAAGCCCTAACCCCCAATGTAACCATATCTGGAGATAGGGCCTTTAGGGAAGTAATTAAGGTTAAGCAAGGTCATAAGGGTGGGGCCCTAATCCAACATAACTGTTGTCCTTATAAGAAGAGGAAGAGGAAAAGACACCAGGAGTGTGCATGCACAGAGAAAAGGCCAAGTAAAAACACAGTGAGAAGGCAGCTATCTGCAAGCCAGGAAGAGAGGCCTCATGAGTGTCAACTTAAAAATCACAAAGACGGCCAGGCAAGGTGGCTCACGCCTGTAATCCCCAGCACTTTGGGAGGCCAAGGCAGGTGGATCACCTGAGGTCAGGAGTTTAAGACCAGCCTGACCAACATGGTGAAGCCCTGTCTCTACTAAAAATACAAAATTAGAAGGGCGTGGTGGCACATGCCTGCAATCCCAGCTACTTGGGAGGCTGAAACAGGAGAATCGCTTGAACCTGGGAGGCAGAGGTTGCAGTGAGTCGAGATGGCGCCATTGCACTCTAGCCTGGGCAACAAGAACGAAACTCCATCTCAAAAAAAAAAAAAATCACAAACTCTATAAATTTGGAAAGAAGAGCTTTATTTCATAAAAAGGGTTACAGTCTGCAAGCTGGGAAGTGGAGCCTTCAGCTAAGACCAAAAGCAGGCACTTTAAGGGAGGAAGAGTGAGACAGGAATTTATGCTGAACAGATTAGCCAAGTATACGTATCTAGACAATATGAATATGTATAGATATGAATATTCATGAAGGGGGAACTCATACATGCATAGTAAGCAAATATATATGTTACACGCATCCCATGTTCACTTTGGGATGGAGACTTAACATTTAAATGTATTACAATTTGGCCCTATATGTCAAAAGGTGAAACAAAGAACACAGAGGTGTCTTGTGTACAACCTTTATAAACCAGCTAAAATCAGTCCATGGAAAGAAGAACATAAGGAAGAAACACAAGGTATAACTGGTCATTTGCTGTGTCAAAACCACAAAAAGGGAAGGGAGTCTGGTTGCAGCATCAGGCGATTGGATGAAGTCAGTGATGGAACAAATCTTCTGTTTTTTGTTTTTTTCAGGGTTGGTTTCTGTTTAACTCAGGAAATAATCTGGGAAAGGTTAGCGAGGAAGGGGTTGTACTGAGGTGTGAGCAAACCTCTGTCTTTTCATGGCCAGGGAACTTAGTTTTCAGTTTTTCTGGGATCCCCTCGGCCAAGAGTAGGGGCTTAGGATTCTATTTTAATTTCACACCGAAACCCAATTCTGCTGGCATCTTGATCTTGGGCTTCCAGCCTTCAGAACTGTGAGAAAATAAATGTCTCTTGTTTAAACCACCCAGTTTGTGGTATGCTGTTAGGGCAACACAAGCTGACTAAAACAAATCCCTTGGGATATCTTGATACATCTTTAGGGGTCACACAGCCTAGTTTGACAAGCTGACCCTAGTTTCCAGTTGCTGACGCACTATCCCTGCTACATCGTATAACTGTTGAACTCTGTCCATTGCTCACTCAACTAGCTAAAGCACAGACTTCAGTCATGCCTTGTCCAGGGGGATCACAGGGTTATAGTTCTTTAGGTTATACTTGCTAGGTCACCCTAACACACACTTCTGATGCCTTATATCACATTCCTTGGCCCACCTCTGAATTCACCCACATCTACCATGGACAGTTACACTCAAGCTCAGAAGTCCCATCTTCGGCTTTCCACAGTCAACTTTCCACTTTCTGCCTGGGGGACTTTTCTGGTGCCTTGAATCCTTTTCTGATGCCTTGAGAGCCTTATTCACAGGGACAACAATATCCCAGCCAAGAATACAGAGAAGTTAACAGCCCCCAGAGTCTAACCTTCAACCAATAGGAGGCTGCAAGCAGGAGATAAATGTTCCAGCCTCCCAGCCCTCAGACAATGTGGAGTTGGGGGAGCTCGGGTTTCTGTATGCTTTACAGAATGTCCTGGAAGAATAACGATCCCATTTCCCACAGAGGCAATCTCCATAATGTATCCTTAGGTCTTGGTCCTGTCCCCAGAAACAGACCCTGAAATGTGGATTTTTGTGTGAGCAATTTATTAAGGATGTGTTCCCAGGAGAGAGCAGTAAGGGTGTAGGGGAAACAGAGCAGGGCTAGGGAAGAAAGAAAGAAAGAGAGATTTCAGGTGAATCCCAGCCTTGGGAAATTCTGCAGTGTAAATCACACCATAGAGTGTGTCCCACCTGGAGGCAAGGCAGCTGTGCTTTCACACTTTTGTACTAGCCATTGGCTATGGGCCACTCTGGAGCATGGGGATCCAAAGGACTATAAACTCCCAGGCACTCCTGATTCTCACTGGCTCCAGATAAGGCAATTCTAGTAGTTCAAGAATGCTTCTATAATGAAGGCTGCACGTTTGATCCATTAAGAGCAAAACCCACAGAAGCCGCGAAATTGGGCAGTCAGTATAGGAGAGCTACACAATAGCAGTGACATCATTCACTACATCTTTAATCAGTTTATTCTCCTTCCCTGTCTCACTTTCCCCATAACGTCACACTTGCTTCCTGAGATCCCTTCCCCCCAATAACCCTCTGCACCAAAAGCCTTGTCTCAGGTTCTGCTTTCTAGGGAACACAAATTAATTAGCTTTGAGAAGAGTGGGTGTCTGCCTCCTTGGAGCTAGAACTTCTCACATGACTTTGAGCTCAGCATGCAGGGGGTAATGAGAGATGTGTACTTTGCCAGAAGACAAAAGGTTGTGTGGGACTTTTCTCAGAATAATGAGCACCAACTCAAATGTGTATACCTATGCAGAGCAGCTTGCAGGCTCTTTCCAAAACTAAGATGACCTGCTGTCTACACCCAGCATGTTCAGAGCAGCAGCTTCTCTGTTTAAAGTTGATTTTATTTATCGAGTACCATCTTACCATTTACCTAACTACATACAGAGTAAAAAACTGCTTTGTATAATTAGCATTACGTGAGTGCTATTTTCACTGGCAGGAATCTCCCTAGTAGGAGGGAATTCAAAGTTTCACAATCAAGCTTGTTATAATTTGCTGTATTTATTTTTGGTAATTCTATATCAGTGCCATGTGCTGTAGCAATAGAAGCAGAAAACTGTGTCTTATAAAACTGGCTGATCTTCCTGGATACACTCCTTGGAGGCACAGTTAGACCACTCCAGTTTTCCCCACCTTGGTCCTTCCTTTCTTGTCCTACCTTCAAAATCTAGGCACTGAGTTGAGATTACTATCACTCGTTCTTAAGAACATCTCTTGAAGAGACAACTGACAGCCCAGAAGAAAATATTTGCAAAACATAACTGATAAGGAACTTACACCTAGAATATAAAGAACTCTCAAAATTCAGCAGTAAGACAAACCACCAAATGTTTAAAAACTGGACAGACTTGAATAGGCATTTCACCAAAGAAGAGAGGCAGATGACCTGTAAGCATGGAAAAAGACATTTAACATCATTCATCATTAGGGAAATGCAAATGAAATCCACAAGGAGATACACACACTCTAGAATGGCTAAAAGAATTTTTAAAAATAATAATAGTTGACAATACCAGCTGCTGATGAGTTTGTGGAGTAACTGGAACTCCCATATGTTGCTCATGGGAATGCAAAATCATACAACCACTTTGCAAAAACAGTTTGGCAGTTTTTCCTCCCTTTCTGAGGGCAGCTCATTTCCAATGATTGGTTAATACAGGAGTATAAAGACCCAGTCCCCTTGCCCCAACTTGGTACACCTCTGAAGGACCATCCGAGCTCCAGAGCTCCTCCATGGGATTGGCTGAGTCATTTCCTAAGACTGCATTGCAGCCAGCCTCTCCCTCTGCCTACTCCTGATTCCTCCCTTTCCTTCATAGATATTGACACCAAAAGGTACTCTCTCAGAAACCTTCTGCAGACTATTCTTCATCTTCAAATCTGCTTCCCAGAAAACCCAACCTGTGATACCCCTCCTGCCTAGTTTCCTCCTTGAAACCCCTGGTATTTTCATTCAGCATTATGTGGGACAATCTCCCACATGAAAGAGCCAAGAAGAAACTAAGTCCCTTGCTTTAAAATAAGATCTAAGTCTCTGGAGAGCTAACGAATGTTATTTCAGGAAGTAAAGACAGGGTGCTGTCCAAAGGAATTCTGAGTCAGCCTCTGGTCTGCCAAGGCTCTCAGGAATAATTACAATTTAACTCTACTACAAATGTATAGTCCATGACCAGCCTCTTCTCCTAACCTCCTGGATTGCTCTGTGTAACAAGTTGGATTCACTGAGAAGCAGACTTTGAAATGGATTTTGTGTGCGGAAAGTTTACTAGGATGTGCTCTTAGGATCAACATCTGTCGGGAAAGTGAAGGAATCTGGATTGGGCAGAAGGAGAAGTTGGGTTGTGATGCAGCCACCAACAAAGGCGTGGTAGGCAGAATGATGACCACTTCCCTCCCAACCCAGCCCCACAAAGATGTTCACATCCTAATCCCTGGAATTTGTGAATATATTACCTTAGATGGCAAAAAGGAACTTTGCAGATGTGATTAAGTTAAGGATCTTGACATGGGAGATTATTCTATATTAGCCAAATGGGCCCAATATAATCACAAGGGTCCTTATAAGGAAAAGAAGGAGGCAGGATGGTCAGAGTCAGAGAGAGAAGATATAAACATAGAAGCAGAGGTTTGAGAGAAGATAAGATGCCTGATATGCTGCTAGTTTTCAAGATAGAAGAGTTTACAAGCCAAGGACTACAGATGACCTCTAGAAGCTAGAAAGGGAAAGGGAATGGATTCTCCCTAAGAGCCTTCAGAAGGAAGGAGCCCTGTTGACACTTTGATTTTAGTCCAGTGAGATCCACTGTAGACTTCTGATCTCCAAAAACCATAAGATTACAACCTTGTGTTATTTGAAGCCACAAATTTATGGTAATTTATTACATCCAACAATAGAAAATGTATACAAAAGACCTCAGCCAATTCCAGCAGGAAGTTCTGAAGCTGAGATGGTCTTTCAGAGTTTCCCCAAGCTGGATTGATGGGCTGGGCATTTATACCCCCCAAATAAACTACTCACTGGAAACGAACTGCTCCTCAGAAAAGGTTGTGACCTTGAGCAAGGCAGTTTTTGTTTTCAGCCAAAGTCAATTCTCAGAGAGGACTTATAGCACTCCTAGGGACTGAGGTAAACTAGTGCCTAAGCCCTGGAAGGATGAGGAGATTTATCTGAGTGGCATAACATGACAACCACTGTGCTCTGAAAATCTATTCATTTTCCCCATCCTTACCTCCAGTCCTTGCAGTACTGATATGTAGAAAAAGAAAACTCAGTTAGTTGTGCTCTTACCAAGAAAATTAAACTCTTTTATCCTATGCTCACTTTAACATTCTTGAGCTTACCTGCTCTATTTGGAGAGGGGAGGGTTACACTTATGTTCTCTATGCCTCAATTCCCTTGGGTTTCTAAAGTTAAGAAAAGCTTCAGAGTGCAGATTTTCCCAGAAACTATTCAAGAGCAAAATTAATACAATTATTCTGAAACTTGCTAAAAGTGAAACAGAAATACTGTTTAACTGAGTACTGTAGAAGAGAAATTAGAAACTCATTTTAAGAAACATTTCTAAAGATTAAGTCTTTGAGGAACTTGCCAAATGATGCAATTCTAATTTCACACATGCTATCGACGTTAGTTGTTGAAATATCATGAGAAACTGTTAAATGAATGTTTAAAGGGGGTAATAAGTGAACTCATTTTTAGTACAACAGGAGTTACATTTTTGGCCATTTTGCATTTTATTGCTACAATCTGGTATCACGTATTGCTTGATTATTAGAATATGAAAATACCACTATTCCTTTGTATGTGCTATTTTCTAAACTAAATATTCAAATTCTGTATAGACTGTGAAATATTTCCATGTGTTCAGACACTCATTACACCTTGTTTGAACTAATTCCATAGTCTGCCCACTTGTCCTGCTCTCAGTCCTACTCCAGCCCATTCTGCACACTGGAGTTAGATTAATCTTTCTGAACAATAACTTTAATTATGCCATGCTTTTATTCAAAACCTTTCAGTAGCTCCTCAATGTCAAGCTAGTTGCAAAGTCTTCTCACTAGCATTGAAAGCCCTCAACATAATGTCCCTAAAATACCTTCCTAGCCTTTTTCCATTAACCTCCACCTCCACCACCACTACTCTACCTACCCCATGGTAGATCCAGCCAAATTGTAATGCTTCCTGCTCTTGAGAACTCTTTACTGGCCTGCTTTTGTTACTGCTCTTCCTTCAACCTGGAACACGCTCCTCATTTTTGGTAGTTTGAGTCATATCCATCCAGAAAAGTAAATGTTATAAACCACCGCATAAAGTCTTTGCCCATTCAACTAACTAGATGTGATCTCTCCCACTTCTGATTCTCCATAAGATTCCTGTCCTAGTTAGGGATTGTTTTGATTGCAAGTAGTAGAAACCCACCCAAATGGTTTAAATAAAAGGGAGAATTTATGTGAAATATGAAAGGGGTATCATAATACCCAAAGTCCCAAACAGCAGCCACAGTCCATGAGGTTAAAGAGAAAAACTCACTCAGAAGCACAAAACCGATTGCTATGAAAAAGATGAAATCAGTTATTAGAAATTGAAAACATGATTTATGACAATAACAATACATGAATTGAATAGCAGAATGGACATAGTTGAAGAAATTAGTGAATTGCTCTGCTTGATTTTCCAGTTTACTAATAAATTCAGCAAAAAGATATGGGGGGAGCAAAGATGAAAAGCAGATTAAAGGGGGAGGTTAAAAAATAATGTAATTTTAGATGTTGATAGAAAATTTTCAGTTTAAAACAAAAAATGCTTCACTTTAATACCATGTACCAGCATGAATATAAGATGTATAGCTTCTGGAACACAAGAGGAAGTCTGGGGCAAAGGGTGAGAGGAGTGGAGAATGCAGAAATCTTGTTCAATCACTTCCTTTCAGTTTTGCCAAAATAGTAGGTAGCAAGGGATCTTATTTTTGTTTTCATTTGCATTTTCTGCATTACTAGTGAAGTTACTTACCTTCTCATATGTTTATTGGGTATTGATATTTCTTCTGTCAATTGCCTGTACATACACTTTGCCCATGTCTATTGGGTTATTTGTCTTTCTTATTAATTTACAGTTATCGTTATATATTAAGAATATCAAAACTTTGTCTGATGGACGGGGAGGAAACAGAGTATATGTTTCTTTCCCTTTTTTTTTTTTTTTTGTATTGTGTTTTCAAAATGGAGTCTCACTCGTTGCCCAGGCTGGAGTGCAGTGGCGCGATCTCGACTCACTGCAACCTCCGCCTCCCGGGTTCAAGCGATTCTCCTGCCCCAGCCTCTTGAGTAGCTGGGACTACAGGCACACACCACCATGCCCAGCTAATTTTTATATTTTTAATAGAGATGGGGTTTCACCATGTTGACCAGGCTGGTCTTGAACTCCTGACCTCAACTGATCCACCCACCTTGGCCTCCCAAAGTGCTGGGATTACAGGCATGAGCCATCACACCCAGCCCAAAGTATATGTTTCTTGTCTTTAAAGTTTATTTTATTATTTGCTATAACATATTTTTAATTATTTAGAGAAACAGGCTAGAGGAAAATATAAATGAAGGCCAATAGTGTTAGGATCAGATTGTCTATTTTTCTTCCTCTACAATTTCTTACCTTAAAGAAAAAATAAAAAGGAAATACTGACGGATCTGACTACAAACTAAACTTAAAAATTCTACATGGCAAGCAATGAAGTTCACATTGTAATAGTAATATGATGCTTCCTGTATGCCAGGCACTATACTAAGGGCTTTATACAGATTAACTCATTCAATTTGCACAACTACTTTATCAGATGGATATTATCATCATTTTCTTCATTTGACAAATGAGGAAACTGAGGCACAGAGAGGCTAAATACTTTCCCAAAGCCACTCAGTAGGTAAACAGCAAAGGGAGGATTTGAACTCAGGCAGTCTCTGCTTCCTGGACCCATGCTTTAAAGCACTGTGCTATAATTCTGTCTTTCAGACAGGCCAAACTCTGTAGGAAAATATCTTTCCAGAGCTAAAAGAATTGGGATATGGACATATTTTTCACAGATAGCTGGGCGCTGATCCTGCTGTCTTTCCTACAATGATGTTGTCTTAGAGGTGCTAAACTTGGCTCAAGAACCAGGAGAGACTGATGTTTGTGAAAATTGCCCTAAACTGAACTACACAGATTCGTGGTGTATGTTCTTCCAGAATAGTTATATAAGCCACAGTATAAATGACTTGCAGCATGGCAACAAATAAGCTGTCTTGTCAATTTTGTACCCTATCAGGGCACCTCAGCTGCCTTTGACAGTGTTTGTGCAAGTCCAAAACAAGATAATGCTGCTTCTGTCCCTTCTCTGTGTAGTACCTCAATTCCACCAAGCTCTGAATCCTCAATAAATACATTGGGCATTATAAAAGGAGTGTGTATGTGTGCGTGTGTGCTCGTGTGTGTGTGTGTTGGGGGGGTATGTAAATGTGACAGACCAAAAAGGTGATAAAATACATAAGTAAAAAGTATGTTCAACACACCCTATTCCCACAGTCGGAACAACCCCAAATCCCCTGGTCTATGTGAAAAACAAACAAAAAAGTCCTGTTGTGAATCATGAGCCTGCATTTAATGGGATAAATAATAAACATAATATCCTGTGCCAGCCAGGGTCCCAGCAGGAAACAGATGGTACACTCAAATTAGGATAATTTAAAGAGGAATTGTTATAGGTAATATCCCCCAGGAAGCAGACGACTCTGAGATGGAGATTAGCAAACAGAAAGTTTATTGTGCAATGCTCTGAGGATCAAAACTTGGGAAAGAAAAGGAAGCTGACTTGGGCAGAGGGAGAAGTTGGGTTGGTAATGCCATCTCAGCCAAGGTCTTGGTGGACTCTAACAGGAGCTACAAAGCTGGAGCAGTCCTTCAGAGTTGTCCCAAGTTGGGCTGAGGAGGCTGGGCCTTTATGCCTCCTGCATTGACCAGTCACTAGATATTGGCTGCCCATGGGACAGGGGATTACTTGGGCATCATATCAGCTCCCTCAGCAGAGGGCAATTCCCAGAGAGGACAGGACTGACACCTGACGGCAGTTGGTGGAATAAATCCTCCCATCCTGAAGGGGAATCCTGACAACTTAGTATAGCATCCACTACAGGGTTTATAAAAGGAACTATTTCCCAAAGTAAATGCAGAGTGTATGAAAAAGCCACGTGGAAAGTTATCAGGTAACATTATTCAAAGAGACATGATGTGCTGTGTCTCTCAACTGAGAGACTGAACAGAAATAGAAAAATGGCCATATCATATATAAAATAGAACTCTAACCCACAACCTAGAGTAACAGGCCCAGGAAACTAATCAATTATCTACAGTAACCAGCCCAGGAAGCCAGCCTGCTATCTACAAGTCAGACTTGTAGAAAGTCAGACTGCTATCTCTAATAACAACCCAGGAAACTAAATAGAAATCCCTGTACAATCAGCCCAAAGTAGACAGAACTTGATTAATAGCTGATAGATTCCCTAATATTTGTCCCCTCTTCCAACTTAGGACCAGAGAAAAACAAATACGCACCCCTAACCAATTACATAAGATGCCACACTTCTCGTTAGCCCCTCACAACTTCCCCAGGTCAATAGCATCTAATCAGGGCATACATGAGACCTACCCTTTTATCCAACATAAAGCTTTCCCACTCCTCTGCCCACCTTGGAGTCTATCCCAAAACCCAAGTGATGGTGGCTGACTCTCTTGCTATAGCAAGCTCTGAATAAATAGCTTTTGTTTGTTTTCATTAGAGTGGTCTTCATTTATTTCCACGTGACAAAGCCTCCACTGAGAAGATTATCTCAGGACAAATTGTAAGAGGACAATTTGCCTAGCCCTGAGGCATTTGGAGCTAAACTTAAGCTTCTGGAAGTCAACTAAGAATTTTCTTGTTGTATAGAATAAACATTCAGAATGATGAATATACCTCCTTGCTTTTAAGACATATCTAGGTGGACAGCAGGTCCAGGAGCAAGAGCAAGTTTGAGGCTGGGTACACCAAAAATATATAAGAAAGATCCTCCAATATACAGGAGTGGAAAAGAAACTTCAATTTTAACAGTCCAGTTGCCCAGTTACACTCTTAGTTATTCCAAATATTTCACATGAGAATACGCCCTGAGGTAAGGTACTTTGTGAATGTTCCTGATCTGATATGCATAGGTAGCTTTGAGAGAAATGGGCTTAGGGTGGGGGGGTGGCGGGAGTAGGGGGGAGTTACTTTATTAAGTACAAAAGAAACACTCTCTATGTTGTCTTCCCACCCTAAATCAAGTGTCCGTGGAAACTGGGTAGCTTTTGCTTGAAAAAGGGGCTCTTGTTAAGATCTCCTTTTTGTTCCAGCACATCCCTGCTTAAGAACTTAACTTTCAGGCCACACACAACAGCTTATTAACCCAAATAAATGATTCATGCTGGACATTTTCAGAATTAAATGCTGGCCATTTTCAACAGCCCAGTGGGAATGGTCAGGTGAAGAAGAATGGAAAAATTATGCCATCAAATAATTTAGTAGATGGTTAACTATACCACCTCAAGCTGGCCCTCGATGAAACTAACTCACTAACCCTCTTTAATACATCAGCAGGCCTTAGTTTACCATATTAGCTAGATTCAGAGCTGAGTCCCTAGAGAAGAGACTCCGGATTGATTCAGTTTAAATGACAGGAGTATCTGAGAGGCTTGGGGTTACCATGGAAATACTAATAAATAGCATACAAAGCACCTCTTGGAGTTGGAGTAATGAGTGGATAATTTTTTTTTTTTTTTGAGACAGAGTCTTGCTCTGTCGCCCAGGCTGGAGTGCAGTGGCACAATCTCAGCTCACTGCAACCTCCGCCTCCAGGGTTCAAGCAATTTTCCTGCCTCAGCCTCCCGAGTAGCTGGGACTACAGGGGCCCACCACCACACCCGGCTAATTTTTGTATTTTTAGTATAGACAGGGTTTCACCATATTGGCCAGGGTGGTCTCAAACTCCTGACCTTGTGATCCACCTGCCTCAGCCTCCCAAAGTGTTGGGATTACAGGTGTGAGCCACAGTGCCTGGCCCAAAATATTGATTAGAGAGCAAGACAAGGTGCTATTAAGAAAAACAACTTCGCCTGTGGCTGAACCTAATCCTTAGCTTGAGCCAGTTATGGATGAAAGTCTTTAGAACATAGGAATATTATGATCAAATAGCTGCAGTGGGGGTAAGAGAAGTGGCCGTTAGAGATTACTTAGTGAATCATCATTCCTCATCTGCTCAGCCCAATCCCACCTAACCACCAGCCAAGCTGTCTCAACACCAACATACTCTAAGCCCCTATGGTAAATAAAAGATCTTTGGTGAGGTGAGGCCTTGCTCCCCATGACTACTTGATTTTCCACCTAGGCTTCTGTAGGGAAGTTGTTGAGGAAGGCACTCCATTTCCCCAGGGATCCCTAAAGAGCATGTACATACTTCCCCAGCTATGTGATTTAGAGCCTGTTCCTCTACCTCACTGAAAGGGAAAAAGAGTACTTATAAAATGTTTACTACTGTTAATCCTTATAACAACCCTCTGGAATTCTTACTCTTTAGACTTCACAATGAAGGGGATCGGATTGTGCCAGCCCAAAAATATGCCACCTTGGCATAAGGATTATTTTGAGCTAAAGGCAATCAAGAAGCAGCAAGAAGAGAAAAGGAATTCTTTTTTGGGGGGTTTTGGGGGGGGGCCAGAGTCTCGCTCTGTCACCCAGGCTGGAGTGCAGTGGCGCGATCTCGGCTCACTGCAAGCTCCACCTCCCGGGTTCACGCCATTCTCCTGCCTCAGCCTCCCGAGTATCTGGGACTACAGGCACCCACAACCACGCCCAGCTAATTTTTTGTATTTTTAGTAGAGACGGGGTTTCACCATGTTAGCCAGGATGGTCTCGATCTCCTGACCTCATGATCCACCGGCCTCGGCTTCGGCCTCCCAAAGTGCTGGGATTACAGGCGTGTGCCACCTCGCCCAGCGAGAATAGGAATTCTTTATCCTCCCTGCTTCTGCCTAAAAGCAGGGCGTAAATTTCCCTTTGTGAAGGTGTCCCCCCTCTCCTCTCCAGTACTGGGAAGAGAAGAATGACTCTTAATCACCGCAGACACTGGAGATGGCCCTGATTTGAGTCTGCATAACAAAGCTTACTAATTAACCCTATCTTCTTTAATTTTTTTCCCATATATTTACCTTCCCACTATTTACTGCCCCTAAAAATCCAAACCACTTTTGCTTTGTCTAGTCACTTCTCCATAATTTATTGACCTTTGTTATAATGGTACATAAGGTCTGAAGTCTAACCACTTCTTTGGATTTTTACTTTTTTTTATAAAGTTCCTGCATGCATGCATAGTAAACATTTTCTTCTTTTGTCAATTTAATTTGCAGGCCCAGCGCTTGAACCTAAGAGGGCAAAGTTTTTCCTCCCCTACAACATTCGCCACACTTTACAGATGGGAAATTGAGTTGGAGAAATTGAGGCTAAAACAGCAAGTAGCTAGTGCCAGAATTTGGGACCTGTCAGTCTGATTCCAGTCCCTATGCTCTTTCTTAACTACTCCACTACAACTTCAGTTTAGAGAAACAGAATTTTTCCATAAAGCCCAGTTGCACACAGGGGCTACACTGTATTCAAAATACATGCTGAGTCTTTAAATACTAGAATCAGACTCAGTGAAGCAAGAAACATTGCAAGGAACATGAGACAGAAGCCTAGAATCTGCTGTCCCCTCAGGAAGTCTCAATCTGGGGCACATGCCTCTTGAGTGAAGGATGGGCAAAATCTCTTGAAGTGTTTAAATCCTTCCTTGTTATGTATGATCACAATAAGGAGATTATCAAAATGTGATTTCATTAATCACACAGTTTATTGCCATAAAAAGAGAATTTTTTTTTCCTTAGGTTCACAATGCTTATAAAGGGGGAGAATAACATGAACAAATCTCACAGGGAACACACTCAATAGATGAGGGACATTAAGCATATAGTGAATGAGATCCCAAATTATTAAAGTCTAGTTGTTCAATCAGGATGGAAGCAGGCCTCTGTGGAAAGTAACATCAAATGAAAGTTTGAGTTATACCTTTTGGTTACAAGCAGTTTTTTGGGAGCGATGGCATTCAACGTAACAGAGATCCATGAGGACATGTAAGGCCCCTCAGTGCTAGAGGACAGTACCAGTATTGGTGGGCAAGGCTTCAAAGCTCAAAGATTAACAGAGCAAACCTCAGGTATCAGAGAAGTGGCTGACAGAGAGCAGCCTGGTCACAGCAAACGCTCTCTGTCTCTCATATGAGGTCTGATAAGACATCACATGCTCGAGGGGAAGAAGGAGTATATCCCAAGTTCTTGCACAGCAAAACATGTTACTCACATAGCAAACTATGTAAGTATTTGGAATCATTTCCAAGATATATAACATTCCTTCATCCCTCTTTGCTGCACACATACAGGAAAATTTACGTATATTAAATGTGCACATGAGGCCAGGCCATCATTTGTAAAACAAGGCAAGGTGTGTGGGTTTTCAAAGTACTTAGAAATATAATTGACAAAGAAAATAGATAAAAAGGATCTAAGGCCTGTACACTGGTCAACTTCCCTGCCTGTGTGTTGCTTCTAGTTGGCCTGTGGTTGTGCAGCAGAATAGAAAACATTATTTCCGCTGGTTAATAGAAGACAGGTCTGAAGCCTCACGCAATTGAAGAAGTGTTGGCCAGTGCTTCTAACAAGCTCTGCAGGAGAAAGTGCAGCTAGGAGGATAAGGAGAAAATGGAAAACCTCAGGGAGGCTTCCTCCCAGCAAGCCTGCAGGAAGGCAAGGCACTGAGCATTTCTGACAGCTCTCTTGTTTTCTGCTCCCCTATTGTATTGATAAATATCACCAAAGGGCTTCTGAGCCTCGGACCTGGTGGAAGTACTTGGTTGAGCTGTTACTGATATTATGCACACATTCATACAGCTCCCAGAGGCTCAGGATTTGTTTGTCAAGAAAGCTACAATCAACACTTTCATCATGTCAGGAAGACATTCTAGGTTGTGAGCATGAGGCTAATGTCTGCACCCCTCACTTGGATGGAGCCACTTGGTCTCACATCATGAGATGTGAGCTGTAAACAGAAATGGCAGATGCTGTACATCCCACCTCATTACCTAATGCCTTCAAATGAAAAGCGATAAACATGCTGCTACCTTAAGCATCTTGTACTTGTTCCACATTAATGGAAACTCTATGTTCTAGCTACAAGTAGTGGATTTCAGGTTGTTGGTTAATAACAATTCACTAACTTAAAACAAACAATTGGAGCATTCATTTGAAGGGTAGTTACTAGATGAGGAGACTGAACTCTCTCAGGCTTCATTGAGCTTGGTTTCAGGTGACTCTGCAATGACAGACTTTGGATACATGCATTGACTTCATCAGCAGAAAGAAAGATTTTTATAATCACACGTTCCAGGAATAATAACGAGGAAGGACAGGAGAGAGAAACAAAGAGAGAAGGGAAGAGGGGAGGGAAAAATCAGTGAGGGTGAGAGGAAGAGAAAAAGAGAACAGAGAGGTAGAGAAGAAGGGAAAAAGAAAGTGATGGGGGAGGGGGAACACACAGAGGAAAGGCAGAAGGGAAGAAAAAAAGAAAAGAAAGAAATATGTTCTATCATATACCATATGAGTTGGAATATTATGGGAAGAAAAACAATAGCAGAGAGGTTTTGTTTGTTGTTTCTTAATGCAAAGAGGTTTTTGATTGCTACTACCACAGCCGGCTGTACTCCATGGTGACTGAGTTTTGTTTTTTGTTTTTTTGGTTTTTTTTTGGAAAAGACCTAATAGAATAACTTAAGCAACCTAGGGAAACAAAAGACACAAAGGAAAAAGGAGGTTGGTGAAGAGAGGATGATGAGGCTTCAAATGTATTACTATTGCTATCATACAAAGGAATCCCAGGTAGATAAAGTTCCAGAGTGGTGCTGACCTGATTTTAGTGACATTTCTAATCCTGCCTAGAAGTACTCAGTAATTGACAGCAGGTAGGTTTTATTTAAAAGGGAGAAGAGAGAAGGGAAAAACATCAGTCATTAAATGCTGTTTACCATTTTGGCTCCCACCTTGCATTGAACCGAAGTTTGAAAACAATGGCTAGAATAAACAGAAATAAAAATGAGAAGGTTCCAAGGATTTCTTTTTGGCAGTACTGCAATGCGGATCTGACAGAGCCAAGGGGCCCAGGAGCAGTCAGTAAGCACTGCAGAAAAAGTACACTCACAACTCTGCAGTTAGTTGCCCTGTAGAGGGTTTTACCAGGTGGCACTCCTTTCAGTATTTTTCTGTGTAAAATGGTATAACATTTGGTCTATTTTTGCTAAAAATAATATTTTGGCAGGGACTCAGAAAAGTAAGGTCGATAAAGTTGAGAGGCTTGGTACTGTAACTACCTTATGGGTTCTTCCTGCCCACTGCACAGACAAAACCAATTCACTGAGACCATACCATTGCAATAAAGAAAGAGTTTAATCAACACAAAGCCAGCCACATCATGTGGGAGAGAGTTATTACTCAAATCAATCTCCCTGAAAATTCAGAGGCTAGGGTTTTTCAAGGATAGTTTGGCGAGCAAGGGAAGGGGTGTGTGGAAAGTGGTCCTTCTTTTTTGGGGGGCCCATGGGGGGCAGGTCTGGGTGGAGCCATCATTGTCAGAAATGCAAAAACCTGAAAAGACATCTCCAAAGGCCAATCTCAGTTTCTACAATAATGATGTTATCCACAGAAGTAATTGGGAAAGTTGCATATCTTGTGGAATATCTCTGGAATAAGGGCTGGTAATTACTTATGTCTACACCTTAGCAGAAGCCAGGGTCCTCTCATCCTCCTAACCTGGTGGCCTTTCATTAGTTTTACGAAAGAGGTTTAGTTTTGGGAAAGGGCTATTATCATTTATACTATAAACTAAATGTCTCCCAAGGTTAGCTTGGCCCAGGCCCAGGAAGGATTAAGGGCAGTTTAGAGGTTAAAGGCAAGATGGGGGTTGGTTAGATTGGATCTCTTTCACCGTCATAATTTTCTCATAGTTATAGCTTTTGCAAAGGCAGTTTCAATACTGAAATCATAGTTTGAAGACCAGCAGCAGGAGAAGCATCTGGGAGCTGGCTAGAAATGCAGAATGTTGGTCCTACTCCAGGCAGACTGAATCAGAATCGTCATATTAATAAAATCCCAGGGGATTAATACACAGATGAAATTTGAGCAGCCCTGGTTAAGAGAAAAATGGTAGGCTAACATCTCAGGTATCTATTTACTGAAGGCCTTTTGTTCTATCTGAGATCCTTAGTGCTTAACTGTGTATGCCCTTGCAAGTGACATGTGCAACCTCCATCCCCTTCCCCATCTCACGGCCAAGGCAGATGTTCCTAATTGATTAATCAATACTGGACACCAGGAACACTGTCCTGAATTGTGAAGCTGAAAAGTGATTGGGTGAAAAATCTGGCTTAGCTTTTGTGTGTATGTGTGTCTTTATCAGAAGTTCTCAAGCTTTAGCATGCATCAGAATCATCTGGAGAACTTGCTAAAACACAGAGTGCTGAACCCCAGAGGCAGAGTTTCTGAAGCAGCAGGTCTGGGGTGAAGCCTGAGAATTTGCATTTCTAATTCATTCTAAATGCTGATGGTCCAGGGATTGTACTTTGAGAACCGCCAGACACTATCCTTTCCCTACCCCTCTCCCTCATATAAAGGCATTGTCGTCTATCCTTGCCCTTGTTCTCTGCAAAGTGAGGGATAGTAGCTTGATGTGGTAACAAATATTGGCTGCTTAACCTGTTATACTCAAGAGAACAGAAATTTTATGAATATCTTAAAACGAACTCCTAAGAGTATTGTCTTAAATTATCTGCAGATGGTATTTTAAAAGTAAGAGTCGGCCGGGCGCGGTGGCTCACGCCTGTAATCCCAGCACTTTGGGAGACCGAGGTGGGCAGATCATGAGGTCAGGAGTTCAAGACCAGCCTGGCCAACATGGTGAAACCCTGTCTCTACTAAAAATTCAAAAAGTTAGCCAGGCGTGGTGGCAGGCGCCTGTAATCCCAGCTACTTGGGAGGCGGAGGCTGGAGAATCACTTGAACCCAGGAAGCGGAGGTTGCAGTGAGCCAAGATCGTACCACTTCACTCCAGCTTGGGAGACAACAGTGAAAACTCTGTCTAGAAAAAAAAAAAAAAGTAAGAGTCATGTGTTAGAGATGGAGAGGAGGTGTTTGGGGGAAGTCAGTACCATGCTATGTCCTCTAGGTACCATCACCTAGACACTTGCCCCCGTAGGCCCTACCAACAGGACCAGGGGTCAGCTTCTGTGAATGTTTCCAGCAAGGCATGAGTCACTCTGCCAGGGAAACCCCTTTCTTTATCATAAAATATAAGGGAAAAAACTCTATCCAAAAAAGGAAGAAAAGTTGCCTTGCAACATTTTTGGGAAACAAGTAAGTTCTTTGTCTTATTGTAAAATGTGAAGCCTTCTTTATTTCAGAGACTAAAATGAGTACTAGAGACAGAAAGTCAAATAAGATATGGTTCCCAGGTTCAACCATGCAATTACAGTATATTTTGGATAATACAGTACAGGTATGAACCAGGTCCCATATAAAGAGAAGGGAGGCTAATTTAGTCCAAAGGTTATGAGGGCTTCCTGGAGTAGAGGATGGTCAAGGAAATGAAAATATGTTACACCAAAATATACTTCTTTGACGTATTTTGACATGGATATTCAGACAATCAGAAAACAAAAGTATCCCTGCAAAGCTGTCTTTTGTGAAGGGATTTGCATCAGGAGAGAAAATCTGCATTGATGCAGCTAGGCCACCTCATCCAGATCTAGGAAGGTTTAACTGATAATCCGACACCTTTGAAAGTCTGAAAAACAAACAAGCAAAAACAAAAACAAAAAAAAACATTTACCATGTATTGTCTCTGAGGGCTGCTACCTATGAAGTTTCAACTACATAACAAGATCCCCTTCGCTAGCCAGGCCTCCTGTTCTCCCCACTCCCATAATCTGTCTTGTCACCATAACAGTTTTGCCAGGATCCAAGCCCCTATTCTTTCTGTAACCTCAAGATGGTATGAAAGATGAAAGCATCAACCAGTTTACCTTTGAGTTTTTATATAATGTGTGACTCCCATGCACATGTAATACATGTGTGTATTTTTTCTTGTTAATCTGTTATCAGTTTGTTTCATAGACTCAAATTATCAAACCTTCAGAAAAACATTTAAACTTTCTTACAATGGCTAATCTGAGTATGAAATAATGATTGGGAGTTACCTTTAGCAAGGGAATAATATGATAGTTGTACTTACTAGAATGATTACACTGGCAGCTTTGTGAAGAAAGGATTGAGTCAAGACTTGGGATAGGGACTGGTTAGAAGACGGTCATGTTAGCAGCAGAGAATCTGTATGGGTCTGCAGCAACCTCAATTCTTGCCTCCTCACAAGAAAGAATTCGACCAAGTGGCACGAGGCAGAGTGAGAGGCCGAGGAAAGTTTTAGAGCAGAGTGAAAGTTTATTTAAGTTTTAGAGCAGGAACAAGAAGAAGTACACTTGGAAGAGGGCCAAACAGATGACTTGAGAAATTTAAGTGCCCATTTGACATTTGACTTGGGGTTTTATATGTTGGCAGGCTTCCAGCGGGTTGCATCCCTTCTCCCCCAATTCTTCCTTTGGGATGGGCTGTCTGCCTGCACAGTGGCTTGCCAGCGCTCGGGAGGGGCTGCATGTGTTTACTGAAATTGTGCACATACTCACTTGAGGCATTTTCCCCGTAGCAGTTGAGTGTTCCTAGGGGAAGATTATATGTCAGTTAAACTCCGCCATTTTGCCTCTTAGCGCACATGCTTGATCCCACTTGCCCAAATCCTGAGATCTTACTGGGAAGCTGCTAATCACCAGCTTCAGGTGTTTCTATCCACTGGGAGACTGCCTTTCCCTGGTGCCGGCTGCAACCAAGCATTTTTTTAGAGAGAGTTTAACAACTGCCTGACCATCTCCTGATGGTTGCTTGACATTCCTGGTGCGGGGTGGTGGGGGGAGGGGGGTGTTCCCTGCCCTGCTCATGTCTGACTAACTACCTACTGTAGCAGTCACAGTAGTATATGGAGACCTAAACTAGAGAATGGCAGAAGGGGAGAGATAGACAGTCAGAAAATATCCAAGATATAGAATTATCCAGTCCTCATAATTCTAGCTGTGGGTTACTCTTATGCAGGGTCATGCTTCTTGAGGATGATACCCAGAAATGTGGTCACAGCTCATTTAGCCCTGCCTTCTGGAGAGGACTTCATCTTATTTTAACCCTCTACTACCACCATGTAGGGGTCAAGGGAAAACTTTTCCTTTGCCCTTTGAAGTTTCATTGAAAATCAACTGACAAAAGGTAGATTAGATTAATAAGAGAAATGGCATACAAATTTACTAACATGTACAGGAGAATACCAGAGTGATTACCCCAACTCTCCAATGGGGTTCAGAAGCTTATATGCCATCTTGAGGTTACAGAAAGAATATGGGCTTTAATCCTGGCGAAACAGTTTAGGGTGGCAAGATAGATTATAGGAGAGAGAGAAGAAGAGGTCTGGTTAGCAAAGGTGGTCTTGTTATGTAGATGAAACCTCCAAGGTAGCAGTCCTAAGAGAGAATATAGATTGTAAATGTTTCTTTCAGACCTGTAAGGGTGTCAAACTCTCAATTAATCTTTCCTAGATACAGACAAGGGAAGGCCCTCAGAGAAAACCTGGAAGTATCAATGCAGATTTTCTCTACAGATGCAAATCTCCTCCACAAAAGACAGCTTTGCAGGGTTACCTCTGTTTGCAGACCCTCTAAACAGCCATCTCAAAATATGTCAAAGTAGTATATTTTGCGGTAAAATATTTTTATTTCCTTCAACCATCATACTCTTTTCCTTCTATTTTACTAGATTCCTCTAGAACTGACTATAGTGCCACTTCAATATTCTTGTTTTCAGACAGCCCCCTTATTAGACCATGTTATTTTTACGAAATGCCCCAAGTGTCTGCCCTGGCTCTGCTTCCCTCCCCCAGGTACCAAATTCTGCTAGCAGACCCACTACAGATTTGACTGGTACCTGGCCTCACGGGGAGCCATCTTTAAATACCAACTCTCCTAGCCAAGAGCTGCTTGTATCTATGTACATGTATCTTTGCTGACTTGTGTCTTGCTAACATCTGCCTTCTAGTTACTCTGACAGTCTACTTATGCTGCTATATCGATAAACTCATGATTTTCTTTCTGAATCAAGACTTTTGGCTGGCAGGTAAACTCACAGCCCAATCTGTCTCAGCAACTTCCACCCCCAGCAGTTATTTGCCATCAGGGTATTTGATCTAGACCAAGGAGTGTCTCAGTCTCCACTATTTGGCCATTATAGCAGATGCCTCTGGTACCCTAGCCTTATCCCCTATGTTCACCTCTGATTTCAGCCAAAGATATTATAAATAGTTCTGTGCAAAGGCCCCACTTTTGCCTTTATCCCACCTCAAGCCACACCTCTTTTTGCTTTTTGCCCTAGGGCCTTATCCAATATTCGAGGGAACTTCAAAAAGTTCATGGAAAAATGGAATTAAAAGATAAAAATTAAAAATATAAACTTTATTTTTTCACACAAGCTCCATCAAGTCCAAGACACTTTTCTAAGTGATAATAACAGCCATTTAGTTCATCCCTAGAGAAATGAGGATCCTGGGAATTTAACCATGTCAATGCAGTCATTGCACAGCATTAACTGAAGAAAAATGGGTGTCCTTTAAAGATTTTTTTTGAGACAAAGCCTTGCTCTATCGCCCAGGCTGGAGCGCAGTGGCACAATCTTGGCTCACTGCAACCTCCGCCTCCTAGGCTCAAGCGATCCTCCAGCCTCAGCCTCTTGAGTAGCTGGGCCTACAGACACACGCCACCACGCTTGACTAATTTTTGTATTTTTTATAGAGATGGGGTTTCATCATGTTGTTCAGGCTGGTCTTGAACACCTGGGATCAAGCGATCCACCTATCTTGGCCTCCCAGAGTGCAGGCATGAGCCACTGCACTATGCAAAAGATGTTTTAAGATTAGGAAACAAAAGGAAGTCAGAAGGGGCCAAATCAGGACTATAAGGTAGATGCCTAATAATTTCTCGTTGAAACTCTTGCAAAATTGCACTTGTTTTGGTGCAAGGAATGAACAGGAGCATTGTCATGGTAGAGAAGAACTCTCTGTTGAAGTTTTCCTGGGCATTTTTCTGCTAAAGCTTTGGCTAGCTTTTCAAAACACCCTCATAATAAGCAGATACTATTGTTATTTGGCCCCCCAGAATATCAACAAGAAAAATTCCTTGAGCATTCAAAAAAACTGTTGTCATGACCTTTGCTCTTGACCAGTTTGCTTTTGCTTTGACTGGACCACTTCCACTTCTTGGTAGTCATTCCTTTGATTGTGTTTTGTCTTCAGGATCATAGTGGTAAAGCCATGTTTCATCTCCTGTTACAATTCTTCAAAGAAATATTTCAGGATCTTGATCCCACTTACTTAAAATTTCCATTGGAAGCTCTGGTCTTGTCTGCATTTGATCTAGGCACAATGGTTTTGGTGCCCATAGAGTGAAAAGTTTGCTCAACCTTAATTTTCCAATCACAGTAGTGTAAGCTGAACCAGTTGAGATGTCTACGGTGTTGGCTATTGTTTCTGCTGTTAATCATCAGTCCTCTTCAATTAGAGCACAAACAGGATGGATTTTTTTCCTGGCAAATTGATGAGGATGGTCTGCCACCATGGGCTTCATCTTCAACACCATCCTGTCTATTCTTAAAATGAGTTACCCATTTCTAAACTGCTGACTTCTTTGGACATCGTCCTTGTAAACTTTTCATAAAGCAACAATGATTTCATCGTTCTTCTACCCAAGCTTTGCCATGAATTTGATGTTTATTCTTGCTTCAATTTTAGCATAATTCATGTTGCTCTAATAGGGGCTCTTTTCAAACTGGTATCTTATCCTTCTTAGTGTCTCAAACTAGATCCTGTCAAAAGTTAGTACTAGCTTATAGTACTAACAATACATGTATTTTATATGGTTCAATACATGAATTATATATTTTGAAATTCATCCATAATTTTTTCATAATACAAATTTTCTCATGAACTTTTTGAAGCTTTTTCATATTAGTAGTTTGCCTGTACATAAGCATACCCCAAAAGTGTGGGAAGGTAGTGTCTGCAGGGGTGATTTTCAAACAATAAGGGGGTAGGGAGTGATGTATAAATAGATGAAAGCTCTGACCACCCATGAGATTCTTTATACTTCTTCAGAAGCCCTGGTGGAATCAAGACCCTGTTCATCATAGCAATTACCTCAATTAAGTACCCATATATTAGGTTTTCACTCTCCCTGCCTCATTTCCCCATTTCTTCACTCTTGCTTCATGAAATCATATCCCAAATAAACCATCTACATTCAAATCCTTGTCTCAGTTTGGGTTCACTGCAAGGCAGAGTCAAAGATAGTCATATAGCATGTTTTACTCTGTCTCCTATATTACTCATTTCCAGAAAATGCCAAACAATATACAACATTTAAGAGGAAGAAAGAAGGGGTATAGAGATCTACAAGGTAGAGGGAATAAACATAGTATTAAAGTAGAAAACTTGTGATATTAGGGACAACAAGGAATTATATATGCAAAGAAAAAATCTGAGACCAAAGTTGCCAACATTCTTTCAATTAAAGGACTAATCCTTAGGCAGACCACATATACAACTCAGAGCTCTTAGTCAAAGGAATATAGAGGTTGGCATGCCACCAAGCTGCTCAGCATCATAGTTGTTAGATTAAAATGTGATGGTGCCTCCAGGGTAGTGCAATATAGAGACTCTGATGTGAAGAAGTAATTTGTTTGAGATCCATTTGTCTAGTGGTAAAAAAATAACCTTTCGGTTGGGACAGGGGGTAAAGAGGAGGAGTCAGGGAGAGAATGTGTATGTGTTTGGGAAGGGATAAAGTAAATTTTAAGAAGCAGTTGAGGTGGGGTATGGTAGCTCATGTCTGTAATCCCAGCACTTTGGAGGCAGGAGGATCACTGAGGTCATGAGTTCTAGACTAGCCTGGCCAACATGGTGAAACCCCGTCTCTACGAAAAATACAAAAATTAGCCAGGTGTGGTAGTATGTGCCTGTAATCCCAGCTACTCAGAAGCTGCTCAGGAAGCTGAGGCAGGAGAATCATTTGAACCTGGGAGGCGGAAGTTGCAGTGAGCCAAGATCACACCACCACACTCCAGCCTGGGAGACAAGAGTGAAACTCCATCTGAAGAAGAAGAAGAAGAAGAAGAAGAAGAAGAAGAAGAAGAAGAAGAAGAAGAAGGAGAAGGGGAAGGGGAAGGGGAAGGGGAAGGGGAAGGGGAAGGGGAAGGGGAAGAAGAAGAAAGAAGAAGAAGAGGAAGAAGAAGAAGAAAGAAGAAGAAAGAAGAAGAAGAAGAAGAAGAAGAAAGAAGAAGAAGAAGAAAGAAAGAAGACAGATTCACTCATCCTTTATGCCTTTTGTGAGAAAATGTAAGAACCTAGGATGGTGACAGGTAAAACATAGGATATATAGACCCACCATTAGCAGATGCCATTGGTGCCCAGCCTATATCTTCCCATATCCACTGTAGTGGTTCTCAAATAAGTCCACAAATTCTTTGACATACCTCCTTTCAAAAGGTGATGATAAAGTTCCCCTTGAGTGTGTGCATTGGAATTAGTGATTTCCTTCTTACTAAAATAGAATATGGCAGGACTAAGTAACGGTGTGTGACTGTCAATACTAGGTTATAAAAGGCATTGTGGTTTTCTCCTTGTGCTCTGTCTTGTGTTGCTCACTCTGAAGAAATCAGTTGCTATATCTTGAGAATACTCAAGTGGCCCTAATGAGGGGCCCACATGGTAAGAACATGGGGCCTCTTCCTAACAGCCAGCAAAGAACTGAGCCCTTCTGCCAACAGCCATGCATCTTGGAAGTGGATCCTCCAGCCCCCGTCAAGCCTTCAGATGACTGCAGCCTGGCTGACATCTTGAATGTAACTTTATGGGAAACCTTGATCCAGAACCACCCAGTTAAGCTGATTTCCTGATTCACAGAAACAATGGCTTAGAAACATTTATTATCCCACAAAATGTGGAAGTAATTTATTATGCAACAATAGACAATTATTTACTATTCTAGTACCTGCCAATCCAACAGCTACCAACTGAAGGTACTTGTAACTCTGTGCCTGAGGGGTTTCTCTGGCTGCTGCTACCCTCTCATTCATCATGCTGGGGCAGGCTAGAAGTATCAGAGAGTCAGCATTCTCAGAAGTAGATTTCAGTCAATCACTCAGAGAGTTTGGTGGACAAACATTTTCACCTTCTTCCCCCTGAATGTAGAAAACTATCTTCCAGAGTCCTCCAACAGAAGTGAGGCCCAGGTGCTCGCAGATAAGTAATCTGCTCTCATTTCATGTTCATCTTACCTTTCCAGTCCCTTATCTATGACTACTGATATAATCTCCTGAACAAAGTACTGCTACTCAAATCCTTGCCTCAGGGTCGGCTTTTGGGGTAACCTTACCTAAGGTATCATCAGATAATTAAGTTCCAGCCTTTCTATTAAAACGAAATAAAATTATGGGAGAAAAAAATATACAGTAAGAAATTAAGAAAAATTTTTTTCTTAATAAGACAAGATGGCTGGGCATGGTGGCTCACACCTGTAGTCTGAGCACTTTGGGAGGCTGAAGTGGGTGGATCGCTTGAGGTCAGGAGTTCGAGATCAGCCTAGCCAACATGGTGAAACCCTGTCTCTACTAAAAATACAAAAATTAGTCAGGCGTGGTGGCGCATGTCTGTAGTCCCAGCTACTAGGGAGGCTGAGGCACCAGGAGGCAGAGGTTGAAGTGAGCCAAGATCGTGCTACTACACTCCAGCCTGGGCGACAGAGCAAGACTATGTCTCAAAAAAAGAGACAAGACTATTATCGATCACATAATATCTTCTAGTACAAATGTGCCCCCTCACCACCATGAAATCTACAGCTCATTGCTAAAGATTAAATGGAAAAAGAAAGAGGGCTGATGACACAGTATAGCAGAGATCTCTAGTTTGGGGTGATGATCTTGAAGAAAGTGCTCTGGGTAAACCATTCTTTTGATAAACTTCTCCACCCTCCTCCATTCTATCTGGTTTGCGTGAGGATTGCCTATAACAAGATTTTCTGAATTGGAATTAAGAAAATATATTTCACTGGCTGCTCCAGGATTCACATATATGAATATGAATGTGGTAACTTTCCCAGTTTCACCAATAGAGAAATATGGGCCTTGATTTTTGCCTTAAGGAGAAAGATAGCCTGAGAGAACAAAGCTGAAACAAAGAGAGAAGCAGAGAAGGAAGGAGAAGAGTAAGGGTCAGCTGGCATTTCAATTCCTAGTTCCTGAAGCCAGTAATATATCTGGCTGTCTTACAGACAGTTTACATAAGACAATAAATCCCTCTTTTGCTTCATCTTATTTTGGGCTGCAAATGAAAGAAACCCAAGACATGAATACTAATTAATACATCTTACTTTAATAATCCCCAAATAATCAGACATTCCTCTTCTTGAACCTCCAGCTCCCAAACTGGTCTTAATCAGGCTAATTGAGCTTAATTTAAAGGTCAACTTTCACCTAAAAAGAAGATGCACTAAAAACTTATGGCAGATGCTTTACACAGAGAATTTTTAAAACCTGTCATTTAACCCTCACGATTATCTTTCAATGATATTCCTGTATCATACATCAGGAAATCAAGGCTCAGAGAAGTTAGGAAAGATTTGCCAAAGGTTATCTAACTGGTAGTGATAGAACTACAGATGGTCACAAAACACTAGGCTGGAAAAGGAGAAAGGCCCAGGCCTTCAGCTTCTCCCTGGTGTCATTTATCTCAAACCCTGACCCTTAAGACTGCAAGATCGTATTTAACACCTGTTGTTATTTTTTGCATTTATGTATTCCACGAGGGTAACCCTAAAATGAATCCACTTTGCACTCACAAAAAGAAGACATGACATGCAGCAGCCAGGGAGGTGTACCACTCGTATCCCCCTCCAAGAAAGTACTTGTCATTCAGCTGTAAAAAAAATGCAGTTAGCTGACAGTTTCCAGCTTTTGAGCCAAGGCTATGCTTCCTGGGAAGCCCCAGCTGATGACTGAGCTCGGCAGGAGACCTGCCATTTCCTGTGCACCATGGGACTTCTCTAATGAACTGTCTTTGCTCTGGGGCTCCCCACTGGGTTGGCCAAAATTTTGTCATATTTGCATGGCAGTCTGAAGCTCTTTTGCCCAGTCCTGCTTTTTTCCTTCTTTCTTCAGGAGTCGGATCAGTATCATAGTCTGGAAGCTGTGCCTGCCCAATCCTGCCTCCTCTCTGTTTTCCGCACGGACATTTACCCCTCAATAAACTGCTTGCATTTTTGATTCCATCTCAGTTTCTGTTTCCTGGAGGACCCAACTGGCACACTAAACAGTGAGTGAACGAGCAAGAGAAGCAGAATTCAAGGGAAAATAGTTCTTTTGCAAGACATATTTTCCTATAGATAAGGCAGCTGTGGTAGACCTTTGTAATTCTAGTTCAGTAAAGCAGATTGTGCTGAATATGCCAAACGGCTTCTCTTAGCTGGAGGGAGTGCCTCCCTGAGACCTGTCAGGCAATAGTATTTATGCGACCATTTCTACTATCTTAGTGACCCAGTCCCTCTTTATGTGGATGATTGCTTTGCAGCCCTGCCATAGGTATTTACCATCAGGGCTATTATAGCCTACTGAGTCATCCAGGAGAGAAATCCAAGTTGATAATTAACATCCGAGGAAGGTAATTGTGAAACACTTAAGCATGGGGCTATAACTTCTGGCTCAGTGTCAGTAAGGACAACCTGTAGGGCATATCATACTTAATGAGTCAGTAGCTACCTAAGATGATTATAAAAACCCAAAGCATATTATTTTTATTGCTGTGTGCAGGAGCTGCAGATTATGTCCTTTTGACCTATTTTGTGTTTTCATTCCCAGCTAAATAATAACCATTCGAGAGTGGAGGAGATGAATGATTCTTCTCATTATTAGGAAATGCTATATATCTGCAGTATGTTTTTCTAAATAGAAAACTTGTAGGGTAGGAGCTTTTCTCCTTTCCCTCATGAGTTAATGTTCTGTTTTAATTATGAACGTGATTCTCCTTCTTAGAGTTAGTGGAAAGTAGTAGACAAATGCACATCACGGTCCATAGACAGAGCATGCATTGATAACGAAAGGGTCAGAGGTTGGGTTTGACCTTGGAAAGAAAAGTTGGAGCAGCACCCTTCAAACAAAAGGGGCAACACATTCACGGACAAGGCAACTATTCAACCGAAGTTTTACAGTCTCCCTCAACTGTTCTGCTAGTTTCAATCACTGATGGTTTAAATGTAACCGTCCGTTACTCCCAGAAGGATGTTATTTCATCTCTACTCATTTCTGATAGTTTCTTCTCCTTCTTGTCTATGCTGCAGTCTACATGCTCTATTTACCAGGTATACAAAGTAGATGACTTTTACCATAGTATAATGGTATCAGTTCAGGTCCTCTGGTAAGCAGACATCAAGGACAAGTTAGCAGTATAAGATGTGTATTGGGGAGTAATGCCTGTGAAAAATGACTGGAGAGAAAGCAGGAGTAGACATAGAAAGTCATAGAAAGATCATGATGCCAATCAGACTCGTGATTGAGTGTGGCTTTTGTTGCAGGAAAAAAAAATCAGACTTGTGAAAGGAAAGAAGGAAGAGGACAGAATCTGGCAGGCAGAACCTCAGAATGCAATGCAAATGTGGTTAACGCAATAGACAGCACAGAAACAAAGGGTGTCCAATAGCAGAGTCCCACACTGGGCAGAGAGGCTAGGCCCTAGTATATCCTCACCATGCTCAGTCTCAGTCATTGTGTGGGGGGCTGCCTGAGAAAAACATGGTCTTCGCTCAAACACTGCAGTGGATCCCAAAGGTGAAGCAGCTGGAGGCTGTCAGCTAGCTGTCCTTCTTGCCTTGTAGCTGATCAGCAAGTTTTTCGTTGAAAGGAAATCCAAGAAGCACACCTCCACAGCCACTAGGATAATCTAGTCTCTTGGGACCATGATACAAAAAGCGAAGGCTTATTTCTTGGTTATGTTACATGTTATTTGTGGATTAACTGTGGTTCTATTCTATTTTGTCCCAAGTTCAGGACCCAAGCTAAGAGAGGAGCCACCATTTAGAGCATTGCCAGTAGGTGTGGTAGAGGGAGAGCTCCATTAGGTTTCACACTAACAAGAGCTCACAATTCATTGGCCAAACTAGGTCATATGATTCCCACCCAACCACAGAGGAGAAGAAAGTTCAATCCTACCACATGCTTGGAAAGCAGAGAGCCTAAAACAAGCAACACCAACAATTACAACAGTGAACAAATTGGTTAACTCCCAAAGCCTCCTTTATGTTCTATAAATAACAATTTGTGGGGTACTCAATAAGCCCAAAGGTTTGTATTGGTTTTTTTCCCTGATAACTTGTAAGTCATAATTTCTCTAAGAACCCTTTCTATTTATAGCAGTAGAGACATTAAGTCTCCCTGTTTTGTAAGGAATAAATCCAATGCTCCCTTTTGGTTGTTTGGAAGCAAGGCAAGTAGAAATTCACCATTTCGGGAGGAAGCATTGGAGCTCCAGCTCTTTCAACTATTGGGCAGAATCACCCAGCATCCCCACCTCTGTCCATTTCTACAAACTGTAAAACTCTCTAAGCTTTCTGAGAAGGTGGTGAGAAATTTTTCCAGGAACCTACTATGAGAGAAGAAGATGAGGCCACAAACTATTTCTTGAGAGTCAAAGTTATTAAAACCAATTTTGGTGTTTGGAAGTATTTCTGTCTGAGGCCTAATGTTAGAAAAGAAAGCCATACGTTGATGAAAAAATTTTCCTGAAAATAGAAAGAGACTTGATCAGGATGCTGGCTTCTGCACCAGTATTTACATTGCCAAAAGAGAATATGGTCCTGGGTTTACGAAAAGACCAACTGAAGATTCTACACAAAATCTTCTCCTGGTCATGGGATTTAACCCCAAAGAAGTACCTGTGAGTGGAGATACTAACTAACAAAGCCTTGTAAGTGAAGAACTGTAACTTGGAGACCAAGGCAAATGTGAGATAATCTGTAATTATGGGTAAAAGGAGATTCTAGCACCATATCAAAGAGAGCACCTCAGCTATCACAGGTCACTTAATAGAAACAGAATTGAATTGCATGGTAAAGGAAATCAAAATATTTTACCCCAAAATATATTTCTTTGACAAATTTTGAAATCGCTGTCACAGAGCCAGAAGATTGAGATGGAAGAAATTTGCATCTGTAGAGAATCTCTACTAAAGCAGCCAGGCCTTCCCTTTCTAGGCTTTTCCTGGATCTGGAAGAAGTCTACTAAAAGTCTGATAACTTTAAAAGTCTGAAAAGAAACACTTACAATTTATTCCCTCTGAGGGCTACTACCTATGAGGCTTCATCTATATAACAAGACTACTTTTGCTAGCCAAACCTCTTCCTTTCTCACTCCCATGACCTGTCTTGCCACGAAAACCTGATTTACCAACATATCTGTTTTGGGCCATGCTCTGAGCCTGCATTCTTTCTATTGCCTCGAGATAATAGATAAACTTCTGTACTCTGTTGGGGGGTTGGATCTTCCTTCTGAAGGATCCCATGTATACATGTTAAATAAATTTGTATGCCTTTTCTCCTATTAATCAATCTGCCTCATGTCCATGATTTTTCAGTGAGGGCCTTGGCCCCCACAAGGGCAAGACAAGTAGAACCCTTTGGAGTTCCAAGCAATTTCTTTGCTTTTCTCCTCCTCAGGGTGCAGCAAGGTGGACCCTTAGGATTATAGGATTGGCTAAACCACTATTCTTGTGCTTGTTACAAAGAAGAAAACCTAGAGAGAGAGGGGCTAAACTCTCTGCTAATATGAATCTAAGAAGACAAGAGGGCTGGGTGGAGTGGCTCATGCCTGTAATCCTAGCACTTTGGGAGGCCAAGGCAGGTGGATTGTTTGAGCCCAGGAGTTCGAGACCAGTCTGGACAACATGGTGAAATCCTGTCTCTACAAAAAATATTAAATACCAAAAATTATCCGGGTGTGGTGGCGTGTGCCTGTAGTCATAGCTGTTCAGGAGGCTGAGGTGGGAGGATCACCTGAGCCTGGGAGATCAGGGCTGCAGTGAGCCATGATTGTGACACTGCACTGCAGCTTGAGTGACAGGCTTGAGTGACAGAGTGAGACCTTGTCTCAAAAAAAAAAAAAGAAGAAGAAGAAGGACAAGAGCAGCTTGGGGCATTGTACTTGGGGGGGCATAATTTTTTTTCCCTGAATCTAATGTGATCAGAAAATGTTGATTTGTAAAGCTATGTTTTGAACACCCCAACAAGAACTCCTAAGGGAAAATTACTCTAATTTGTTTTTGTATGATCTGTCTTGATTCCTGGGGATTTCATTTGAATATGGACTTGTACAAATCACAATCATCAGTAATATTTCTCTGAATCTTTTTCCCATGCCTGCTAAAGTAAGATCTTCGGGTTGGGGTGGAGGGAGAGGAAAGGACAGAGGCACTATTTCTAGGAGTCTCCAAGGGACACCTTGCCTGAGCCCACAGAAATATTTCTTTTTGCCACTCCATGGCATTAGCCATTTCTTTTTTCTGCTGTGTTTCCCTGTAGCTGAGATGTCAGGCCACCCATGCCCTCAAGAGGCAATGTCCTTCAGTTTATAACAACTCTGTCATCATAGGTGAGAGCCTTGGCACTGCCACGGGTGAGATAACATAACAGGGCAACTCACTGGGTTATTTAGAGCCTTTGTTCTACCATATCTGGGCTATGTTTTCCTCAGAAGCAGAGACAATTCCTCTTTCCTCATCTTGGCATTTTAAATGCTACTCCAAAACAAAGCTGCACTGTTTTAGATCCTGAGTAAAAGCATTTCAATGCAGCTATTCTGCCAGTTTTTTCCTGTAGTTTTCTCACCCCAGGACTTCAGCGTCAGTCAGTGGGGATTAGATTGGAGAACTGGCTGAGCAGTAGGACATGTTAATACTCAAAATCATCCCAACCCTGATCAACATGGGCATTGTTATTAGGAAGGACAGTTGAGACAATCCACTTTGTTTGGAGGAGTTATTTCCCAAGAGACTTCTTGATCTTTCATCGAAGGGGAAACCTGGTGACCCCTAGCTCCACTGAGCAGAGGCAAGAAGCTCACAGACAGACTCTTGCTACCCATGCAGAGATCATATTGCCCCATGTTTAGTGAAACACAGTGACTGGACAATGGGGGTGAAAAGTGAGGAGTGAGCACTCCGACGCTTGAAGGCAGGGGTCAGGTGTCTCTACTTCTCTCTAGTATTTAGACCACACCCTCTTATATCTGTTATCCGCCTGGTGCTAATCTGTTGTGAGCACAAAAGATAAGAAGCAGAGAGACAAGGCAATGTCTTCTTTCCAAGTGAAGGTATATTGTGAGCATAGGTACTAACGGGAAGGTGGCAAATACGCTGGAAAATACCCTGACACATACAGCATTAGCACACAGGTATTTTTTGTTGGATGCTGTAAAATTCAGAGAAAGTTTGCCAAGAGTCAGAGTGAAAAAAAAAATTGGGTTATTATTTTAGAAACTGATTTTGAAAGAAGGAAGATTAAAAAAAGAAAAAAAGGCTTCTTACTAGAAGATACAGCTGACCTCAGAAATAAGCAGATGCGCCTCCACCACCAGGAGACAGTTTTAGAAAGGATTCCCCCTTGTTAACTCAAGTTTATTCTTATCCCTAAGCACAAACTCCCTAGGGGATTTGGACGCAGGCTGATTGCAGAATTCCATATGTTGAGAGCCAGAGTAGCATAATAGCAGGGAATACAGACTTTGAAAGCAACCTGCCTGTGTTGAAAGACCTTAGATGTGACATTTAACTAGCTGTGTGCTAGTGAGCAACTGACTTAACCTCTCTATGTCTCAGTTATCCCTTTTTGATAGATGAGGTGAGGACGCCTGCCTTACATAACTGCAGTAAGAATCACGTGGCTATATGTCAAAAGCGCTTAGCTCAGTTCTCTGCACATAATCATTCGAAAGATGTTGGCTTTAACATTTTGTTACCATCTAATTTTAAGATTGACACAGTAGAAATCAGAAATCTAATATGTATGCAGATATTTAGACTCAGGGCTCAACTTGCTTTAAAACTTTGTTCTAAAGAATATAATTTACTTAAGTATATTTGAATTTTTACAAGTTATTTGCACAAATGTGCAGAAATCCAATTGTATTACCAAACATGATTAAGACCCACCATCTTGAATCACGGAAAACACGTTTCCGGCAAAGCTGGGCTCTGAGATTATGGTACAGTGCTGACATCTGGTGGCAGCAAGCCCTGAAACATGAAATTGAAGTTCTCTCACTAAAAGGAAATAGGTAAACACCCATAAATAAGCCTTCATAAAGGAAATAGGTAAACACCCATAATAAGTTTTCACTGGGCGGATAGGTTTTAGAACTCCTTCAAACTCTAAAATATAAATGAGTCTTAGAATTTTTATAGATAAGAAACTCCAAATGACTAATAAACATACTAAAGATGCTTATCTCCCCTAAAAACCAAAGAAATGAAAACTGAAGCAATTAGATACCATTATACCGTTTTTATCCAACAGACTGGGAAATAGTAAAAAGACTGATAATACTAATTGGAGATGAGTATGGAAAAATTGGGACTCTCAAACACTGCTGTCCAAATTTGAAGTGCTATTTTGCTGTACCAATAGACATTTAGCAGAATCTGGTAAAAGTGATGATGTGCATGGCCTGTAGCTCAGCAATTCTAGTTCAGGGTATATATTCCAGACCCCAGGAAAAGCCTGTGCTCAAAGAAATGTGGTAAGGATACAAATAATACGTGGCAGCATTATTTGTAACAGCAAAAAAAAAAAAAAACCTGGAAACATCCTAAATGTTCAGCAATAGGATGATGGCTAATATGTCACATGCACATACTTAAAAGGATAAAACAGTAAAATGAAATGCACTAGAACCACATGCATCAACATGGATAAATCTTGAAAACAACAGTGAGAGATGGAAACTTCAGAATGTCACATAGAGTATGCTATTTATTGAATATAAAAACACAAGAGAATACTATATATTGTTTTGGAAAACTAAACATATAATATAAAAATATAAAATGGGAAGAAACCCATCAAGTTCAGGGTAGTGATTACCTTTAGGGAGGGAGGAGGGAGAATAGGATTGGGAAGGGGAATAAAGGAAGTTTAACTATAACTGCAATTTCAGTTATTAAAATTTCTTAATCTCTCTAACATTTTTATACCATTTATTTTTTGCTATTTATTGTATCCTTCAATATTTTCTGCACATTTATATACATACAATGGAATATTACTCAGCTATAAAAAGGAATGAAATTCTGATACATGCTACAACATTGATGAATCTTGAGGACGTTATACTAAGTGAAATAAGCCAGTCATAAAAGGACAAATATTGTATAATCCCACTTCTATATAGTACCTAGAATAGGCAAATTCATAAAGACAGAAAGTAGAATAGAGTTTACTGGAGCTGGGGGTAGGAAGAATGAGGAGTTATTGTTTAATGGGTAGAGATTTTCTGTTTAGGATGATAAGGAAGTTCTAGAGATGGATGGTGGCAATGGTTGCACAACAATGTGAAAGTACTTAATGCTACTGAATTACACACTTAAAAATAGTTACAATGGCTTTATGTTTATATATATATATATATATATATATATATATAACCACACATAAAAAAATTAAAAACCTATAAGTCAGTTCCTGCCCTTTGGGCAACCACTCCAAGCATGGCAGAGAAGTAGGATATCTCCATATCTGTGCTGGCAGTTGTACAGAAGTTGGTGGAGAGGCAAAGAGGTGGCTGTCTCTGGCATTTCTTTTTTTTTTTTTTTTTTTTTTTTTTGAATTAGAGCTGTAGTAAGAGGATGAAACCAAAGTTTAGGTTTCGGCATCTAAAGACTAGAAAAATTGTATTTTATTGCTTCTTGAAATGCTAGCTTTTGCTGCCCTCTAACCAACAGGAGACCAGGGCCAGCTGGGCCTTCTTGTCTTTGAGTAAGGTCTGCTTCTTTCACTCCCCCTGGGCCCACCTCCCCTGGGGAGGTGTGACTTGATTCAATTTCCTGAGAATCTGGGGTGTAGTGAAAGGATGCCAGAAGGTGGCAGCAAAAGACCACCTCGTGGAAAAGACCTTCTGCTTTCTTCTCTTCACTCTCCTGGGCATCTGGCAGAAGTTGGCTTTGATTGCCAGGGTCCCCACCTCAATTCAAGATGAAGCCTAGTGTAGTAACACCATGCCTGGGGCCAAGAGAGACACACCAAGCACAAGGTAATCAAGAGGCAATAATTCAAGAAAGGGTGCTTCCAAAGGCAAGGGAAGGATAGGAAAAGATATAGGTGAACCTGGCCAGTTAAACTCAATGAAACTTCTTATGTTTGGGGCTCTGTGGACCCAAAGCTGGGTAAAGCCATCTCTTTCCTTGAGACATAGTCTAGTAAGAGAGATTAAATATATGCACTTACATGAGGAAAAACAAAAGATCAAGGCCCAAGGTTTTTGGAATGAGCCCATGTTGGGTATTTTCCTTTCCCCTCCAGATCTACTTTTTCTACCCTTTTCCTTACCTCTCCCTGTCCAGAGATGCTGATCTGTATAGATTGGAAGCCAGAAGATAAAGGCACCTGTGAAAATGTTGGCAAGATGACAAGGAAATAGGTAAATGTGCTCAGGCTTTTATTCCCAGGACTCCCTCCTGTGATGTTGCCTTGGCCTGGCCCTGTTGCGGAAGATCTGTTCCTCTCAATGGGCCTGCTCTACAGGATTCTCTCTCATTCTAGTTTCCAGCAACCTTTCCTTCCCCTCATCTCTTCTAGCCTAGTGGTAGTAGTAGCTGCTTCTAGTCTTGGGTTCCTGCACTCTCTTGTAGTCCTCTTCACCCCACCTATGCTTTAATTAAACCCTTTGTAAATAAACCCTCCTTAAATGATCCTAATTCGTGTATGCCATCTGTTTCCTGTTGGGATCCTGCCTGACACAACACCTGGCTAAATTATATTCATCCTCTACAACTAAGCTCATATAAAACAAGGAATAGCAAGGAGTGGTTTACATGAAGGCTGTGGCATGTTTTCACAGAGGACTATGAGTAATTCAGTACCACCAGAAAATAAGTTATAAGGCTAGACGTGGCAGTTCAGTTGAAGGTGACAAGGAGTTAATATGAGACACGAGGTTCTCTTGATCTGGCACCTAGCATCTTAAACTTATGTCTGAGGAATAAAGGCAGTTCTTAAAGGGCACCGATTAGTTAAGTGGTTTAGAATCTTGAATATAATTTCTACCCAACATAGAGATTTAAGACAGTAGTTAAGGCATAAAGTTAGCAACATGGAAACCAGTTAGGAAAAATTTACCACAACCTAAAGACATGGCAATTTGAACCAGATTTTTTTTTTTTAAGTTTTAAGTTCAGGGGTACATATGCACAATGTGCAGGTTTGTTACATAGGTAAATATGTGTCATGGGGTTTGTTGTACACATTATTTCATCAGCCAGGTATTAAGCCTAGTATCCATTAGTTATTTTTCCTGATACTCTTCCTCCTCCCACCTTCCATCTTCCAATAGGCCCCAGTGTGTGTAGTTCCCCTCTATGTGTCCATGTTGAACCAGATTCACGGTACTTGGAATGCATATGATAAATATTTAGAAGGTAAAACATCAATAGACCTGGATATTCAAATATTAGGGATGTCAAGGAATAAAATAAAACCACCAGAGGTTTAAAAATTACAAAATTGGGTGCTATGGTTTGAATGTTTCCTCTAAAACTCATGTTGAAATTTAACTGTCGTTGCAACAGTATTAAAAGATAGGACTTTAAGAGGTAAGACCTTTGGCTGGGTGCGGTGGATCACACCTGTAATCCTAGGACTTTGGGAGGCTGAGGCGGGTGGATCACCTGAGGTCGGGAGTTCAGGACCAGGCTGACCAACATGGAGAAATCCCGTTTCTACTAAAAAAATACAAAATTAGCCAGGCATAGTGGTGCATGCCTGTAATCCCAGCTACTCAGGAGGCTGAGGCAGGAGAATCTCTTGAACCCGAGAGGCAGAGGTTGCGGTGAGCCAAGATTGCACCATTGCACTCCAGCATGGGCAACAAGAGTGAAACTCCATCTCAAAAAAAAGAGGTAAGACCTTTAAGAGGTGATTAGGTCATGAGGACTTTTTCCTCATGAATAGATCAATGCCATTATCACAGGGGTGGACTAGTTAGCCCAAGAGTTTGGCCCTCTTTTTCTCGCTGTACCTTGTGCACTCTCACCTTCTCTCACCATGTGATGCCTTCCACCATGGGATGATGCAACATGAAGGATTTCACCACAGGCGGACCCTGAATCTTGGACTTCCCAGCCTCCAGAACCATGAGCCAAATTTATTTTGTTTATAAATTGTCCAGTCTCAGGTATTCTGTTCTAGTGACACAAAATGGACTAAGACATTTAGTCGATTAACTTCCTAGGCAAAGGAAAGCATGCCTTTGAAGAAATGCACTGATTTCTTCACTGAGAGAAAAAAATAGTTTTTAAATACCAGGCAGCAGGTTTCATAGTGGTTATACTAATTGAGGATTAAAAACTAGCACTCTGGCTAACATAGAATGAATCCATAGGTCTGACAAGGTTGGTTTACTCAATTCCTATTATTCATTGGTGAGGAAAGCATCATCAGTTAGGTCCAGTCAGTGTTTGGCTTACCAGGGGCACTCAAACAGTGTGGTTTTAGTTTTTTGAAAACAAAAATACTTCAGCTGTTTACAGACAGTTGCAATGACGCACAACATTTAGTTTTGGTATTTCTTAGGCAAGTGTTGCTGTACTTAAAACATCTTCCTTTGGTAATGAGGGCACTGGGGAGGAGGACATGGGGGAAGGGAAGGTGATGAAAGCATTGAAGATCCTCTCAGGTTACTGCCTTACATGATGAATTGGATAAGAATACCATTGACTGTGGTCCTGAATACCAAAAAAAAAAAAAAGGGGGGGGGGGTTATGGGTAGGCAGGTGATGAGAAAGAAAATCAGACATCTTGGCCATAGTGAATTTGAAATACCAGTGGGATAGACAAGTCTGCAATACAGAGGCTCAAAGAAAGGCTTGAGATACAGCTCTGGCAGCCAGCATTGCTCAAGAGGAGCATGAAGAAAGGCAGTGAGCGAAGAAAGACAGTGGGCAAAGAAAGATTGTGATGGTTAATTTTACATGTCAACTTGGCTGGGCAAACAATGCCCGGATATTCAGTCAGACATTATTCTGGATGTTTCTCTGAAGGTGTTTTTGGATGAGATTAACATTTAAATTGGTGGACTTTCCCTCCATAATGTGAGTGTGCCTCATCCAATCAGCTGAAGGCCTGAATTGAAGAAAAGACCGACTCCCCCCAAGCAAAGAGGAATCTGGCCAGCCGATGGTCTTCTGACTTGAACTGCAACATCAGCTCTTCCCTGGGTTTCCAGTCCGAAGGAATTCAGACCTGAACTGTAGATTTTGGACTTGCCAGCCTCCATAATCACATGAGTCTATTCCTTAAGTGGCTCTACATACACACACATCCTACTGGTTCTGTTTCTCTGAAGAACCCTGACTAACACAGACATCTATCCCTCAGCCTTTTGCTATTTACGTTAAAGTAGGAAAGTAATTATTTTCGGGTGGAATGAAAACATCTTTCCTTTCCTGAAAGGAATAGAGATCCTTGACAGCAGGAAATACATATTAGTCAAGCTTATACCACCCATCCCTAACCCTGCCCCTCATCCAGGATATGGAGAACCAGTTTTCTGTTGCTCATAATTTTAACTCTAGTGATACTGACACTAGATAATGACTCTGGTGATAGGACTATTAAGTCTCCTCCTGACTGGCCATCAGACTTCTTCTGAGGGAAAAAAAGAGACCCTATCTCTAAAGGGATTGATGAAAGAAAATAGGGCCAGCTTCTCCATATCTTGTTCCTGCAAAGGTAAGGCATAGTTTTGGGCACTGTCCTCTTGAGGAGAAGTTTTAGCATCTCCAGACTCATTCTGTTTCATAAGGCTAACAAGAAACCCTGAGTGGGCATCTGCTTGAGAATCACTGACCTAGGGTACTTCTTTTCAAACTCTAACATGCATATGAATCACTTGGGGACCCTGTTACAAAGCAGATTCTGATTCAGCAAGTCCTGAGTAGGGCCTGAGCATCTACATTTCTAGGAACCTCCTGAGTTATGCCTATTCTGTCAGTTCATGGTCCCCAGTTTAGTAGCAAAGTCCTAAAGAGCAGGAGGTTACAAATGCCCAACTGACTTCTTTACAAAAATCAGGATAGCTTTTTGAAGAATTAGGCAACAGGCTTCACGTGGCCCAGTGGAGAGCTCTGAGTAATAATTGTTCTCTTGATAGTTGTCTTCTGTGCGCACATTTATTTTGGGGGACCTTACAGATAAGAGTAACTTGTTAAGGACTAGTCTCTTGTCCATCAGAAGTGAGAAGGGGAGATAAGGTATGTCAGCAATTCCTCATGTGTCTTGTCTTCGTGAAGTTTTTTCTCTTTTTTATTTTTCCAAGACTGAGTCTTGCTCTGTCACCCAGGCTAGAGTGCAGTGGCGCAATCTCGGCTCACTGCAACCTTTGCCTCCCAGGTTCAAGCAATTCTCCTGCCTCAGCCTCCTGAGTAGCTGGGATTACAGGCACCCACGACCATGCCTGGCTAATTTTTGTATTTTTAGTAGAGATGGGGTTTCACCACGTTGGCCAGGCTGGTCTCGAACACCTGACCTCGTGATCTGCCAGCCTCAGCCTCCCAAAGTGCTGGGATTACAGGCGTGAGCCACCGCGCCAAGCCCTGAAGTAATTTTTATAGGTTTAAAACTATATACACAGAGGCCTGGCTATTATGTGCTTGGCCTCACCCTCTTTGACCAGCACTAGATATTGCTCTCAATCAGGGTCTCTGCCGGTTTAAACAAACTGATTGTGAAAAGTTACAGTTAGCAAGTAGCATTTGTAATGAATTCCCCTCCTCCTGGTTCAACATCTAAATGTAAGCATACCTCTATTATTTTCCATCAGTACTGTCACTGACAGGAATAGAACCCCACAACCATTATCCCATTACATTTATTTTTCTTGCTAATGAGTTTGCACTAGCAGCAACGGTCTACCCAGGATCCAACTTATGTCCCTGGTTCCACTAATACCAGATCCAACTTCCATCATGTGTGAAGTCACCTTTCCAAGCTACAGGCTTGCTTACTGCCTGTGGGATGTTGGGAACTTAGGAGACTGGATGTTTTGAACCTACCTCCAGTGAAATGTTCTATTGGGATGGATATGATTTGACGCACTGTGGAACGTGCTCCAGGAGAGGGATCCACTCACCTGAAACTCCACATTTTTATGAAGAAGTAGAGAGGAGAGAGGGAATATCCAACCAGTCTTGTAAACATCAATTAAAATTCCTTGAGCTCACAGAGTCAGAAAAATATCTTTCTGATAGGAGGAACATGCCATTCTCAAACATCAGGCAGGCAGGGAAGTTTGCACACCCATGCCAGAACCAGCTAGGGAAACAGCATTTCCTAAGCTACCTATGGTACAGGGGAGGGGAGCTACTTACAGTGGATGAGTGGGTGGCTGGGGGGTGGGTGTGCAAAGGGAACTATCTATAGGGGTGGGGCAACCTGGGCTGTCTAATAGACAAATGGGCTTATGTCTGTCTCCTCTAAAAACTATTGTAAGAGGCCCACAGTGTATACACAACCTCTGTGGGATGGTATAATTAATCCATAAGTAATTAAAGAACATGAGCCTAGGGAAGATAGCTTCTTAAACCAAAACATAGTGGGGCAGGGTGGAAACCAATGAAAAAAGAATTGAAAGAAAATAAAAGACTAAGAAAAACCAACACCTGTCATGTCTTGACTTTAGGAATCAGACATAAGTGAGCGGAGAATCTTAGTTCTGTCCATTCAAAACCAATTCAGCAGACAATTAAAGCTTTAGAGATAGCATAGACACATCCAGAAAGAGTTGGAATCTAACAGAACATGAACCAACTCAAGAAAACACAGAAACTATCAGAGTCCAGGCTGATACCATAAGAAAAGAAACAAGGTGGCTCTAAACTGGAGAGAATGCTGTACCCAGCCCTGCCCCAACTTGGGAGAAGGTTGACTAACTGATCTTGTTTTAAAATATAGGAGTAAATATTTGATAGACTTGGAAAACACACAAAAAGTAAGCACTAGAGGTAAGGTAAAATTATCCCAAATCCCTCAACTCAAAGAGAATTTGTGTTAGATTTCTTCTGCTCTTTTCCTTAGGCACATTATTTTCTCTTTTTAAAGACTGGGATTATGATATATAACAGTATCATGCAGTACTATTTGAATTCTAAAACTTTTGTGAAGTATTAAATAATTAAAATTGAACATAGCTGCAAGACTTATAGTGAAAATAAACAGGTTTTTCTTCCATGCTCCACCTTAACATTTCATAAGTTTACTTATTATAGAAGATGAATATTAGCACTCTTATATAATACCAGTTTCTCTCTCTTTTAATGTTATATAGGTTTCTGGTTAAACCAGTATTTAATATTTACCTTTATGATTACTATGAGTCACTACTAAGCCAAGTGGTACATATGATTATGAGTCCTTGTTGATATTCTTCTACCTCATTCCTGGAATTTGCCTGGCTTTTCTTCTTTTTTATCATCAGTTATATATTCGTATAGGTTCGAAGGAAATAATTTGGAAATTCAACATGTCTTACAAGACTTACAATTTTAGTTATCAGTCATTAGTGGAGAAAAACCTTTTTGAACTAAAAAACACTACTATTATATTGCTTCAGCTTTGTGTATTGAAACAGATGCCTATAGGTTCTCAATTCTTTCCAGAATTGCCAAGTCCCCAAAAATATTATTTGATGATGTATTATACACACTTCAAAGCCCCATTTCTCTTATACTAAATGTCCAGAAGTAGACATGTTTTCAGGAGATATTGATGATGTACTATTTGTCAACAGGAAAGAGGAAGAGAAGGAAGGAAGGAAAGGCAGGTCTTTTTCTTGCTTGGCATTCATTTTCAACATTTCTTCTTTCTGAGAGATTTCTTACATTCACTTTTCCATCAAGACTTAAGTACATGTTCTGAGCAATAGTCCTAAGTGCCCAAGTGGAGATGTCTGCTCATTACTGAGTATTGGGTCAATGGCACTTCCTTGAGTATACCAGTATTTTCTGGATTTTTCCTTAACAGCTTCTGAATCCAAGTTCCAAAACACTAAGAAAATCTGAAGCCTTTTTGTGCATTTTTGTGCATCTACCTCAAATGAATCTTCAATTTTTGAATCACACTAGCAATTGCCTGATTCACTTTTTGCTTTACTTCCAGCAAAATCATTTTTAATTTGTAATCTTGTTTCCAAACTCTTCATCTCTGCCATTTGCAAACGTCTGGACATTCCCTTTTATCCCATACTGTGGCATCAATACTGTTCCCTTTTTCCCCTTTCACTTTCTTTCAAGATTGGCTGGAGTTGCATGGTTTTCTCTTCCTTCTTCCCTTCATTTTGCAGTCTTCTAATTTGATCTTCAAGCAGAAGCTGCATAATTTCCTATGGAACAGGACAATCTTTTCATGTACACTAAAAGGACAGTAAACCTCAGGATATTTTGCATGTTTGGATATGTATCTGTCATACTTGAGTACTAAAGCCATGGTCACATGTATTGCAAGGGAGTAGAATACCCTTTTTTCCTATTTTCTACCGGAGATACTAAAATCATTGCAATCTATGTCTTGTTTTCCACAAAAAATAAGCGATTTCAATATCATAGTACTGGGGACAGTGTCTTGAAATTTCCTTTTCCTCAGCAGAAGTATTACAAGCCTTTGGATGAAAATTGGGAATCCAGGAAGGCTGTAAAACAAGGAGGGCACTAGGTGCAGAAGGGGCAGTGCCCAGGGGAAAGGCTGGGCATCAAGAAGGTGCTACACCTCTGAGAAAAGTGGTAGAGGTGGTAAGGATAGAAGCTGCTGCAGCATTGTTCAGAGCATCCAGTTGTCCAACAGGGGGACAGTGCTGTCCAGAGGCCCCAACATGGGTGTCAACCGTGGGGTTGGGTGCAGCAACCATATCATAGAAGGGATGAAAAACTAGCTGCGTCAGCTATAGGACTTGCCAGCTTGGGAAACTCACCCACAAATGCCTTTTTTGTCTTATTTTTCATTACCTCACTTTCCTATCTATTATTAATTCTTCAGGTTCTATAATAGAACTCTAAAACTCTTATGAATGCTACTTTCTACATAATCAAAATCTAATATTTTATCATGGGGAAAAAAATCCATGACTGGGCAATTATTTTTATTTTTTTATTTTGATTTATTTGATATGACCCCAGACGCACAGGCAACAAAAGCAAAAATAGACAAATGAGACTATATCAAACTTAAAAAGCTTTGCACAGCAAAGGAAACCGAGTGAAGAGATAATCTATGGATTGGGAGAAAATATTTGCAAACTGCACCTCTTATAAGGAGTTAATATCCAAAATATATAAAGAAACAGATTCAAGAGCAAGAAAATAAATAACCCAATTTAAAAATGGGCAAAGGACTTGAACAGACATTTCTCCAAAGAAGATATACTAATGGACAACAAGTATGTGAAAAAGTGTTCAACCCCACTAGGAAAATGCAAATTACCAATACTTAGGAAAATGCAAATTAAAACCATAATGAGCTATCATCTCATACCCGTTAGGATGGTTATTGCCAAAAAGACAAAAGAGCAAGCGTTAATGAGGATGTGGAGAAAAGGGAACCCTTGTACACTAAGAATGTAAGTTAGTACAGCTATTATGAAAAATAGTATAGGGTTTTCTCTAAAAAAACTAAGACTAGAATTACTTATGATCCAACAATCCCACTTCTGAGTCTATATCCAAAAACAGAAGTCACTGTGTTGAAGAGATATCTTCACTCTCATGTTCAATGCAGCATTATTCACAACAGCCAAGATATGGAATCAACCTAAGTGTCTATCAACAGATGGATGGATTTTAAAAATGTGGTACACATGCACAATGGAATACTATTCAGCCCTTACAAGGAAGGAAATTCTGTCATTTATGACAACATGGATGAATCTGGAGAACGTTATGCTAAGTGAAACAAGCCAGGCAAAGAAAGAAAAATACTACGTGATCTCACTTCCATGTGTAGCCTAAGGAAGTTGAACTCCTGGAAGTATAGAGTACAGTGATGGTTACCAGAGGCTGGGAGAAGTGAAAGAGAGATGGGAAGATGTTGGTTAAAGGGTACAAAAATTCCAGTTAGGCAAGAAGAATCAGGTTGAGATCTATTACGTAAAAGTGATAGATGTGAGGTGATGGACATGTTAGCTTGATTTAAGTATATCAAACTGATATCTATACTTCCATGTCTACTGTAGCACTATTCACAATACCCAAGGTATGTAATCAACGAAATATTGATCAACAGATGAATGGATAAAGAATGTGGTATATATACACAATGGAATATTACTTCGTCATAAAAGAGAATGAACTGGATGGAACTGGAGGTCATTATGTTAAGTGAAATAAGCCAGACACTGAAAGACAAATACGGCATGTTCTCATATTTTGAAGCTAAAATAGATCTCATGGAGGTAGAAAGTAGAATGGTGATTACCAGAAGCTGGGAAGGGAAGAAGGATGGTAGTGGATGAAGAGAAATTGGTTAAAGGGTTTAAAAATACAGTTAGATAGAAGGTATAAGTTCTAGTATTTGATGATACAGTAGGAAAATTATAGTTAATGATAATGTACTGTATATTACAAAATAGCTAGAAGAGAAGAATTATAATGGTCCCAACACAAAGAAAAGATAAATATTTGAGGTGATGGATATCCCAATTACCCTGATGGATCATTATACATTGCAGACAGGTATCAAAATATCACATGTGCCCCCCAAAATATGTGCCAATTAAAAATGATGTTTAAATGTAATTTATGCATATCTTGTTAAGATTTTAAAGACCAAAAACACCCTTCAGTGTTAAACTCAAGAGACTTTTCATTATTTTAATGCAATTCAATTGTATTAAAAGGAAAGCCATTAAGTATCCACTATGTGTAAAGAATTATGCTCCCAGGGCAGGAGATACAGAGATGAATAAGGCATAGTCCTGGCCCAAGAAGGGTCTTTCATGTTACTCTCAACAAGCAAATGAGTAACCTATCAAACAAAAGATCTATAATAATCATAATGTTGTATTCCAGCAAATGATTACCAAAAATATTTTTCATGATTTATAGTGAAAAAGCCATGGTTTTTGAAAAGCTGGCAGAAAATACTTAACAATTTAGAAGTATGCTGCAATAAGTACACCTTCAACTTATTACAGGTCTCCACAGAGTAACAGAGGTCCTGGGGGTAAAGATAGGCATAACCCTCCAACGACCAATAAATTTCAGAGTTAAAGTTATCTTTTTTAGAAAGCAATGTATGGCCTAATGCAGTTTACTTTACATCCAAAAATTAGTTTGATTTAATCATTCCATGATGTATACATATATCAAAACATCATGCTGTGCCCTGTAAACATATACAATTATCAATAAAATAAAATTTTTAAAAAATGATTTCAAAAAAATCTAGTATTTTGTTTTCTTGGAACCACCTCTCCTACAGCCCTCAGTTTTTCTTCCACAGCTCACTGGATGTTGATCTGGTAAGGTAATGCAAGCTTGCTAGAGTCCCACCAACTGTCATACCAATAGGTTTTCTCTAGGAATTTTGCTTTTGGAGATGTTGAGCAAGCCCTGTCTCCAGTGTGGGATGGAAGGGAAGAGAAAAAAGCCCCATGGCCAGCATTTTTAGGGTGAGCTTGAGAAAGGATTGTGAGTCTCCCCACTCAATTAGGAATATCTTCATTTCATCATTCCTCTCAATGTGACAGTTGAAGGATCAACTCCTATTGTGTTTAATGCCCCGAAATTTAGAGCTTCTCTGGTACAGTGTTTCCTCAGAACAAGCCTCCAGATTCCAGTGCCATTCTGGGTTAAGTGGTCTCCAGGATTTATTGGAGAGGGAAAGGGGGCTGGGAGATTAATGAGTTCATTATACAGACTTTTTAAACGACTCCTTTATTTTCGCCACTACGACTCATCTTCTGAGGTACAGTATCTTGTCAAGCATTTTCTTGCCAGCAGACCAAATCAGAATACTTTTCATGGCATCACCTCTGCCAACACTTGCTATTAGAAAGGAGACAGAGGAGCTGATAACATTTCTTTCTTAGCTTTCAAAGATGTGTTGATATTTTTCCACTGTTGTCTCCTCTCCCATCTTCTTTCTGCCTGTTTCTTTACAGAACCAAATTAAAATGAGAAGCAGGAATTCCTTAAAAGTATTAACCCCCAAAGACAAACAGTTCCAATCCAATAGTATAAGCATAAATCTACCCTTTTCCTTGGGTTTTGTGAGCTTTAACCTAGCAAAATTGTTTTAACTTAAGTTTGTATTTTGGAATACAAACCGCTTGACATTTTACTTCTCAAATTAGTATATTTACTGTTCCTCCCTCTTCACCTCTCTTTTCTCAAACAACCTGATTGTTATTGATTACCTTGTCCTTCTTAGCTTTAACGGTATAAAATTAAATATAAATGCTATCGTAGCAAACAATGTGACCTCTCAGCTATAAAAGATGAGGAAATCAGCATATGTATAAAAGCTGATAATGTAGAAATGACCATTACTTCCCAGCATCCCTCTCCTTTTCATTCTATGTTTATTGGTTACAAAATAGAATGTGAATGTCCAAATTTATTTGAAACAATCTTTCAAGCATATTTGATTTCATAAGTTCTTTTAGCATAGTTTTTTCAGTAATTTTATCTGATTGAATTTAATGTTTAATATTTCTAAGGAAAAGGCTCATTCCCTGAGATCTAGAATGCTCATTAAAATATATTTATAGGTATTTCTTTTGTTCAAATAAGGGCAAGCAAAGTACTCAAGAAAATAAAACATGACCCAAGAATTTTACATGCAGCAACTACTCTTCAAGAAGAATTTTATATGCAGCAACTACTCTTCAAGAAGTAGTGAATATTGAGGAATGAAGGCAATCTTTTTATCCAGAAAGCTTTTAAACTAGAAGGCCATACCATGACCTAGGAAGATTAAGTCATTATGTTTTAATCATGAACATCTTATGTCCAAAACAAAAATGAATCTTTGGGCAGCCAGGCAAAAAACTGTCATTCACAAGAGAAAGAGAAAAAACTTGAAGCTATAAATTAATGCTTAATTTGAAACCATTAAAAGTACTGAATGGTGGCCCAGAAGTAAAGGGATAAAAAGAATTTAAAAGGATGAGTGAGAAAAGAAATAGGGGAGCTCCAAAACATGCACAATTTCATTTCTTTCTTATTTTTCTTTCCTATTCCTTGCTATAATTTCAGCAATGCCTACCTTCTTCTACATTTCCTCTTAATTTGTGTATTTTTCTTCCATTTAAAGTGTGAACTGGTAGAGCTCAGAAAATATTGGCCGGGCACAGTGGCTCATGCTTGTAATCCCAGCACTTTGGGAGCTCCGAGGCAGGTGGATCACTTGAGGTCAGGAGTTTGAGACCAGCCTTTGCAACATGGTGAAACACCGTCTCTACTAAAAATACAAAAAATTAGCCAGGCGTGGTGGCAGGCGCCTGTAGTCCCAGCTACTCGGGAGGCTGAGGCAGGAGAATGGTGTGAACCTGGGAGGCGGAGCTTGCAGTGAGCCGAGATCACGCCGCTGCACTCCAGCCTGGGCGACAGAGCAAGAGTCCATCTCAAAAAAAAAAAAAAAAAAATACAAAAAATTAGCCAGGTGTGGTGGTGCGAGCCTGTAATCCTAGCTACTTGGGAGGCTGAGGCAGGAGAATCACTTGAACCCCGGAGGCAGAGGTTGCAGTGAGCTGAGATCATGCCACTACACTCCATCCTGGGCGAGAGAGCGGGACTCCATCTCAAAAAAATAAGAAAAGAAAATATGGGTTTTCCTGGGTCAGTATATTTTCCATGAGCTCTTATATATCTACTTTTGCTACTGTTTTAGAGAGATAATTGCTTTAAATTTTCTTTTTAGGATAACATATTTTAGTTTTTATTTTCTCCGTGACAATATTTTTCTTGTATTAGTCTGCCACAAGGTATTCCTATGAATTTCCTGTATTTTTTTTTTCATCTCTAAACAGGTCATGTGCTGTTTCCTTTTTTTTTTTTTTTTTTTTTGAGAGGGAGTTTCACTCTGTCACCCAGGCTGGAGTGCAGCGGCGCAATCTCAGCTCACTGCAACCTCTGCCTCCCAGGTTCAAGCAATTCTCCTGCCTCAGCCTCCTGAGTAGCTGAGATTACAGGCGCATGCCACCACGCCCAGCTAATTTTTATGTTTTTAGTAGAGATGGGGTTTCGCTATGTTGGCCAGGCTGGTCTTGAATTCCTGACCTCAAGTGATCTGCCCACCTCGGCCTCCCAAAGTGCTAGGATTACAGGAGTCAGCCGCCGCGCCTGGCCGCTGTTTCCTTTTTAATTACTCATCTTTGGTTCAGAAAAGCTTTTTTCTGCCAGTCAAAATCATTTACAGATTTATGGTGGATGGGTTAGGCCCTGTTCCAAACAAGGAAAATTTTATCCAATGGATATAGACTTAGCATAAGGAACACCTCTATGAGTACCTCTTCTCCCAACAGCCACATGGACAAAATGTGGCTTGTCTGTGTGCATTTCTGTTCAGCTTCACCAACTTTTCCCTCTAAGAACCAGGAAACCTTTGGCAGCCAGGCTGTGTTTCCCATTTCTACTACTGCCATCAAGGAATTTATGTTTAGGGTGTGTTTATCACCTTAAAGAAATGAGTTTTATCAGCCCTTACTGAAATCTACAGCCACACAAATTCTCTTTCCATTTCCTCCCATATGTATTCCAGTTTGATTATCACTTTGGGTACTCATTCCACTCATTTTGTGGTTTGGGTTTTTAGTGAAAGCAGAAGTCCACTAAGATGGAACACATTTCTTTTTCTGCCTCCTGGGGTATGTCTGGATGATTTCCAAGAGGACAGGGAAATGCTATCTTCAGACCAAAATATCTCCAGAACAGGAATTCTTGATGATCTTTTGGAAGGCTGAAATAATACAGGGTTCACAGGTCTCTTCCTCTCATATATCCTCACATTTTACCCAGCTTCTACAGCAAAGCAAGTACCAGAGAAAACGAATGTCTATATAATCCAGCCAAGCTTTTGAATTAAGAATTTTTCTTTGGTTTATATATGTATTTTTTAGAGACCTTGAGGAAGCAAGTTGTTCAGGCAAGGGTCACTTTGGGGCAGGGAACCCATATACACTTCTTTCCACTTAGCACACTTAACTGCCATCAAAATTCTGTATGTCTTTACAACACTGAATCATATAACATCTGATGGGATTGTGTTCTCACGAAATTTTTCCTATCCAAAGAAGGGCCAGGAAGGAAAAAGATTACTGTACTCCTGATTGCAAGGTCTTCAGCATTCAGTGATATTACAGGATGTTGCAGGAACTGTACCCTATTATAATGGGGGCAATTGGTCCCTAAATGGATATCATGTTGGGGATGCCTAAGGATCTGGGTTCATCAAGGTTTCTGGTTTCCAAACAAAATTCAGTCACTATTTGAACTTCTGCATGTCACACTAGATTTGGAGAAGAGGAAAGTACCTTGTCTATTTAAGCTAAACAGGCCTGATAAGAGGTCACTTCCAAAACAGAATGTTTCTGAAGAAAAGTCTTTTTTTTTAAATTTTATTATTATTATACTTTAAGTTTTAGGGTACATGTGCACAACGTGCAGGTTTGTTACATATGTATACATGTGCCATGTTGGTGTGCTGCACCCATTAACTCATCATTTAGCATTAGGTATATCTCCTAATGCTATCCCTCCCCCCTCCCCCCACCCCACAACTGTCCCCGGTGTGTGATGTTCCCCTTCCTGTGTCCATGTGTTCTCATTGTTCAATTCCCACCTATGAGTGAGAACATGTGGTGTTTGGTTTTTTGTCTTTGCGATAGTTTGCTGAGAATGATGGTTTCCAGTTTCATCCATGTCCCTACAAAGGACAAGAACTCATCATTTTTTATGGCTGCATAGTATTCCATGGTGTATATGTGCCACATTTTCTTAATCCAGTCTATCGTTGTTGGACATTTAGGTTGGTTCCAAGTCTTTGCTATTGTGAATAGTGCCACTATAAACATATGTGTGCATGTGTCTTTATAGCAGCATGATTTATAATCCTTTGGGTATATACCCAGTAATGGGATGGCTGGGTCGAATGGTATTTCTAGTTCTAGATCCCTGAGGAATTGCCACACTGACTTCCACAAGGGTTGAACTAGTTTACAGTCCCATCAACAGTGTAAAAGTGTTCCTATTTCTCCACATCCTCTCCAGCACCTGTTGTTTCCTGACTTTTTAATGATTGCCATTCTAACTGGTGTGAGATGGTATCTCATTGTGGTTTTGATTTGCATTTCTCTGATGGCCAGTGATGAAGAGCATTTATTCATGTGTCTGTTGGCTGCATAAATGTCTTCTTTTGAGAAGTGTTTGTTCATATCCTTTGCCCACTTTTTGATGGGGTTGTTTGTTTTTTTCTTGTAAATTTGTTTGAGTTCATTGTAGATTCTGGATATTAGCCCTTTGTCAGATGAGTAGGTTGCAAAAATTTTCTCCCATTCTGTAGGTTGCCTGTTCACTCTGACGGTAGTTTCTTTTGCTCTGCAGAAGCTCTTTAGTTTAATTAGATCCCATTTGTCAATTTTGGCTTTTGTTGCCATTGCTTTTGGTGTTTTAGACATGAAATCCTTGCCCATGCCTATGTCCTGAATGATATTGCCTAGGTTTTCTTCTAGGGTTTTTATGGTTTTAGGTCTAACATTTAAGTCTTTAATCCATCTTGAATTAATTTTTGTATAAGGGGTAAAGAAGGGATCCAGTTTCAGCTTTCTACATATGGCTAGCCAGTTTTCCCAGCACCATTTATTAAATAGGGAATCCTTTCCCCATTGCTTGTTTTTGTCAGGTTTGTCAAAGATCAGATAGTTGTAGATATGTGGCGTTATTTCTGAGGGCTCTGTTCTGTTCCATTGGTCTATATCTCTGTTTTGGTACCAGTACCATGCTGTTTTGGTTACTGTAGCCTTGTAGTATAGTTTCAAGTCAGGTAGCGTGATGCCTCCAGCTTTCTTCTTTTGGCTTAGGATTGACTTGGCAATGTGGGCTCTTTTTTGGTTCCATATGAACATTAAAGTAGTTTTTTCCAGTTCTGTGAAGAAAGTCATTGGTAGCTTGATGGGAATGGCATTGAATCTATAAATTACCTTGGGCAGTATGGCCATTTTCACGATATTGATTCTTTCTACCCATGAGCATGGAATGTTCTCCCATTTGTTTGTGTCTGCTTTTATTTTGTTGAGCAGTGGTCTGTAGTTCTCCTTGAAGAGGTCCTTCACATCCCTTGTAAGTTGGATTCCTAGGTATTTTATTCTCTTTGAAGCAATTGTGAATGGGAGTTCACTCATGATTTGGCTCTCTGTTTGTCTGTTATTGTTGTATAAGAATGCTTGTGATTTTTGCACATTGATTTTGTGTCCTGAGACTTTGCTGAAGTTGCTTATCAGCTTGAGGAGATTTTGGGCTGAGATGATGGGGTTTTCTAGATATACAATCATGTCGTCTGCAAACAGGGACAATTTGACTTCTTCTTTTCCTAAAAGAGTTGGGAGGATGTGGGTGGGAAAGAAAAAAATGAAAGATGATTTCCTAAAGTTAATTTATCTTCTTTCTGGGAAACTCAGGTTAATAGAGACCCATTAAAAACAAACAAAAAACCTAAAGGCAAAGGCTTATGTGCCACTAATTTTTAAGGAAAGTATCATCCAACAGAAAGAAAGGTAAGGAGGGAAAGATGAGGAAGGCATATTACTAAATTTGAGCAACTGGTTCTATGAGATTGCCCTGTTTGGTATCAAGAGCAACTGTCTTCCCAGAGGCTGTATAAAGAGCTACTTCTCAGAGCAGTGTGCTTGTGGAAGGAAGAGGAAGAATTTGTCTGCCAGCTGCCTCTCATTGCTTAAAATTTCAGCCCATACCAAATCATCTCTCCTGTGCTATTCTGATCCTTCTAGGCCTCAGCATCAAGCATGCCCCGGGAGCAAGAGATAAGCACTCTGTGGCTTAGGTATAGAGCTGCTGTCAGGTTGTACCTGCATGAAGTTGGAATCCATGTAGATTTCATGACTGGCCGTTTGTTCCAGCAACATCTGCTGCTGCAAAGGCAACATAATGATAAAAGGATCAGTCCATCCAGAAGCCATAACAATTTTAAATTGTATGTACCAAACAGAGCCTAAAAATACATAAAGCAATAACTGATAGAGATGAAGTGAAAAATAGACAAACTCCCAACTATAGCTAGGGACTATAACATTCCCTCTCAGTGACTGATAAAACTACTAGACAGAAATTGGCAAAGATATAGAAGAGGCGAGCAATTCAACCAATAGGATCTAACTGACATATATAAAACACACCGCTGCACCACCCACTAGTAGAATATTTTTTCCCCCAAATGCTCAAGGGGCATTCACCAAGATAGACCATATGTATGGCCATAAAACAAATTTAAAAGAATGAAAGTCATACAGAGTGTTGCTCTCCAACCATAATGGAATGAAACTTAAAGAAAACATGGATGTCTCTAAATATGTAGAAAATAAACATACTTCTAAATAAACCATGGATAAAATATGAAGTTAAGGCAAATAAAAATACACAGAAGTTAATGAAAATGAAAATGCAATATATTAAATTGTAGGTGATGCAGCTCAAGCAATGCTAAGGGAGATTTATAGCACTATAGGTTTATATTAGGCATGAGAAAAGGTCTTAAAACAGTCCAACTTGTTACCTCAAGAAACTGGAAAAAGATAAAGTAAACCCAAAGCAAGCACAAGGAATAAAACATCAGCAGAAATCAATGAAATTAAAAACTAGAAAACAATAGAGAAAAAAACAAGTGAAACAAAAATCTGGCTCTTCGAAAAAAGTCAATAGAATTGATAAACTTCTAACAAGACTGATAAATAGAGAAAAGATACAATCACCAGTATCAGGAATAAAATAAGAGACATCAATATTAATTTTGCAGCTATCAAAAAGATAACAAGCAAATACTACAAATAACTTTTTGTTCATGAATTTGTCAACTTAGAAGAAATGGATCGATTTCTCAAAAGCTACTAAAACTCCATCAAGAGGAAATAGAGAATATGAGTAGCTGTGTGACAATTAAAGAAATCAAATTTATAATTTAAGAGCTTATAAAGAAGAAATCTTCAGGACCAAATGGTTTGCTGGGGAATTCAACCAATAATTTAAAGAAGAATTAACACCAGTATTTCACAATCTCCTCCATTTTATGAGGCCAGTTATTACCTGATACAAAACCAGAAAAATGCATGTTCTGCATTTATGGTCATTATGCTTCCCATATTAAGTGAAACCGTTCGTTTCCTAAGGCTGCTGAAAAAAAAAAAAAAGCACCACAAACTGGGTGGCTTTCAACAGAAATTTATTCTCTCACAGCTCTGGAGGCTAGAAGTCTGAAATAAAGATGTCAGCAGGATCATGCTGTCTCTGAAGGTTCTAGGGGAGAATCTGTTCCATGTGTTTTGTTGTCTTCTGATGTTAGCTGCAATCCTTGCTGATACTTGGTTTGTAGACGCATCACTCTAATCTCTCTTGTTATCACTTGGCATTCTCCTTTGTGTGTGTGTTTTCCTTCTCTCATAAGAACAGTCATCGGATTAGGACTCACCCTAATCCAGTGAGGTCTCATTTTAACTTGATTACATTTTCAAAGACCCTATTTCCAACTATATTCAATTCATGGGTGCCAGGAGTTAGGATTTCAACATACTTTTCTGGGGGACATAATTCAACCCACAGCACCATCTGAATAAGTAGAACAACATTTGAAGAAAAGCTTTGTTTAATGTGATTTCATTAATTAAAAAAAGAAGAGGCACAGATAGTTGATGCCAAATTTAAAGATTTACTTTTAACAGAAATCACATCTATGTAACCATGATAAACAATCAACATCCTCCAAAATGCAATTACAAATGCAATCCTGTTATCAGGAGCAATGTTACTGCAAGCAAAGGAAATACAAACAGTTGTCCAATTTCAGTTGCTTTATCTATGGTTTCAATGATTGTTTACAACCATTTACTTGCAATGCCTGAATGTCATCAAAACAAGAGACTGTTCATGAATTCCTTTCATTCTGAGGTGGTTGAACTGCAGGCATTTACTATCTCACTCCCTCCTTCATAGACTCACTTTCTCATCTTCACCCACCAAGCAGCAAGTGTATCTATCAGTCAAACAGGAAAACAGAAGCCACTTCAAGGATTTGCAACAGGTGAAATTTAACACAATAAATTGTTCACAAATAACAGAGTAAATGAAAGGAAAAAAAGTGGTGAGGCAACGTAGAAATGAGGAAAAACCGGAACTGACTACAATTCTTAACCTAGAAGGTCAAAGGAAAGAAGCAATTCTCAGAGCCCAGGGGGAGTTGAAAGAGGCTGGAAACATAGCAGAAGTTGGGTTTCAGGAAGGAATGGAACCATTGCCAAAGCTGTACCTAAGGCTAAGAAGGCGATGGAGAGAGATCCTAACTTCTCCCCACCCTCCAATCTGATCTCTGACCCTTGTCTCCTATTGGTCAAATCCAGCCAGAAATCACCTTTGTAGAGGCCAAGGGAATGCAGCTTTATGAGGAAGGGCAGAGCAAGAAAAGGGCAAGAAGTCTGTTGGGAAATAATGCCCGGGTCCTGCACATCTTACTCCTCTCACCAAACTTTACTCAGGCAACTCTTCTACCAGTGACACTTTTTGTATTGCCTTTTTATTGGCATGTATGATGTCTAATATTCTACTGCTTATGTGTTTGCTGCTATGTAGAAGGAAGATAGCTCATATTTGTTGAACCCTGAAAACAAACATACCCAGCTAATGAATTCATTGTTAAGTAACTAGGAATCACAGTTTAATATGCTATTATACAAAAACCTCTTGTGAATTGCTATAGGTGTTTAAGAGTTTGTTTTTGTTGTTTTTTAGTAGAATTTAGAGGAATGGATTAGGATTTGGAAATGGAATGGGAACACATTTTTCTTATTTAAAGTAATAGCTCCTGCATTTCCAAAATTCTCTGCCACCAAGTTTTGGGAAACAAATTAAGAGTCAGAAATTAAGAGATGCATGGACTTGCCTAAATCTGCTAACAAGTTTTTCAAATTGGGTCTGTAGAGTCCTCTTTCTAACTCTTGATTTATATTTTATTTCTTCCAAGATTTTAGAGATACCTATAGCCTAGACATTTTCTACTTGGATATATGCTAAGCCTTGCTTTTTTTTTTTTTTTTTTTGAGACAGAGTCTCGCTCTGTCGCCCAGGCTGGAGTGCAGTGGCATGATCTCAGCTCACTGCAGCCTCCGCCTCCCAGATTCAAGCGATTCTCCTGCCTCACTCTCCTGAGTAGCTGAGACTACAGGCGTGTGCCATCATGCCCAGCTAAGTTTTGTATTTTTAGTAGAAGCGGGGGTTTCACCATGTTGCCCAGGCTGGTCTCGAACTCCTGAACTCAAGTGATCTGCCTGCCTCAGCCTCCCAAAGTGCTGGGATTACAGGCATGAGCCACCATGCCCAGCGAAGTCTTGCTTTTGATCACTATTTATAAAGGACTTTTTGTATCAGATTCATTTAAAACATCAGTAGGCAAATTAGGTTACCGACCCTATTATGAGTTAGATCATCACTGCCTTGAGACCTAGATCTATCTGAAATTTTTTTAAAAGGTTACAATGTTTTCTGCTGTGAACTCCTGTCCTCAAGCAATTCTCCTGCCTTAGCTTTCCTAGTAGCTAGAACTACAGGCATGTGCCGTCATGCCTCGCTCTTGTTACTGAATTCTTACATTCACATATAACTTCACTTAGGATGGAAGAGTGCTAAAAATAGTAATAATTTTTATTTCCTTTAAATCAAAGTTATACAAATTAAGAGAAAAATAACGTGTTTGGGTAGGACATTTATTCTCTGAATAATGTCCTTTATCATGTCATATGTATAAAAACAAAGTTTATGGAAAGAACAGTGATATAAAATTTTATATATGGGACAAAGCCAATAGAGTCATCATTCTTCACGAGAATGGTGAGCCTGATACTAGGAAGCCAGGAATATTCCAGACATTGCATTCCAATCACAGCCTTGCCTCAGTATTCTATGATTTCACAAAAGTGAGACAAGGGGCCAGTGTCAGTAGTCCCCTCTCTGCCAACACAACTGATAATATCAAAGAGAATAAACGTAGCAGCAAGAAGGGTTTGGCCTCCAGGCATGTCAAAGAAGTTACAGAAACACACATGGAAGGCCCTGGTTCAAAGCATAGTATCAAACACCTGAAAGCAACATGTGGCAACTTGCAAGGTAGCTGCTGGTTCACAAATTGGACACCAATACAGCAGTGGGAGAGGAAGGAGGAGTACTCAGTGGAGAGACTCTTCCAAACAAAGGCTAACCGCATCTTCTAGGGATCATTTGGTGGGCTAGTCCTAGGTGGGCTCAGGTGCTCTATTTAAGAATCATAGCACAATTACACAGCCATTTTCAAACACTGTGACTACAGTGCCACCAATACGACACCTTTCAAGCCTCATACTTGAATTTCTCCAGCTGGGTTAAAAGCCATATCCCACACTAAGAGGGTGTGACATAGTCTTGGCCACAGACTGGGTTCTAGAAGGTGAGTATCTGGAAAATGTGGTCAAACTAACTGCCACAGAACATACTTTAAGAAGTTGAGTAGGAATATATTAGGGAACAAAAAATGTCAAACCCTAGCTTTCTGCTAATATGCAGTTCCTTGCTCCATAGACCTCAAGTCATTTTCATGTGCTAGGGAGAAAGATGACCAACACAGTTATCTGCCTCTTAAGAGTTATCACATCTAGTAACAGACTCTATTATATTGTATTTTAATGTTGGAATATGAAGTATTTACCAAGACCTGTGGCAATACAAAACAAATGTGTGACGGTACTGCATGAAGTAGAGGGTATTCTGGCACTTGAGGTCTATGCATTCTCTAAACATGACCAAATTGCTCAATACACTGCCGGGTATTATCTAGTACACCCTTAGGTGTTAAAAAAAAGTCTCACTGGGCTATTCATGCTCAGTAATATGAGCATGAAAATGAGCAAGGATATGACAGCTCAGGCTGTCATAGGATCCAGAATTTACATCAAAAAAACTAGACATTTAGAACAGTACGTTTCCATATTATATCTCGGGATGTGATGCAGGTTTTCCCAAGGCCCTGTGGAGCTCTGTCTGAAGCACGAAACTACTTGCAGGGAACAGAAGAAAGCCTTTTGGTGAGGACAAAATATTGCCTAATAGGTTGAGCAAGTCCAAGACAAATGAACATAGCATGACTCCTGAGAAGTGAGGTACCTCAGCTTACAACACTCCAAACTTTGGGATCCTGTTCCTTCTCAGGTGATAGAAGATTGGCCCATGCTATCAAATCCCAAGTATTCCTTCAGAGTAAGAAGCAACTAACAAAATGTACTTGAGGCTAACAGTGGATATTCAACTTAGGTGATTAATTTCCTTAGATCAAGACATCCCAATATTCCAATATAAAAATAAAAAACAAAATACCAATGCCAATTTCCTGGTTTTGACATTGTACTAGAGTTATGCCAATGCTACTATTAGGAGAAATGGATGAAAAGTACATGGGACTCTCTGTTCTATTTTTGCAACTTCCCAGGAGTCTATGATTACTTAAAAAATGTTTTTTGAAGTAATAGAGTCAGAGATCTTGCCCAAAGTCATAGACCTTTTAAAAACTTATAATTAGATCCTAGGATAGAATAACTTGTTTGATTAGCCTTACGAAACATGCTACCACAGTAGAGATCACCTTGACCCATGAGCTACAGGCCAAAATAAGCAATCTATTACATTAGGGGTTCTTAAGTTGGGGGTCTGTAATATCCACGAGGTGTTTCAGCTTCATTTAGAAAGCATTTATCTTTATTTTTAATAACCTCCAACTTAAATTTAATACTTCCTTTAGCTAATATATTCAAACCACAGCACCATTAGCAGAACCTGTGAATTGTGAATTTGTCACAATAGAAATCAGCTATTTTCATTTCACATTACCTTGTTGCAGATTTCAAATTACAACTTGTGCTTATCATTATTTCAAAACTATGGTAGTAAATAGACTAGCCACCAGATCTTATATGACTGCTTTCTTTGTGTCTACAGACAGTAAAACGTAGTCGCTCAACTCTGGGTCAGTAAGATATTCAGCTACTAAACAACAAAGGAGAAAGTTATTTCATGGGTAATCGAGGCAGTCACGTTGCTTTCGAGTACTCCCTATCTACATTTTTTTTTTTTTGAGATGGAGTCTCGTTCTGTCACCCAGGCTGGAGTGCAGTGGCGCCATCTCAGCTCACTGCAACCTCCGTCTCCCAGGTTCAAGTGATTCTCCTGCCTCAGCTTCCCGAGTAGCTGGGACTACAGGTGTACACCACAATGCCCAGCTAATTTTTGTATTTTTAGTAGAGACGGGGTTTCACCATGTTGGCCAGGCTAGTCTCCAACTCCTGCCCTCAGGTGATCCGCCCACCTCAGCCTCCCAAAGTGCTGGGATTACAGGTGTGAGCCACTGCGCCCAGCTACAGTTTTTTTTTTAATCTATTCACTAAAGGTGGCAAGTCATTCTCATTAAGTTGTTGCAAAACTAGCACTCAAATGAGAGCTCTTAACTCTCCATAAGGCAGCATGACTTTCATAACAGAGAGTACATAGACTACAAGGGTGGACCAGGCAAGTTCAAACACATCTAACAGTTGCAGTAACTTCAAATAATATGTTTAACAGTTATTACTAATAGATTAAACAATGATGTAGGTAGGTCATGCACAGGGTAAACATGAATAACAAGTGATTTTTTTCTTCTTATACTCTTTTTGCACACTGTTAGGAAATAAAGCTATATACAAGGCACATACAAGGTATTTTATGAGGGGCATTTACATATTATTCTGTGAAAACACCCCACATTTAAAATATAACTTTTGAAGGAAAACCAGTCACACTTGTAAACCATTTTCCTAGGAAGGCACAGAAAGCTACATAACTGCAATGCTGGGGGGAGTGTCTTACCACGATGAAGATGCAAGTTCATTTCTTTGAGGAAGGATAGTTGTCAACACCTGGAAACACCGCAGAACTTTTTCAGAAAGTCATTTTTCCTTAAAGGCAAAATTCAATGATGGATTCATAATCTTTTTGTAAGTATAAAACTCTGTCAAAGATCTTGGCCTAGCCAAAGATGACCTATTGATTTTAAAAAATAATGGCTCTGAGACACAATTCACATATGAAAAGAATAACCCATTTCTGCTGTACAATTCAGTGGTTTCTTAGTATATTTACAAGGTTGGGCAACCATCATCCCTATCTGATTTCCAAACATTCCATCACCCCTAAAAGAACTCCAATACCCATCAGTTGTCATTCCTTTCTCCCAGCCCCTGAAAACCACTAATCTATTTTATTTCTATAGATTTATTCTAAACATTTCATAGAAATGGAATAATCCAACACATGGCCTTTTGTGCTTCCTTCACTTAGCATGATGTTTTCAAGGTTTGTCCCTTTTATCACCAAGTAATATTCCATTGTATAGATATGTCAGATTTTGTTTACCCATTCAGTTGGACATTTGGGTTGTTTCTACCTTTTTTGGCTATTAGGAATAATGCTGCTATGAACATTTATTTACAGAGTTTTGTTAGACACATTTTAAATTCTCTTGGTATATATCTAATAATAGAGTTGCTGGGTCATGTGATAATTCTATATTTAATATTTTAAGGAACTGCCTAACTGTTCTTCATAGCAGTGGATTAGATGAAGCCAACCCCACAGATTCTAGGACTTCAGTGAAGACAGGGCAGCTCTGCAACTCAGCTGACTCTGAAAAGACTAGCACTGCAGAGAAACCACCAGGTCAGAAATACTGGCCCTATAATCTCAAACAGTAACTGTTCTGATGCTCCAGTGCCCATGTTGCTTTCATCCTAGACCATTTCATGTCAATCCCACCCACTTGTCCAGCTGTTCTGTTCAGTTATAACTAAATATTGAAATGCAGAACTCGAAGTCCATAGGGAACAGAATAGCAACATTCTTCAGGTCCCAGCTTACTAAGGAAGGGGAACATGGAGCAGACCCATAGCTCTAGTCATGAAGTCTGGTAACCCACAGAGAAGCCATGGGATTTTTCATCACAAGACATGTGCTCTATGCATATGTATGACTGGGCAATGGCACTGGCTCAGTTATTATGTCCAGAAAGAAGTATAGTAAGTCTTCTCTTAACATCATAAACTCTTAGAAACTGTGACTTTGTGCAAAACAGCATATAACAAGACCAATTTGACCATAGGCTAATTGACATAAACAAGAATTAAGTTCCCACAGCATGCCTCTGGTCACAAAAAACATCAAACTTCTAAATAAAGACCAAAACACTTCTAACATTAAACACTGAAATAAATGTGAGCCATACATAGGAAGATTAACAAAAACAAGGTAATTATTTACCTGCTTATTCCAGTTTGGAATCAGGTGACCAGAGCCTGTCCTGGCAGCTGAAGGCACCAGGGAGAAACTCACTGTAGACAGGATGCCATCCCATCACAGGGCACACTCATATACACACCCACTCACACTGAAACCATGTAGACACACCAATTCACTTCACATGCACAGCTTTGGGATGTGGAAGGAAACTGAAGTCCCTGGAGAAAACCCATGCGCACATGGGAAGAATGTGCAGGCTCCACACAGACAGTGGCCCTGGCTGAGAATCAGTGATTGTCATCAACATTATAACAAAATAATGTTGAATGAAATGACATTATTTGAGGACCTACTGTACATGGAGTGAAGGAGATTGGGACCCAGCCCAATGGCTGCTCAATCTCTAAATAAGTAGATTTGAGAATGGCTAAAGTTCAGCTACCTTCCCCTCTCCACACACATTTGCACCTACCTCCACTGAACAGGAGATGGGGAACTGCAACCAGCTATGTTCATGCTAGCACTTACAGAGGGGGCATGCCATGCTGCAGGGGTTGCTATACCATGGCACCCAAGGCTCAGAAAGCTTTTGCCCCTGCTGCTAGGAAGCACCTGGCCCAGTAGACATTGACCAGCAAGGCCCTACATTGTATCTCCCATCCTCATGCTCTCATTTCATCCTTCTGAGAAGTGTGGATGAGTAAACCTGTCTCCAAGCCAACATGATGGGTAATTCAAGAGAATGAGCATATTTGTGAATCAAACCTTGGTCCAACAGGCCAGCAGCAACCATAAGCCACTTGTTGATGGATAGCCCCTGCTGAGGGGAGGGCAATATCCCACATGACCACTCCTGTGTAGCTACCCATGGATAAGCAAAATTTTGTTTTACTTTACTGAGACTTTGGCATTAGGATCCTTCCAGCTATTAACCTCATCAGCATTACTACAAGATCCACCCATTATTTTCGCAGTTTTGCCACCAGACCTATCTATGTGTCCCACAGTGTCCTGTTCCTCATATTCAGGACTCCAAGTGCTCTATCTCTACAAATACTTCAAACACAGGGACAAGGGAGTTGCCTCTACACTTTATATAACAGCACAACTAGCCTGGATCCCGGCAGCTATAGCAAAAGGAGACTCACTTTGGGAAGCCACACAGATTGAGTTTGTTGACAGTAACTTGCAGCAGGAGCTATTCCAGGGCTTGGCTAATGGAGATTCAATCTCTGCCACATGACTCAGATCAGAGTGTTGCCCATCCCTTAATTGCTCTTGATCCTTCAAATCTGGAGGTCACAGATCTTCAGTAAATTATACCTCTGTGATAACCCCAGCCTTGCCAGCCCTCAGGAAGGACTTTCACCTGTTACTAAAACTGAGGAAAACAATATGGCTTGGGCAATAAATGAATGCCCACCCACAGCAAGGATAAAATCCAAGGTTACAGATGCACTTAGAGCACTTTACCTGGGCGTTATCTTCCTGAGACTCTGCTCCAAGAGGCTTGTGTTCACCTCTTCTTTTGGACACACCTGGAATACAGAGATCCCTCGTGATTTCACCTGACATAATAGGTAACCTTTGAGAAACTCCTTACGACACCTGAATTTGACTTAGAACAAGATGTGGGAACTTGAAAATCTTACACTCTTCCAAGCTTTGAACATCCCTGGGTTTTGGATAAATTTTCCTATGGCTGTTGTGACACTACCTGGTGGACATCAAAGAAATGCTATTTTTCAGACTTAACACAGGTACCGCATTTACTCCAGCCACCAGCTTTATGCTTAGTAAAACTTTATAACTCCGTGGAAACCACTTTATTTCCAACCCAAGCCACGTTTTGGGGATAAGTTCAATGTTCTCCAATCAAACCTACATCCATATCTCCTTCCCCATTACTCTGAGGCTAAAAAGGTACATCAGTGAGGTTTAAGGAATATCCATGCAATTTTCTTTCCCACAAACGGCATGAATACTGAAACTAGTTTACTTTAGTGAGCAATTGCCCACCCCCAAAACAGTTCATCACCTACAGCCTCTATCCCTCAGCCATCTACCATTGAATGCTCATCAAATGGGCAGTACCTGGAGGATATGAATCCTCCCCAGTATCATGGGACCTAGAGGTCCACAGCTGCCACCAGTCATTTGGCCACCTCACATCAACAAGGCTCTGTTGCTCAGAACTTCCTCGATTTTTAAACTAGTTACTCTTGTGAACTGACTGGATTATCCTCCATCTGATTTGGCATTTGACTTTTTTTTTTTTTTTTTTTTTTTGAGACGGAGTCTCCCTCTGTCACCCAGGCTGGAGTGCAATGGTGCAATCTCGACTCACTGCAACCTCTGCCTCCCGGGTTCCAGCGATTCTCCTGCCTCAGCCTCCTGAGTAGCTGGGATTACAGGCGCCTGCCACCACACCCAGCTAATTTTTGTATTTTTAGTAGAGACGGGGTTTTACCACATTGGCCAGGCTGGTCTCAAACTCCTGACCTCAGGTGATCCACCTGCCTCAGCTTCCCAAAGTGCTGGGATTACAGGCATGAGCCACCGCGCCCGGCTGGCATTTGACTTCGTAACTGGCCACTTACCTTTAGGACTTCTTACGTTTGAGTTTGAGAAAGCATGAAGCACTGCTGCTTACTGGTCCAGGCCTCCCTCTGCTTCCAACAGCATCTGGCCCTAATGTGGAAACACTCTGGTTTACCAGCCACCCTAACCTCCATATACGACCAGCCTTTCACATCTTTTCTGTTCTCTTGTCCAGTAGGTCTCTTTCCTAGGGGTCCCCAGTGGCTTTTGGACCCAGGGTCTATCACAACATGGCCACAGCTGAGCTGAGCCCCTGTCCTGAGACAAAACTACTGATATGTTAATGTCACCCCATGGATACCTTAAAGAGTATCCTTGTGTGAATGCCCAGTGAAATTCAAAACCACACAGAACCCTCACATGGTATGGAGTACTCATGCACTGGGTAAACCTTTTTAAAGTAAACCTGACTGAGCTCTGAAAACGAAATAAGAAAGTCTGCAAAGTTTCGGGATTCAAGAGAACTTATGCGCACAGGGTGAAACAATCTATACTTTCACAGACTGGTGAAAAGACTTGCACAAGGTAATACAACAAGTTAGAAGCAAAGTCAGGGTCCTTGCAGGCTAAATAAGCCCCTAATACCTTAAAGACTATGACTTGATTATTTTGATCTCAATTTTTCTCCACAGCTAGTTGCTTAGGTATTTTAAAATAGCAGATCTTCAGTAAATTATACCTCTGTGATAACCCCAGCCTTGCCAGCCCTCAGGAAGGACTTTCACCTGTTACTAAAACTAAGGAAAACAACATGGCTTGGGCAATAAATGAATGCCCATCCACAACAAGGACAAAATCCAAGGTTACAGATGCAGTTAGAGCAGTTTACCTGGGCGTTATCTTCCTGAGACTCTGCTCCAAGAGGCTTGTGTAAAATAGCATGTAGGTGTTTAAGAGGTAGAGGAAGTCACTTGTGGGAAAAAATTGAAAATCTGAATCAAGGTTTTTTAGAATGACTTAAAGAATGAATAGGAAAAGTAGTTACGTTTTTTAGTTTGTTTGTAGACATAAGATGAGAAATAACACAGAACAGACAGAAAACCAAAGGAATTGCCAACAGTAATCTTTAGCTTTTCAGCAGTCACAGGCATGGAGCCCTAGCAGTGTGTGGCCAAGGAAAGGCTTTATATCGTGAGTGAAGCTGTCCTTCCAAAGTTTAACTCATTTCGTTACTTAAGATCCTTACCAGGTTATAGCCAATACTGAGAAGTTTGTTGGAGAATGCCATTTCCCAAATAAACCTACGTCAAGATGTATTAGAACTTTTTTTTTTTTTTTTTTTTTGAGACAGAGACTTGCTCTGTCACCCAGGCTGGAGTGCAGTGGCATGATCTTGGCTCACTGCAACCTCTGCCTCTTGGGCACAAGCAATTCTCCTGCCTCAGCCTCCTGAGTAGCTGGGACTACAGGCGTGTGCCACCATGCCCAGCTAATTTTTTTATTTTTAGTAGAGATGGGGTTTCACCATGTTGGCCAGGCTGGTCTACGAACTCCTGACCTCAAGTGATCCACCTGCCTCTGCCTCCCAAAGTGCTGGGATTACAGGTGTGAGCCACCACGCCTGGCCAGAACTTCTTCCTCATTCATAGCTGGGAGATTAAACCAGTTGTGCAGGAGGACAGGCAACTTAGAAAACAACCTGAAACAGCAACATCCAACAGACTCAGGTCTCTTTCCCTGAGAAAGATTCTTAAACTGGTGCTTTCTGAATGAATTTTTTTTTTTCTGGAAAACCAACTAACCTATTGACCACCAATCTTAGCTCAACAGGCTAAAACCACCAGGGACAAACCTATAGTTCAACAAGGTCAGGTTTATTGACCCATTGCAATAAGGAAGACTGGACAACAGAGGAGTGTTAGAGAGCAGCTCTCCCCAAAGGACAAGGTGGTTATTTGAGGGTTTGAGAGAAGACAGTATAGGTAAGTAATGGGGTCAAGGAAAAGCAGACCAATGTGTAAGGGAGTCAGCATCAAAACCAGTCTGCAAAGTAGTCACAAGCTCCTGTGTCCTTGAAGATTACAAAGCTAAGATAGATGTGGAACACTGTATTCTGTAACCACTTTTCTGCACCTGGGTTAAAATGCCAGGCTGATTCTCTCTGTCACAGCAACTCAGAAACTCTAGGCAAGAGTGGGTGATTTAATGTTACTGTTCTAATTTTAAACACTTAAGTTTCTGATAGTCTATGATTTTGGAGAACACATTTCTCAGTAAAAACACAATAGTTAAAGAAGGAGGTGCTTATGACATATACAGCTGCAGTGACCTGAAAACATATTCCTTCTTGATAACGTACAGCTGGCTTTATTTGTATCGGTGATTGTACCAACTTGATGAATAGCAAGGCAGATTTTTACCTTCTGAATGTAAGCTAATTTTTACTATATCACATTCAAGCAGGGCCTTTCCACTGCTCCTCATTTGTTTGCCAAATGTTTTTAAAAAAATGAAGTATTTGCCAACTCTCATTAGGTCTAAATTCTAACAGTACTGCAAGCAGGAAAACCTGAGGTCGTTAGTGCTTTGCAAATGAGGAAACCCAGGATAAAAAGCTTACTTGAGTCCTAACCGTATTGGAAAGGCAAACTCATATGTAAACAAAAGTTACACTAGGGAAAAGTTATAAAGGTAACTGATTGAGCAAGAGTCTAGAAAAGGGAGGGGTAGTCAGAATAGAACAGAACTAGATGTTCTAGTTATATTACAACAGAAAAACCTTTCCAGTGAAAACAACTGGAGTTAAAATAGTTAACCCTTTGCTGACAATGAGAAGCCCTTTATTATTGCCTCTTTCTTGGTTTCATTAAACAAAGAAAGCCCCACACTGTTAGATTAATTTTGGCCAAATTATTTCAGAGCCAAAGACAAACAACATTTAAAGGTCCCTGACATTGAAATATGATTAAAATGTGAGACCATTTCTAGAGAGGAGTTAGCACACAAAGACTCCCCGGAACATGAAGGGCAGTGCTGATGTAACTTAGGCTGGTTTTGAGTTAATACCAAAAACTTGCTTGGCTAGAAAAAAATAAGCAGTCTCATTTCAACTTGGCCACTTACTAACTCTGTATCCTTGAGAAATTGCACATCTAAAGCTTCAGTTATTTAAGCCATAGAGCACAGATCACTCACTGATGAGTGATAATCAGACCACAGATGCTTAACAACGAAGTGAGAACAAAAATGGGAAAACTGTGAGATATGAAGCACTGTACCATGTAAAATATTATTGCTGATGAGCCAAGATTCTGGTCTATTTGAGGCAAGTGTTAAATCCAAGAAGAAAGCCAGGGAACACCAATTTCAAGATAAGTCCTACTATGACAGAAATAATCCAGTGGCGGACCCCTAAAATTTCCCTCTTAGCTCTCTGAGTACATAGTAGGAAATCACTTTTAGAAGTTGTTAGGGTGTTTTCTGAAAAATCCTCTTGATTAAGCTCACAGCTCCAGCACTTTAAGTTAATTGTACTCAGAAGAGAATTGGCATATGAGGGAACAAAAAACAGAAGCCAACAAGAATGTAAAGCCTTGTGCTATGGTTGCCTCATACAGTGATAGTCTCTAAAAAACAAAGTACCTCAAAGAAAATTGTAATGTCTTGTTTCTCATCTGGCCCAAGTGGTTGTGTTAGTCAAGCAGAGCTGTCTAGTTTATTTACTTATTTATTTATTTTTTGAGATGGAGTCTCATTCTGTCACCCAGGCTGGAGTGCAGTGGCGCAATCTCGGCTCATTGCAACCTCTGCCTCCCAGGTTCCAGCGATTCTCCTGCCTCAGCCTCCCGAGTAGCGTGACTACAGGTCCCCGCCACCAGGCCCAGCTAATTTTTGAATTTTTAGTAGAGACAGGGTTTCACCATGTTGGCCAGGCTGGTCTCCAACTCCTGACCTCAGTTGATCTGCACATCTCGGCCTCCCAAAGTGCTGGGATTACAGGCATGAGCCACCACGCCCGGCTGGGAGAGCTGTGTAGTTTAGAACTGAACGGCAAATATCAGAGTTAGATGTAGAAACTTAATCTCATTTAAGAATAAAATAGTTTGGAGTAAGATAAAGCAAAAAGCATTTAGGTGTTCTTTCTGCTAAATTATTCTACTAGTACTTTCTTCCAGTTATTTGCTACAATTTCCATGCATTGACTATACCGCAAAATTCACATGTTTCATCTTGACCAAGGACAAAGTAAAATCAGCTCTTTGCTCTCACAGTTAACAAACCACTTGTTACTCAACCGGACTGTCAAGAGTTGTCAAGAAATGAAAACAGCAAACTAGAAAAAGGCTAACTAGAGGAAGAACTATTGTGCCTAATGAAAAGATCAAAGCAATTGAGAATGAAGGAGCACCTACCTTTATGACATTCAGAAAACATAAATGGTGTTTGGCTACCCTCTTTATATAAACTGACCTTCTGACTGGCTGGTTGAATACTGACTCATTTTTGACCTTATCAAACAGGTGCTCCCTTTTAATTTTTGTTCTGTGTGTCTGTGTGTGTGTGTGTGTGTATGTGTGTGTGTGTGTGTGTGTGTGTGGTGGTGGTGTTGTTGTTGTTGTTGTTGCTGTTGTTTTTTTGAGATGGAGTTTCATTCTTTTGCTCAGGCTGGAGTGAGGTGGCACGATCTCGACTCACTGCAACCTCCGCCCTCCATGTTCAAGTGATTCTCCTGCCTCAGCCTCCCAAGTAGCTGGGATTACAGGCACCCACCACCACTCCTGGCTAATTTTTGTATTTTTAGTAGGGATGGGGTTTCACCATGTTGGCCAGGCTAGTCTTGAACTCCTGACCTCAGGTGATCCACCCACCTTAGCCTCCCAAAGTGCTAGGATTACAGGCGTGAACCACTGCGCATGGCCCTTTTTAACTTTTGGCTCAGAGGTATTCCTATTGGAAAATCAGAGCCATTAAAAGCCTAATGTAGGACAAACTAATTAAATTCTAATAAAGTTTGTGGTTTATATCACAATGTTTATACCAAAGTTTATTTCTTAGTTTTGAGAAATGCACCATGGTATGTAAGATGTTCACATTAAGGGTAGCCAGGTAAAGGGTACACAGGAACTCTCTGTATTTTGTTTGTAACCCTTCTCTAAATCTAAAATTATTTCAAAATAAAAGCTTATTAACCAAAAAAGTCTACTGTATTCTCAGCATTGTGCTCCACAAGGTGATGGCTAGCCTCCAAGAGCAGGATGTATTCTTGCTCTGTCAGCTATTCAGCCTCTACAGTCAATTCAGCAATATAAGGGAATTTTTCAGGCAGCATCCAGTACAGACTTCTTTGATGAAGAGGAGAAACATCTCTAAAAACAGAGCTTTGTTCACGATGGGAAAGAACGTGGGACTCTGCAAGACTTGTTACTACCTGCCTGTCTCACTTCCACCCCTAGGGCCACTGGATTCTGGAGTCCATCTAAAGGGCCTCAGGAGGACTATAACTGTCAGGGAAAACTTTCACTACTGGAAAGCTTGTTAGCACTTTCCTCTTGCAAATGATCCTTCCAAGAAAGCTCATCTTCTACTCCATTGGCACGTGGGACAAATGTTGAAGTTTAATTTGTAGGCAGGGAGTTCTCCATCGACACACACTGTGGCACTCTGCTTTGATGGCTAGAGTGCCTGCTTAGGAAAACCTAGTGGTGCTGAGCAACATCCTTGACACCTTTGTATTGAGGCATTCCTGCTAAGGATTCATTATGATGTCGTAACAAGAAGATCCCTGTAAAAGACTTTGGTGGGTATTTTACTTGGTGGGAGTATTTTGTGCTAGATGGCCTTTTGCTAGTTGTTTCCTTACAGATGATAGATTATTTACTCTCTCTTTATTGGAAGGTTCCTGCCTCTAGTTTGAGATGTATTAAAGCTAACATTTTCTACTCCCCTTCCTCAATAAATTCTTCAGCCTTTCTTGATGTTTAAAGGAGCATTAAAGCCTCTAGGCTAAGCTTTATTTATTTGCAAGCTCCATTACTAAGCCATCCGTGTGACTTGGTGAAAGCCTTTTATTGAAAAAGTAAACATATTAAACCAAATCAATCACTTGCTTTTTCTCAGTCTATCAAAAACTTCATGTCATTTTTTTGTCCATCAGATATAGGTGAAAGAAAGATAATAAAAAGATATGTTGAATGGGGGCTGTGGATGGGAAGTAGAACAAGCTAATGTTTTGTAGCATTCCCTATAAGATTCAAGGAGCATTGGGAATATAATGAGAAATGAGCTTCCTTCCTTCATGGAGCTTACCTGCTCATAGAGGAGGGAAATAAAAATCGATCAAACATAGACATTGATAAAGTAAATGTAAATTGTCATAGATGCTATGCAGCAGACAAATAAGGGGCTGAGACAGGGAATATGGTGGAAGGAAGGGGATCTCTACCTGGAATGAGTTGTCAGAGGAGGCTTCTCTGGGAAAATGATTTGAGCTGAGACCTAACGAAGGAAACAACCAAACCCATAAAGATTGGAAGAAGCAATATATGTAAATCCCTGGGGTGGGAAAGCTGCTAGTGAAAACTGGTGGGGTTGAAGCACACTGAGCGAGGGGAAAATGGTCCAAGATTGGGCTGGAGAGATGAGCAGGGGCCAAGTGATTCAGGGCCTCATAGATCATGGGAAGGAGGTTGGGTTTTTTTCCAGGTATAGAGGGAAGCCATGGAAAAGCTGTAAGCTAGGAAGTGACATGATCTGTCTAAGACTTTAAGAAGATTACTTTTGCTGCTATTTGACATGATGTACTAAAGCAGATCAAGAGGGGAGCTGGAAGGCCAGTTTGAAGCTGTTGCACTGCTCCGTACCTGGATGAGGAAGATGCCAATGGAGAATGGTGAAAGTGGGCAGATTCAGGATATGTCTTGGAGAAAGAAACTACTAAACACTTCCATGGATTAGATGTATGAAGTGAGGGAAAGGAAGGAGACTAAAATAACTACTAAGTATGACTTAAATGACAGGACTTGATTGTAAGGGCTGTCATTACAAAGTAAGGTTTTAAAAATAGGATTTTCTTTTTACAAAAGATAATAATCTCAATTTTTAAAAATAAAGGTTGGTGTCTTTGGTTTTTAAACTTTTATGTGTATTAGAAGCCATTGTAGACTTGTTTTCTTTGCTTAAGGTACAGATGCTTAGGCTTCTACTCCAGCCCTACTGAATCCAACTGGGAAGACATAGGGCCCAGGCATCTGCTCTTATAACAAGCTGTGAAGAGTTCTGATGTAGTTTGAGACCCACTGGTTTAAAGAGAAAAACGTGAGATGCACAGACACAACAATTTGTTTAAAGAATGGGCCGGGCACAGTGGATCATACCTGTAATCCCAGCACTTTGGGAGGCCGCAGTGGGTGGATCATCTGAGGTCAGGAGTTCGAGACCAGCCTGGCCAACATGGTGAAACCCTATCTTTACTAAAAATACAAAAATTAGCTGGACGTAGTGGTGGGTGCCTGTAATCCCAGCTACTCGGGAGGCTGAGGCAGGAGAATCACTTGAACCCAGGAGGTGGAGGTTGCAGTGAGCCGAGATCATGCCATTGCACTCCAGTCTGGGCGACAGAGTGAGACTCCATCTCAAAAAAAAAAAAAAAAAAAAAAAAGGAAAAAAAAAGAATAGATAATAAACCAGATTTACCTACAAGTTTATTCAAACCACTGTTTCTGGTTAACACAAAAATAGTATTCAGATAACAATGATAAAGAACTCATGAATATCCTAACAAATTGTCTTTCTAAAAGATAAATTGAATGACTGGTAAAGAGGAAAGGCAAGCAGCAATTTTGAAAGGAAAGAATTATCTCTACTCCCATAATTCTATATTTGAATCAACTTGTTTTGTGTTTATAAGGATATATCAGGTAATATAATTACACACACGCACACACAGCGGGAGAGAGAGATTTGGCTAATCAATAACAGATATTTCTGCCATAGTTTATAAAACTCTGAAGTGTTTTTGATACCCTCAACAAAATAATGAATTCGGTAAATATTAGTGGAGAAGCACTATAGGAGGGACCATAGAATGTTATGGAGTACATGAGGATGGGAGGCACAAGTGGTGGTTTACAGTGATGAAGAAAGGCAGAAAGGGAAAAGGTGTCTCTACAATGTGACATTCATAGCATACATTATTTCCCTGAGTCTTTAGAGACCACCATAAGACTGAAGTCATATGTTCGTTTTATAAATGAAGATACAAAAACTCAAGAATATTAGGTACTGTGTTTAATCCTGCTGCGAGTGAGCAGTAGAACCAGAATTTAAACCAATTATGTCTGGTTCTAAAGCCTGTCTATGCTTTTTGTGTGCGTGCATTGGCACAGAAAATCAAGTGATACAGTCATCCCTCAAATTTTTCAGCAAATACTTGATGGAAAGGAAGACTGTGAAATAATTGCTGAAAGCTGAAATATTTCTTCCTCCTAACATGGTGGACATTATATGAAGTCTACCAGGAATAAATATAAATTTGTCATGACCACAAGTCAGACAGGCAGGCAACAAGAAGGGTATTTATTGTATTGTGTTATGTAGTCACTCTGCTGCAGCATTGCAAAACACAGTTCTGCTGCAAGTATTACATTATTGAGGTTTCCTGAAGCTTGACCTAAGCCTAATATAAATTAAGTAAACATATTTTTTAAGGGGGGTGGGTGTGAATTTTGGTAAGTTAAATACAATTTTAGGTTAAATATAAATTTGAGGAGCAACAATAAGGCATTAAATCCATATCAGGTTTTTGCTTCTGATGAGGTATTGACTCCCTTGGAGATATCATTCATCATTCAAACATAGAAAGGGCCAAGCAAATTATTTCAAGCTTTTTTTAATATCATGAAGGTGGCACAGCCTTATGAAAATTAAACAATTTTATGGCCGGACGTGGTGGCTCACGCCTATAATACCAACACTTTGGGAGGCCAAGGCGGGCAGATCACCTGAGGTCAGGAGTTCGAGACCAGCCTGGCCAACATGGTGAAACCCCGTCTCTACTAAAAATACAAAAATCAGCCGGGTGTGGTGGTGCGCCCCTGTAGTCCCAGCTACTCAGGAGGCTGAGGCAGGAGAATCGCTTGAACCAGGGAGTCGGAAGTTGCAGTGAGCCAAGATGGCGCCACTGCACTCAAGCCTGGGCAACAGAGTGAGACTCTGTCTCAAAAGAAAAAAAAAGAAAAGAAAATTAAACAATTTTAAATGCAAGGTTTCCTACAATTCTTTTCACAAAACCTAGAAATGTTGATTCTTTATTCTCTACAAATTACTGGTTTCCTTGATCTCCCTGTGCCCTAAGATAAAATTAGACTTTTTGAAAGGAAATGAAAGACCCTTTTCCATGAATATTCATATCAAAGAACACCTCACACTTGCCTATCTATCAGGGTGACTCATTGTATTAGTTTCTTATGACTGAATTAACAACTTACCCCAAAACTTAGCCTAAAATAGCAAATGTTTATTTAACAATTTCTGTGGATCAAATATTTGAGAATGGCTTAGAATGGTTCTGATTCACGATCTGCCAAGACATTATAATCAAGATGTCGGCCAGGGCTGTAGTCGCCTGAAGGCTTGCCTGAGGTTGAAAGATCCCATTCCAAGCTCACTCAGGTGGCTATCGGCCAGAGTTATCAGTTCTTCACCAGATGGATCATACCATAGTGTTGTTTGAGTGTTCTCATGTGACAGTTGTTTTCCCACCAGAGGAAATGATCCAAGACAAAGAGAAGCAAAAAGTAAGCCACAATGTAACTTAGAAGTTATAAACCATTGTTTCTGCCATATGCCATTGATGAGAAGTGAGTCTCTAAGTCCAGCCCACACTCAAAAAGAATGAAATTAAGCTTCAACTCTTCAAAGGAGAAACATCAAATAATTTGTGAACTTATTTTAAAACCACGATAACCACTGAAGAAAAAAAAAAACTAATATAGTTCCCTGTGAGACAGAAAAAGTTTCTATTAAATACTAGTGGTACTCTTTTGTGATTTCTCAATCACAGCTAAGAATGATGAATTGCTCAGTAAGAAAACACTATATCAGGTGGGAAACCATTTTTATACAATGGCGGTCATACAGATTACTATCAGGCAAGCTATCCTAGAGGTTATGAAACAGAAAGGCTTATTAACAAAATTATAAATGTTTAAATCATACACAGTCTTTAAATAAGTTTAAAACACAGAGTGAGAAACAAGAGGAAAGAGATGGGGTACCTTAGTACACTTAAGATAGGGTACAAGCAGGGTGGAAGGACTGCACACCTGAATCCTTAGAACGTTCTTCTGTTCTCTCTTTCTCTCTCTCTCTCTCCCACCCCCAAATCCCCACCATACTACATCATGCTACATTGATAATGTAGTTATAAAATTATGTGTTATGGGATCTCAGGCCACAAATGGAAGATTCCTGGGACTAATGGCACACACTTGCTCTGTTGGAGATGTACAGGGACCAGCACACCTGAACACAGATGTAGCTTATTGATACTTCTGCTGAAGAGCTATGAGATTTATTTGTTTTTTTGGGAAGAGCACATGTGAGTCCAGTATTGTACTCTACTGGATGTCACCAATGGATGACCAATTTAGGGGCTACACAACTGTCAGTCCAAAGGTAGCATAATCATGACTTGGTCTTGGCCTATCCATCACTTTCTAGCCATAATAACACCCTATTCTATTGCATATTTCATTTATTCTTTTAACATATCTTATAGGTTACTAATTTACTATTTACATTTAAACACTTTTATATATTCTGCCTGTATCACAAACTACATGCTTATTTATTACTTACACTTAACACATTCTATAAATTTTGTCTGTATTTTATAAGCTTCTGGCTTACTATTTATTGTTAACACTTCTTATGACTTTCTTCTATTCCATTTAATTTTCTTTTCTATAGCAGAGTTGAATTATTGAATTATGGCAGAAATATGAATTATATTATTATCCTCAAATAATACAACAAAAGACATTTCACAATGTTTCCAAAAGCAGAGACAGCTCTTCTCTTATTGAGGAAATATGTTTTTCCCAATATGCAGTTGGGTTATATAATCTCTAAAAGGAATGGATTAGCATTTAAAAGAGGTGATTATGTCACTGGATAATGGAGCTACATGGCTGTCAGTTTGCTTGGACAATAGGAAATCTCCACAAACCCCTTACCCCCACCTCTGCCTCTGAACAACCAGTGACAAACAAAGTCTACCCAGAAAATACAGGAGACCTCTAGTAATGACTTCAGGAACCAAACAGGATCCAGAGAGCCTCTTGCAGGTTGAGTTCTCTGGAAGCAGATGCTGTGATAGAATTTGGGGTGCAAGATGTTTATTAGGGGTCAACGTGTTAGGAAGTGAGAGCAGAGGGAGCAGGTGAGCTGCAGTGTAGGCTCAATACATCCTAGTTCAATTCAGTGGAGATCTCTGAAGAGAAGATTGCCCATTAGAGTTGTCTCCCATTAGGCCAAAATAACAGGGCCTTTATACCTCTGCCTCACTCAGTCATTGAATGCTTGCTACCCTGGAAGGACTCAACCTCCAACAGGGCTGCTCTCTGCAGATGAGGCAGATTCTGAAGGACTGACAGCCGGAAACTGCCTGCTGACTATGCTTCTCACAGCTGGGTAACAAATCCTTCCTTGAAGGAGAATCTAGCGGGTATATCTCTGTGTCTAACACAGAACCAGATAGATCTTTCCTTCTGGGGTAGCGTGTGGTTTTCCTGACAGAGAAGAAAGAGTATTCAGACTGAGAGATTTGAAAGAAATCGTTCTTGGGAAGAAGAGGCCCAACCTGAGGGTGAAAAGGCCAATTAGGAGTTAAGGGAAGCTGGGAGAGATTGGCCTTCTCCAAGGGAAGACCTATGTCTTTGGGAGCATCCCTTGGGAGACGGAAAGCAAAGTCTAATGCAGCTAGAACTTTAATTTGTATCTCCCTCTCTATACCTCTTTTCTAAAAATGCTTTATCCCTGTAGGAACAGGGTGTAGAGGCAGAGTATCCAGAGCAAATAGGTCTGTTGTATTCTATCCCCCATTCCTTGCCTAAGGAGAAAGGAGAGGTACATCTGCTGACTAACTGGACCAGATCTCTGAGAGCACAGAGGTGATTTCCAGTCCTGGAAAGCTTCCCACAGTTAAGCCCAAGGCAGAAGAAAGAACCAAGACATAAGATAATTTTTCTGGAGAGAACATATGCAGAAAAGACCAAGCCTTTTGACTATGTTCATAGATTAGCAAATGATGGCTCCTAAGAAAGAAGGAAGGGACTCCAGAAAACTCCTGATTTTGTAACAAACTTCCCACATTGTGGAGTGAAGTAGCTTTTTCTGAAATGTTTACCTAGGAACCAGAATATATTTTTAATCGACCTAAGTTTTGAGTTTTTCAGTTCAGTCACAGGTTCCTACCAATGGTGGCTGGATTAGTCAGGAAACAGTAACAAATAAAACCTAAAATCTCAGTGGTTTAACATAACAACAAATTATTTCTGACTCACATGTGATCAGCACAGTCAATGGGGGACTGTGCTACACAATCAGTCACCCAAGTCTTGGAAGCTCCACCATCTTGAATATATACCATTTGGAAAACATGGCCTTCACCCACTTCCAACACACACAACCCATTACCTAGAATCCAGTTACATGGCTGAAATTTCAAAGCAAGTGAATTTGGAGACTGTAACTTTCCTATTTATCCAGACAGTGGAAAATGAAATGGGATTTGGTGAGCATATAGCATTGTTTCTAGCACAATAAGGAACAGCTGGCTGTCTGGTTTTGCAGAAAAGCCTGGTGAACCTTACAAACCCCTTCTCAGTTGGTTCTTACTTTTATCTGGGCTAAATAATCCTGGACTTGGAAACACATACAGGCAACACAGAACAACTGCTTTTGAGAAGAGGATATTAAACTACACTTCTGAGATGAATTGGTACCCAGAGATTATTGCCTTAGCTTATTAATAAACCTTCAAGCAGTTAGGGTAAAGAAATGATGAGTACAGCTGAAAAACCATTATAATATTTTCAGGTTCAAACAATATTTTAGAAATAGTCTTCACAATTTTAAGAAAACCAGAATCAGTAGAGGACTGATGTGCTCTGTCAAAACACCAAGGAGTAACATAAACATCCTTCTATAGTCTCCAGAAATTATTTCTTACAGAAAGTAAGATAAGGCCAGGCACAGTGGCTCATGCCTGTAATCCCAGTACTTTGGGAGGTTGAGGCAAGCGGATCACCTGAGGTCAGGAGTTCGAGACCATCCTGGCCAACATGGAGAAACCCTGTCTCTACTACAAATACAAAAATTAGCTGGGTGTGGTGATATGCACCTGTCATCCCAGCTACTCGGGAGGCTGAGGCAGGAGAATCGCTTGAACCCGGGAGGCAGAGGCATCAGTGAGCCAAGACCCCGCCTTTGCACTCCAGCCTGGGCAACAAGGGCAAAACTCCGTCTCAAAACAAAAAAAAAAAAAGTAAGATAAAGTAGTTCCCTGGGGTTGTTTCTGTGGATTCTTTTTAAAAAACATGAAAAAACAGACTGTTTCCAGAATATTCATGACATCTAAACCCATGGATAAATACAGCATCTGAATATCTTTTATTCATTCCATCTTTTGCTCAGTTCAATAAAACCATGACTTATTAGCAAACAGGTACCATAAATTGCATCATTGAAATGAGTAGATAACTTACCTTTAGTCTACAAATTTTTATTGAATATATATTATGTGTGGGGCAGTTTCCTCTGGAGCTATAACAGCAATCATAACAGAAAAATTCCCTGCCCACTTAAAGATTACATTTTAATGGATAAAATCAAACAAACAAAGAATTTAGTAAAGCAAACATTGTGTCAGAAAGTTGTAAGTGCTATAGAGAAAAAACAGAGCAAGGAAGAAGGATGGAACTTGAGATAGGGGTTGTCACTGCTCAGAGAATTACTTGGGGATTAGTTTCTGGGAGAATAGAAAAGAAATGATGGGTTTCTTATGGGTACTGCCATAAACAGGGACAAAGATCATGGTGAGACTTTTTAAAAGTGTTTATTTTAGGTTAGGGGTACATGTGAAGCTTTATTACGTAGGTAAACTCATGTCAAGGGGGTTTGTTGTATGAATTATTTCATCACCCAGGTATTAAGCCCAGTACATAATAGTTATCTTTTCTGTTCCTCTCCCTCCTCCCTCAAGTAGACCAGTGTCTGCTGTTTCCTTCTTTGTGTTCATAAATTCTCATCACTTAGTTCCCACTTATAAGTGAGAACATGCAGCATTTGGTTTTCTCTTCCTGCATTAGTTTGCTGAGGATAACAGCCTCCAGCTCCATTTAAAGGACATGATCTCATTTCTTTTTATGCCTGCATAGTACTCCATGGTGTATATGTACCACATTTTCTTTATCCAATCTGTCATTGATGGGCATTTAGATTGATTCCATGCCTTTGCTATTGTGAATTGTGCTGCAATGAACATTCACATGCCTGTGTCTTTATGGTAAAATGATTTATATTCCTCTGAGTATATACCCAGTAATGGGATTGGTAGGTTAAATGATAGTTCTGCTTTTAGCATTTTGAGGAATCACCATACTGCTTTCCACAATGGCTGAATTAATGTATACTCCCAAAGATCATGGTGAGATTATTCTTGATTCCCTCAAGGCAAATAGTGGTAGTAAAGCTGTAATGAGTGGAGAGATGGAAGTCTTGCCAGAAACACACAGAGATCTGGTCTCCCTTTTCATTCCTGCCAGTGATGACATGGAGACTGGGGAGTAGATGATTGTAACTGGAGAATGTAGACCTCTGGGACTCCATCTGCACTCTTGCTCTCTATTGATGGAACTGTGAATTTCTTAAAGGCAGGAGACTGTACCTCTTATCTATTGAGACTTGTCAACTTAAAAATCACAAATTTATAAATTTAGAAAAGAGACTTTGTTTTGTATAAAGGTTTATAGTCTGCAGGGCGGCCATTCCACAGGCTGGGAAGTATGGCCTTCAGTAGAGACCAGAAATAGGCACTTTGAGGGAGGGGAGGGTGGAAGAGGAACTTACGTTGAACAGGTTGGCCAAGTATATATATTTAACAGGTCATAGCAGGAGCTATGAATATTCACAAAGGGGATCCTGACACATGGGTATTCAACAAACATGTATGTGACATACAACCCAAGTTCATGTTAGGGTAGAGACTTAACATTTAAATGAATTACTATTAGGCCCTATACATCAAAAGCTAAAGCAGGGACATGGAGGCAATCAGGTGTGCGGCCTCTGTAAACAAGCGAGAACCAGTCTATGATTGGTGGTCTCTCATCAGAAGAAAGTTACTGAAATCATTCTCCTTCATGGCTTTTGGTACAAGAGGTTAGTTAGTCAGTGCCTGGCGGTGGATGAGCTGCAATTGTTTAAAAATTGTTTATCTCAGGCCATGTGCGGCGACTCACGCCTGTAATTGCAACACTTTGGGAGGCTAAGGCAGGCAGATCGCCTGAGGTCAGAAGTTCAAGACCAACCTGGCCAACATGATGAAACCCTGTCTCTACTAAAAATACAAAACCTAGCCAGGTGTGGTGGTGTGCACCTGTAATCCCAGCTACTTGGGGGGGCTGAGGCAAGAGAATCGCTTGAACCCGGGAGGTGGAGGTTGCAGTGAGCTGAGATTGTGCCACTGCACTCCAGCCTGGGCGATAGAGTGAGACTCAGTCTCAAAAAAAAAAAAAAATTGTGTATCTCAAGGCCAGTGCTTGTTTAGCTACTAGTGAAAAAGAGAAATGTTGTGGCAGATAGAACATAGTTTATTCTTTAAGTGTGGTGGTGCGTGACTTAACCCTTGCCTGGCATGTTTATAATTTGGTATCTTATTGTCACAAAGACCCCGTTCTATCAATCTTATGATCTCTATTTAACACTATTGTTGGTTAATTGTTGTGTCTAAACCACAAAAGGGAGGGAATATAACAAACTGTGTCCAACCTCTTGTCACATCATGACTGGGAACTCAATTTTTAAAATTTCTCTGGGGTCCCCTTGGCCAGTCCATTCAGTGGTTGGGAGGTACAGGATCTTATTTTTAGTTCTCAGATTCAATACATGTTGAATAAATCAATCTCTATGAAATGCATTTTTAAATGTATGGTATGAGCAATCTATAGCAATCTAAAAAGTAGTTTGGTGCCAGGCACGGTGGCTCACGCCTGTAATTCCAGCACTTTGGGAGGCCGAGGCAGGCGGATCATGAGGTCAGGAGATCGAGACCATCCTGGTGAACACTATGAAACCCCCTTTCTACTAAAAATCCAAAAAAAATTACCTGGGCATGGTGGCTGGCACCTGTAGTCCCAGCTACTCGGGAGGCTGAGGCAGGAGAATGGCATGAACCTGGGAGGTAGAGCTTGCAGTGAGCAGAGACTGTGTCACGGCAAGCCAGCCTGGGTGACAGAGTGAGACTCCACCTCAAAAAAAAAAAAAAAAAAGTAGTTTGGTAATTGTGGTGGCTTTATAATGTGTCGACTTGGCTACACTGAACTACATTTCCCAGAATTCTCTTTATTGTATGTTTCCTGTTGCCATCAGCCGCAAGGGAGATTCTGGGAAGATTTGGAGCTTAGACAGGAAACAGTAGCCATTTTGTAGCTCACACAAGTTGTTGCTAATCTGCTGACTCATGTGTTGATGTGAAGTAGTGGCTGAACCAGCAACTTCTCTACCTTCCCTGGATCCTCCTTCAGCTTTTCCAATTCCTATATGTGTGTTTACCTCCGTGATGAAGCAGAACACTCACACCACTAAGGTCAGAACTGACATGGATTTCAGTCTCTCCTTATGAGATCCCGGACTGCATTTTCCCTTCCCCACTTTACAGTTATCTTCTCTCATGACACACTGCTCTGTGGACTTAACATTCTAATATCAGATACAAAGAAACACAGACATACACACACACACACACACACACACACATCCTTGTGGCTCTGTCTCTCTAGTTGAACCATAATGGATACAAATATTTTAATTATTAACATCCCCAGGGAGTTAAGAGAAAATATTGCATCCATGAAACAAGACTAGGGTACTACAATGGAAAAACCACTTAGAAAATAACAATCAAAAAAAGTTATTAGAAGTGAAAAACATGATAGCAAAAATTTCAAAAACCAACAGAAGATTTGGAAAACAGAGATGAAGAAATCTCAGAAATAAGAGCAAAAAAAATATGTCTTCCACCTTATACTCTCTCTCAGGCTCTTCTTGCTTGTTTCCTCTTATGAAGCCAGCTGCCATGTTATAAGCTGTCATATGGAGAGGCTCATATGACAGGAACTGAGAATGGCCTCCAGTCAACAGCCAGCAAGGAACTGAGGCCCTCAATCTAACAGCTCACAAGGAACTGAGTCCTGACAGCAACCACATGTGTGAATTTGGAATTGGCTCTTCCTCCAGGAGAGCCTTGAGATGACTGTGGCCACAGCTGACACCTTGATAGAGGCTCATGAGAGACTCTGAGCCAGAGGCACCCAGGTAAGCTGCATTCAGATTCCTGATCCACATAAACTAGAAAATAATAAATGTTTGCTGTTTTAAGCTGCTAAGTTTTAGGGTAATTTGTTATGCAGCAATAGATAATTAATATACTGATAGTGGATGATCGATAATCTAAAATTAGTTATTTCTATTCAGAAGTTCTAAGTGAAATATTATCACTGTTATTACAGACTTGTATCCCAATGGAATCGTGTGCAGGTTAGGTGGAAAGCATTAGTGTTTTGGAGTATAATAAAGTATGTAAACGTCGTTCTACTCTCTCTCCCTGCCTAAAAGTATCATAGAGTAAACGTGGCAGTGAATAAGACATTCTCAGAAGAGGAAGGTGAGTTTCCATGGGTCCTGGACTAACATGAGAATTTGGCAAGGCTGGGAATCCTGAAATCGAAACAAAGAAGTGTTTGTCTGTAATTAGGCTTTCCAGGAAAGTTTTCAGAAGTGACTAACTCACATCCTGATATACCAAGATACCTAACCCTATGTGAAGTGTGTCATTATTAGGATTGTGTATAAGTGTATGTAGTACTGCCTTACTATAACTTACAAACCACTGAGAAGGGCCAAGGCCCTCCAGTTTCAGAATTAGGCTTAATTCTTGGATTATTCTTCTTTTATTGTATGTTTTTAAAGAAATATCAAAACTATTAAATACCAATAAAAATTTTGAAAAATAAACATAACTATTATATATCATTTAAAAATTTTTAAATAAAAAATAATTGTTCTGTATTTAGGAAACATTCCATAAAAGCAATGACAACTGTGGTATTTAGATAATGGTTCAAGGATTTCTGGGTAAAAAATGTGTCATATAGAGTTGCTTTTCTAACTTTCAAATGGAGATTTCATATTGTAATGAGTCTTTTATGCATGTTTAAGGATTTTAAAATATAGAGGATGTGGAAAATGAAGAAGATGAAATGAAATCTACATTGTTGAGCTCCAATAGAATTAGTAGTTTTAGATTAGAAAGTGTCTTTCTGTATGTGATATTTTTGGGTCAGTATTTTACCAAGATTATGCAACGCTCACTTACTATTGATTTTTTAGTATCTATCTTGTTGTTTCAAATCTATGACTTGCTAAGGGATAGGCCAAATTAGCAAGTAAAAATGCATGTAAATAATTATAGGAAAATATAATAAAAATTGATTTCAATAACTTAAAACTCTCTAAACACAGAACTGTCAAATTTACTTTTTTATTTTAATTTTATTTTTATTTATAATTTTTTATTTTAATTTTTGTAAGTACATAGTAGGTGTTTATATTTGTAAGACACGAGATGTTTTGATACAGGAATGCAATGCATAATAATCACATCATGTAAAATGGGGTATGCATCCCTGCAAGCATTCATCCTTGTTGTTACAAACAATCCAATTATACTCCTACAGTTCTTTTTAAATGTACAACTAAATTATTAGTTTCTATAGTCACCCTGTTGTGCTATCAAATGCTAGAACTTATTATTCTTTCTACCTATTTTTTTGTACCCATTAACCATCCCACCTCCCTCCCCACCATCCACCACTGTATTTCCCAACCTCTGGTTCTCATCCTTCTACTCTCTATCTCCATGAGTTCAATTGTTTTGATTTTTAGATGCCACAAATAAGTGAAAACATGCAAAGTTTGTCTTTCTGTATGTGGTTTATTTCACTTAGCATAACGACCCCCAGTTCCATCCATGTAGTTGCAAGTCACAGGATCTCATTCTTTTTTTATGGCTGAATAGTACTTCATTGTGTATATGTACCACATTTTCCTTATCCATTCATTTGTTGTTAGACACTTTGGTTGCTTCCAAAGTTTGGCTATTGTGAACAGAGCTGCAACAAACATGGGAGTGCAGATATCTCTTCGATATACTGATTTCCTTTCTTTTAGTTATATACCCAGCAGTGAGATTACTGGATCATACAGTAGCTCTATTTTTAGTTGTTTGAGGAACCTCTAAACAATTCTCCATAATAGTTATACTAATTTACATTCTCACCAATGGTGTGAGAGGGTTCCCTTTTTCCACATCCTTACCAGCATTTGTTATCACCTGTCTTTTGTATAAAAGCCATTTTAACTGGGGTGAGATGATATCTCATTGTAGTTTTGATTTGCATTTATCTGATGATCAATGATGTTGAGCGTCTTTTCGTGTGCCTGTTTGACATATGTATGTCTTCTTTTGAGAAATGTCTATTCAAATCTTTCACCTTTTTTCTTTTTCTTTCTTTCTTTCTTTTTTTTTTTTTTTTTTTTTTTTTTGAGACAGTATCTCTCTGTTGCCCAGGCTGGAGTGCAGTGGCACGATCTTGGCTCACTGCAACCTCCGCCTCCCAGGCTCAAGAGATTCTCATGCCTCAGCTTCCTGAGTAGCTGGGATTACAGGCGTCCACCACCACAACCAGCTAATTTTTGTATATTTAGTAGAGATGAGGTTTCACCATGTTGTCCAGAATGGTCTCGAACTTCTTAACTCAAGTGATCCACCTACCTCAGCCTCCCAAAATGCTGAGATTACAGTCATGAGCCACTGTGCCTGGCTTTCACCCATTTTTTAATCAGATTATTAGATTTTTTTCCTATAGAGTTTTTTGAGCTCCTTATATATTCTGACTATTAATACCTTGTCAGATGAGCAATTTGGTTAGGTGAATTCCTAGGTATTTAACTTTATGTGTGGTTATTGTAAATGGAATTACTTTTTAAATTTTTTTCACATTGTTTATTGTTGGCATATAGAAATGCTACTGATTTTTGTATGTTGATTTTGTACCCTGCAACTTTACTGAATTTTTAAGTTCTAGTAGTTTTTTTGGTGGAGTTTTGAGATTTTTCCAAATATAAGATAATATCATCTACAAACAAGGATAATTTGACCTCTTCCTTTTCAATTTGTATGCCCTTTATTTCATTCTCTTGTCTGATTGCTCCAGCTAGGACTTCCAGTACCATGTTGAATAACAGTGGTGAAAGTGAGCATCCTCGTCATGTTCCCTACCTTAGAGGAAAGGCTTTCAGTTTTTCCCCATTCAGTATTATACTAGCAGTGGGTCTGTAGCATATGGCTTTTATGATGTTGAATTGTGTTCCTATTATACCCAGTTTTTTAGGGGTTTTATCATGAAGGTTGTTGAATTTTATCAAATGCTTTTTCATCATCAATTGAAATGATCATATGGTCTTTGTCATTCATTCTGTTGATGTGATGCATCACATTGATTGATTTCTGTATGTTGAACCATCCTTGCATCCCAGGGATAAATCCCACTTGGTCATGATGAATGATCTTTTTAATATGCTGTTAAATTAAGTTTGCCAGTATTTTGTTGAGAATTTTTCCAACAACGTTCATTATGGATATTGGATTATAGTTTTCTTTTTTTGATGCATGCTTGTCTGGCTTTGGTATCAGGATAGTACTTGCCTTGTAGGATGAGTTTAGAAGTATTGCCTCCCCCTCTATTTTTCAGGATAGTTTGAGTAGGATTGGTATTAGTTCTTCTTTAAATGTTTGGTAGAATTCAGCAGTAAAGCCCTCAGGTCCCTGGCTTTTCTTTACTGGGTGACTTTTTATTATGGCTTCAATCTTGTTACTTGTTATTGGATTTCTTCATGGTTTTGGATTTCTTCATGGTTAAATTTTGGTAGGTTGTATGTGTCTAGGAAATTTGTCCATTTCTTCTAGATTTTCCAATTTATTGGCATATCATTTCTCATAGTAATCACTAATGATCCTTTGAATTTTTGTGATAAAAGTTGTAATGTATCCTTTTTCATCTCTGATTTTATTTATTTATTCTCTCTTTTCCTTAGTCTAGCTAAAGGTTTGTCAATTTTGTTTAACTTCTCAAAAAAACGTTTTGTTGCATTGATCTTTTGCATTGTTTTCTTCATTTCAAATTCATTTATTTCTGCTCTGATCATTATTATTTCTTCTACTAGTTTTGAGTTTGGTTTGCTCTTACTCTTCTAGTGCTTTAAGATGCAGCGTTAGGTTGTTTATTTGAAGTTTTTCTTCTTTTTTGATATAGTCACTTATAGCTATAAACTTCCCTTTTAATACTGCTTTTGCTGTATCCCATTGGTTTGTGTATGTTGTGTTTCCATTATCATTTGTTTCAAAAAGTTTTTCAATTTCCTTCTTAATTTCTTCAATGACCTACTAGTCATTCAGGAGCATATTGTTTAATTTCCGTTTGTACAGTTTCCAAAATCCCTGTTGTTATTACTTTCTAGTTTTACTCTATTGTGGCTAGAGAAGATACTTAATATTATTTCAACTTTTTTGAATGTTTTAAGACTTGTTTTGTGACCTAACACATGATCTGTCTTTGAGAATGATCCATGTGCTCAGGAAAAGAATGTATGTTCTGCAGCCATTGGAGGAAATATTCTGTAAATATTTATTAAGTCCAATGTTTATCTGCTGATTTTCTGCTTAGAAAATCTGTGCATTGCTAAAAGTAGGATATTGAAGTATCTAGCTCTTATTGTATTGGGGCCTATGTCTCTCTTTAGCTCTAATATTTGTTTACATATCTGGGTGCTCCGATGTTGGGTGCATATATATTTAAAATTGTTATATCCTCTTGCTGAATTGGCCCCTTTACCATTAGTGAATTTATTTGTCTCTTGTATAGTTTTTGTCTTGAAATCTATTTTGTCTGATATATGTATAGCGTATAGCTACTTCTGCCCTTTTTTTTGTTTCCATTGGCATGGAATATCTTTTTCTATCCCTTTATTTTCAGTCTATGTGTGTATTTATTGGTGAAGTGTGTTTCTTGTGGGCAACATATTATTGGATTTTGTTTATTTTATCCATTTAGTCACTCTGTATCTTTTGTTTGGAGAGTTTAGTGCATTTACAGTAAATGTTGTTATTGATAAGTAAGGACTTACTCCTGCCATTTTATTATCTGTTTTCTGGGTTTGTGTGTGTGTGTGTGCGTGCGTGTTTGTGTATGTGTGTGTGTGTGTGGTCTCCTCTTCCTTCCTTCCTTGTTTCCTTCCTGTCTTCCTTTTAGTGGAGGTGATTTTCTCTGATGATATGATTTAGTTTTTTTGCTTTTAATTTTTTTGTGTATCTATTTTATGTTTTTTGGTTTGAGGTTACCACGAGACTTGCAAATACTATCTTATAATGCATTATCTTAAGCTGATAACAACTTAGGACTGTTTGCATAAACAAACACACAAAAAGAAAACTAATAAAGGCTATATGCCTTAACTTTGTTCCCCCTCATTTTAACTTTTTGTTCTTTCTATTAATATCTTATTGTTCTCTATGTCTTGAAAAGTTTTACTTATTATTTTTGATTGGATCATCTTTTAGTCTTTCTACTTAAAATAAGAGTGGTTTACACACCACAGTTATAGTGTTATGATATTCTGTGCTTTTCTGTGTACTTACTATTGCCAGTGAGTTTTGTACCTTCAGATGATTTCTTCTTGGTCATTAACATCCTTTTCTTTCTGATTAAAGTACTCCCTTTAGCATTTTTTTTTTTTTTTTTGAGACAGAGTCTTGCTCTGTCGCCCAGGCTGGAGTGCAGTGGCGTGATCTCGGCTCACTGCAAGCTTCGCCTCCTGGGTTCAGGCCATTCTCCTACCTCAGCCTCCCAAGTAGCTGGGACTACAGGCGCCTGCCACCACACCTGGCTAATTTTTTGTATTTTTAGTAGAGACAGGGTTTCACCATGTTAGCCACGATGATCTCGATCTCCTGACCTCGTGATCTGCCCGCCTTGGCCTCCCAAAGTGTCGGGATTACAGGCATGAGCCACCGCGCACAGCCTCCCTTTAGCATTTCTTGTAGGACAGGTCTGGTGTTGATGAAATCCCTCAGCTTTTGTTTGTCTGTGAAAGACTTTATTTCTCCTTCATGTTTGAAACATATTTTCACCAGATATACTATTCTAGGGTAAAAGTTTTTTCATTCAGGACTTTAAGTATGTCATACCACTCTCTCCTGGTCTATAAGGTTTCCACGGAAAAATCTGCTACCAGACATAGTGGAGCTGCATTGTAGCTTATTTGTTTCTTTTCTCATGATGCTTTTAGGATCCTTTTTAAATCCTTGATCTTTGAGAGTTTGATTATTAAATGCATTGAAGTAGTCTTCTTTGGGTTAAATCTGCTTGGTATTCTATAACATTATTGTATTTGGATATTGCTATCTTTCTCTAGGTTTGGGAAGTTCTCTATTATTATCCCTTAGAATAAATTTTCTACCCTTATTTTTTTTCTCTACCTCCACTTTAAAGCCAATAACTCTTAGATTTGCCCTTTTTATGGTATTTTTTAGATCCTATAGGCATGCTTCATTCTTTTTTATTCTTTTGTCTTTTGCCTCTTCTGACTGTGTATTTTCAAATAGCATGTCTTAAAGCACACTAAATATTTCTTCTGCTTGATCAATTCTGCTATTAAAGAACTCTGGTGTGTTCTTCAGCATGCCAATTGCATTTTTCAGCTTCAGAATTTCTGCTTGATTTTTAAAAAATATTTCAATTTCTTTGTTAAATTTATCTGGTAAAATTCTGAATTCTTTCTCTGTTTTATCTTTTTTTTTTTTTTTTATTTCGAGACGGAGTCTCACTCTGTCGCCCAGGTTGGAGTGCAGTGGCGCAATCTTGGCTCACTGCAACCTCTGCCTCCCAGGTTCAAGCAATTCTCCTGCCTCAGCCTCCTGAGTAGCTGGGATTACAGGCGCCTGCCACCACGCCCAGCTAATTTTTGTATTTTTAGTAGAGACGGAGTTTCACCTTGTTGGTCAGGCTGGACTCGAACCCCTGACCTCGTGATCCACCTGCCTCGGCCTCCCAAAGTGCTGGGATTACAGGTGTGAGCCACTGCGCCCGGCCTCTCTGTGTTATCTTGAATTTCTTTGAGTGTTATCAACACAGCTATTTTGAATTCTCTGTCTGAAAGGTCACATATCTCTGTTTTTCTAGGATAGGCCTCTGGTGGCTTATCCAGTTCATTTGGTGAGGTCATGTTTTCCTGAATGGTGTAAATGCTAGTCGATGCTCTTTGGGGTCTGGGCATTGAAGAGTTAGGTATTTATTGTAGTCATTACTGTCTGAGCTTGTTTGTACCCACCCTTCTTGGGAAGGCTTTCTAGATATTCTAAATGACTTGACTATTGTGATCTAAGCTGTATCTGCTTTAGGGGGCACCCCAAGCCCAGTAACACTGTGGTTCTTGCAGACTCATGGAGGTACACCCTGATGGTCTTGGACAAGATCCGGAAGAATTCTCCAGATTACCAGGCAGAGACTTTTGTTCTCTTCCCTTATGCTCTTACAAACAAACAAAATCTCTTTCTGTTTGGAGCCACCTGGAAGTGGGAGTGTTGTGACACAAGCATCCCTGTGGCCATCACCCCCAGGACTACACTGGGTCAGACCTGAAGCCAGCACAGCACTGGGTCTTACCAAAGTTCTGCTGTAACCACTCTCTGGCTACTGCCTATGTTTGCTCAAAGCCCTGGGGTTGTACATTCATTAGGTGGCAAGCCAGTTAGGCCTGTGTTCTTCCCTTTAGGGTGGCAAGTTCTCCCAGGCCCCAGGCATGCCCAGAGGTGCCATCTGGGAGCTAGGGACTGCAGTCAAAAACCTTAGAAGTCTACCTAGTGTTCTATTATACTGTGGCTGAGCTCACACTCAAACCACAAGATGCAGTCCCTTCCCACTCTTCCCTCCCCTTTTCAAAGGCAGAGGAGCCTCACCCCATGGCCACCATCACCAGAAGCCCATGTAGAGTAATTCCAAGCTAGCACTGATGTTCCTTTAAGGCCCAAGGACTCTTCAAGTCAGCTTGTGGTGAATGCTTCCTGGCCTGGGACTCACCCTTCAGGGTGATGGGTGCTGCTCTGACCTGAGGGAGGTCCAGAAATGCTTTCTAAGAGCTAAATCCTGAAATTGGGAACCCCAAGAACCCACTTGGTGCTCTACCCTGCCATGACCAAGCTGATACCTGAGATGCAAGAGAAAGTCCCTTTTACTTTTCCCTCTGCTTTTTTGAAGTGGAAGGAATCTTGTCCAATAGGTACCACGAGCTGGGAATGTGCTGAGTCTCACCTGAAGCCAGCAAGTCTCAGAGTCTCATCCAAGGCCCTTGACATAGTACCTGGATATCGCTGCTGGTTATTCAGGGCCCAAGGGCTCTTCAGTTAGCAGGTGATGAATTCTTTCAGGACTGGGTCTTTCCTTTCAAAGCATCAGGTTCCCTTGCCCAGGGTGTGTCTAGAACTGTCAAGGGAGCGAGGGCCTGGAATGGGGGACTCACAACTCTGACTGGTGCCCTGTCCTCCTATGGCTGAGCTGATATCCAAGATGATAGCCTTCCCCACTCTTTCCTCTCCCCTGCTTTCCTCTCCTATTCCCCCCTCTCCTCTCCTCTCCTCTCCTCAAATAGAGGGAAAGGGTTGCTTTTGGAGCCACAAGCTGTACATTCTGGGGTTAGGGATAGGGTGATGCCAGCACTCCTTTAGCCACCCCAGCTGGTGTCTCAGTAGGTCATGGAACCCCCAGTCCACTGTCTCTGAGCCCAGTTCAGCACTAGGACTCACCTAAGGTTTGCTTGTCTATTTAGGGCCCTGGAACACTGTAGCCCATGGTGGTGAGGCTTGTGGGAACTCAGGTAGGGACCACTGGGATTGGCCATTCTCCTCTGGCTAGGACTAGTTTAAATGCTCCCTCTGTGGGTGGGTGTCAGCTGAGTTTGGTCTGGTTTTGTTTTCTGTTAAACAGGGAAGCACTGACTAGATTGCCTCACAGTTGCTGCCATCTCCTGCTCCCCAGCATACAGAAATGCTCTCTGCACCAGACTGCCACTGCTGGAGGATGGGGGAGGGGTGGCATCAGCAATTCAAGACTGTTTTTCTTATCTCTCCGGTGCCTGTTTTAATGATATGAAGTTAAAGCCAAGTACTGTGAGTGGTCATCTGATTTTTGGTTCTGATGAAGGTGCTTTTTTTGTGTGTAGATAGTTATTAAATTGGTGTCCTCGCAGCAAGAAGGATTGGTGGAGCCTTCTATTCTGCCATCTTGCCTCAAATTTTCTTTTGATGATGATACTAGATTTTGAGAACGGAAGAACCAACTAGAGCAATTACCAGAATTGTGTATTAAAAGAACAGCGTATTGTGTTTTCCCTGACATTTAAGCTATCTATTTAATGCTTAACTATTGTGGTGTGGAATGATGGTTTAAATCAGGAAATCAATCATTTGACTTCAGGTCTGGAACTTTTGTTTTTCCTGAATGGGTATAAAAGGAAGAGTGCTGAAGAAATGTCTAACAATATGCAGGAAGAGGTAATGCCTTTTCCCCACCTTCTCTTCAGTCACCTAAAATAAAGCTTATCATGTAATTTATTCATATTGGAGTGCCCCAAGCTATCCCCTGAATTTATTTACAATTCTAACATATGTTATTCATTCATTAAACAAATAATAAATTGAGCACCTACTATATGTCAGCTTCCTATCTAGTTGTTGAGATTATAACTGCAAGAAAAATAGAAACAGTTCCTGCCCTAATGAATCTTACATTGTATGGGGGATATAGATAATTAAACCAATGGCCGGGTGTGATGGCTTACACCTGTAATACCCAACAAATGTAATAAAATATCATAAGTGCCATTACTGGGGAGGAATTAAAGAAGCACATGGCAGGGAGACCTAAACTAGTACAGGCAATCAGATAAGTCTTCCCTCACGAAGTGATATTTTAGCCAGGCAAAAGATAATGCCCCTCATTAAGATAATAGAGGAGGAAGAGCAGTTATGTCAGGTGTAAGAAAAATAAAAATGATTTTTTCAACATTCATAGGTTCTTACCTGGAATGGACCCCTGTACCAAAAGATAAATTAACAAGAGAAAAACAAATTTATTAACATGTATATTTCATACATGAAGCATACACTTGGAGAATAAGTAGTTCTCAAAGAGGTAGCTTTGAATTCCAGCTTATATATCATCTTCAACAAAGAATGGTCAACTTTTGGAGAAGTGACAAGACAAAGGAAAAAGGCTTTGAATCTCTAGAGGTGGAAACTTGAGGGAAGGCAAATAAATGGCAGGTAAAGGCTAGTTAGTAAAGCTTATAGATTCCTCTAGTAGCATCTACAGGCCAATAAGGGCTTACACTGTCTTGTTTTCTCTGATAGAGAAAGGACAGGATATCTTTTGTCTCTGTAAATTTATGTCCTGATTTTAAGCAAATAGAGGGAGAGCAGGGAGCTTTCCTGCATCTGCTGCTTAATTGCCTTCAGCTCAACTATGATTCATATTATGGTGTGGCACAGGAAAGATGGATTTTATTCTAGATCTGTTGAATAGGCTTATGGCGCCTAGGCACAAGCGATATTTTGGTGGCATTGAGATGTATCTTTGTCTTGAGCTCACAAGAAAGGTCAGACTTGGGACTCTTCACCCTGTGGATAGTAAAGGAAGCCGGAGGAATAAATGAGTTCACCTAGTCAGAGGGCATGGAGTGAGAAGAAAGGACACCTAGAGAAGAATCCCGACAGACAAAACATCCAGAAACAGGCAGAAGAAAATAAAAGCTGGCAAAACAGCGGGAAGAAATCCAAGGGTATGGCATGCCAGCAGTGAAGGGAGAAGAGAGCTTCAGGGAGAGAGAGAACATTGAGTGCTCGGGAAAGCCAAGTAAAATGACAATGGAGAAATGTTAATTAGATTCCAACAAGCAGCTCCTTGATAAACCTGGCAAAGCCAGTTGGAGCAGAGTGTTAGAAAACAGAATACAGATTGCTAAAGAGTGGGAGCTGAATTAGGAGAAACATCCAGTACAGACAACTTACCCAAGAAGTTTGTGAATGGGGATTGAAAGAGGTAGAGGCTGAACGAGAGGGCAAGAAAAAAAATGAATTGCATAAGCAATAGGTGAAGCCGGATGAAACCCAAAGAGACTTTGTTCTTTGTTTTGTCCTTTTAATGATATTAACTTGAGCATATTCACATTTCGATGGGATAGAGAGTGTAGAAAAGAAGGGGATAAAAATAAAAGCAGGAGAGAGCAGGAGTGGGGGGAAGGGGCAGAGGTTGGGAGAAGGAAATGAAAATAGCCATAAATTATAACAATACTACAGGAGATAGGATCCAGAGCACAGGTTTTACTGCAAGGAATGAGGAAAAGACTGGTGCAGATGTTGACCATGGTTTGTAGATGTAATTGCAGGGAGTTGAGAGGATTTTGTTACACGGGTTCTCAAACCTCGTAAGATTCAAGATAAGAAATCTGAAAGTGTGGACTTACTTGGGGCAAATACATTGACAGTAATAAAAAATAACAGTTGGCCAGGCGCGGTGGCTCACGCCTGTAATCCCAGCACTTTGGGAGGCCGAGGCGGGCGGATCACGAGGTCAGGAGATCGACACCATCGTGGCTAACATGGTGAAACCCCGTCTCTACTAAAAATACAAAAAATTAGCCAGGCGTGGTGGTGGGCACCTGCAGTCCCAGCTACTCGGGAGGCTGAGGCAGGAGAATGGCGTGAACCCGGGAGGGAGAGCTTGCAGTGAGCCGAGATGGTGCCACTGCACTCCAGCCTGGGCAACAGAGTGAGACTCCGTCTCAAAAAAAAAAAAAAAAAGTAACAGTTGATCACAAAAGATACTCAATTCATTTATTTAACAACATTCAGCTGGTACTATAATAGGTTTTATAAGTGTTACCAGAAACGTGTTTCAGTCCAGACCCCAGGAGAGGGTTCTTGGATCTCCCGCAAGAAAGAATTTGAGGTGAGTCCATAGGGTAGAGTAAAAGCAAGTTAATTAAGACAGTAAAGGTATAAAAGAAATGGCTACTCCATAGGCAGAGCAGCCCTTCGGGCTGCTGGTTGCCCATTTTTATGGTTATTTCTTGATTATATGCTAAACAAGGGGTGGATTATTCATGCTTCCCCTTTTTAGACCGTATAGGGTAACTTCCTGACATTGCCGGGGCATTTGTAAACTGTCATGGCGCGGGTGAGAGTGTAGTAGTGAGGACAAACAGAGGCCACTCTCTTCCCCATCGTGGTTTTGGTGGGTTTTGGATGGCTTCTTTACTCTAAACCTGTTTTATTAGCAAGGTCTTTATGACCTGTATCTTGTGCCGACCTCTTATCTCATCCTGTGACTTAGAATGCCTAAACATCTGGGAATGCAGCCCAGCAGGTCTCAGCCTTATTTTACCCAGCCCCTATTCCAGATGGAGTTGCTCTGGATCACATGTCTCTGACATAAGAATACTTCAGTAAAAAACTCATTGTCTTGGCCAGGCACGGTGGCTCACGCCTGTAATCCCAGCACTTTGGGAGGCCGAGGCAGGCAGATCATGAGGTCAGGAGATCAAGACCATCCTGGCTAACACTGTGAAACCCTGTCTCAACTAAAAATACAAAAAATTAGCCAGAGTGGTGGCATGCGCCTGTAGTCCCAGCTACTTGGGAGGCTGAGGCAGGAGAATTGCTTGAACCCGGGAGGCAGAGGTTTCAGTGAGCCAAGATCACGCCACTGAACTCCAGCCTGGGCAACAGCAAGACTCCGTCTCAAACAAAACAAAACAAAACAAAAAAACAAAGAACCCATTGTCTTAATCTTATGAACAAGTAAGAAAAAACAGGCTTCCTGCTCTCAGGAAATGGTGGCTCCCCAATTCATCTATTTGCTTCCAAAAGAAACCCAGGAATCAACATTGATTCCTTCCTTTCCCTCCCCTATGCCCCACCATCCCCTCGCTCCAGAAAACACACCACACAAATAAATATATACATACCATACTCAATTCACTGGGGAGCCTGTCAATTCTCCTTCCAAAACAGATCTGGAATTTGACTTCCATTTCCATCTTTTCTGTCTCAACCTTGATCCAAGCCACTAGTGTTTTCCACCTGGAACTAATGCAATCACCGTCTAACTGGTCTTCTCTCCATATCTACCTTGGTCCCTTTCGGTCCATTCTCTATACAGCATCTATAACATAGATCAGATCATTATTCTCCCCTACTTAAAACCTCCCAATGATTTCCAACTGCTCAGAAATAAAATTCCAGATCCTAGCCATGTCCTGTGTAGAAGCAGAGGGAAAGCTTCCCTTTCACCCTCTCTGAAGGCTCACTGAAATGAGCTGACAATAGACACTATCAGGATAAGAAACATACAAATTTATTTACGCGCACATGGACACAGGAGTTCGGCAAATATGAGACCCAAAGAAGGGCCAGAGATTTGAGACTTAAATACCCTCTTTATAGTGGAGAAGAAACATGGGGGATGTAGGTAATCCTGATGGGTAGTAAATGCTTTTCAGGGGAAATGCATGGGCCCAAAGAGCAAACAACTTGGCTAGGACGAAGTTCCTCTGAGCTCTGGGGGAGGTGGTGGCAATTTGTGGGAAGTGAGAGGTAGAATTTCACTGTGAACAAAGGTGGCCTTATTATGCAGATAAAGTCTCCCAGGCAATCTCTGGGAGCTGCCCTCAGAAAAGTAGATGAAAACTCTATCTGGGTGTGGTGATGACTTTTAGTCTTTTTACCTGCTCTGGTCATTAATCTTTTCTGATTATTTGATGAGAATTCTAAAGGAGAAAGTTTTAAGACAATTGCATTTCTTCTGAAAGAACTTCCCTTAATGGCATAAAGGGACTTCAGAGAAAGCCCCTGTCTGTGCTTCAGGAAAGAAGGGATCAGAGCAGGGGCAGAGAGAGACCTTGGTTCTGAGGCTTGTTTCTGAGGCCTTTTCCTTCCTTCCTTCTCTCCCTATTTCCTTCCTTCCTTCCTTTTCTTCTTTCTTTCTTTCTTTTTCTTTCTCTTTCTTTCCTTTTCTTTCTTTCTCTTTTTCTTTTCCTTCCTTCCTTCCTCCCTCCCTTCCTTCCTTTCTGTCTCTCTTTCTTTCTTTTCTTTCTTCCTTCCTTCCTTTCTTTCTTTCTTTCTTTCCTTTTTGATAGCTGTTGTTGCTGTTATTTTCTTCTGAAGTTTGAGTTGTCAGGCTTCAGTTCGCAGGGCTTTACAAAAGCACAGCTTAGTTTTCAGTGACTCCAAATTAGAAAAAATAGGGGAAAAAGGAAGGAAAAAAATGAAAACGTTATTTTGAAGACTTGTAGCCAAGAAAAATTAGAATTCTGTCCAAACTGTAGAAAATAATAAAAACTGAAAAACATTAGGCAAGACTAGAATCTAACAACAGTTGTACTATAGTTTTGAAACAATTATAATTATTACAGATAATGTAAACTAAGTCATGTCAGAATTATAGGAGTTTACCATGATTTTAGAACACATACCAATAACATAGTTATACAAAGACGGCTCAAAGAAAACCAAACACCATTTCATATTTGACAATGTTTCCTATATAATTTTTATACCAAAAAAGCCAAATCATGCTATTTTTGGACTTTAGGGAATCTAATATTGTAAAAGATTAATTAGATCAGAAAAAAACATAATTTATAATTTGATTTTGGGAAGTTTGTCAAATATCAAAGGTTTAATTAAAACACTTGATATCACAGTTCATTGTAAAATAAGTCATTCATTTGACCAAAGTGATAACTCAAGGATTTAAAAAAAAAAAAAAAAAAAAAAGGTGAAAACCTTCATTATCTGAGAGAGGACACTTAATTTTCCAAACAATAAGTCTTGATAAAAACAGCTTGAAGCCAATTAAATTTGTTTTTCAAAATTTTATAAGCGGTATATAAAATTTTAATCTTGATCATAAGATATAACTTCCATAAGCCTTTTATAACCTTTATAATCTTTATTAAGGAGTTGGTTAATGCTTCAAGAAAACCTTGTTAATCTGACACAGGGGCCCATATGCTGGTCTTGCATCAGCGTGTCTTTGACATTAATGATTAATTAACAGAGAAACTGAACTTATTTTATCTCTCAAAATCAGCCTTTACAATCTCACACGCCCACCTCTTCTGCAATAGTCCCTGGCCTTGAGGAGTTGAATAGCTTTAATTTCTGGCCCTGTGTCTCAGGAATGCAGTTTATTTTGATTGGCATCTTCTACTGGGCCTGAAGATGAGGCTTTAATTACTGTCAGTGTTTAAGATTTAGCAGGACTTGGTGTCCTTTTTAGACTCAGGGGTCAAAGCTCTGTAACTCAATGTCACAGGAACTTTAAAAGCACATACAGAAAGGTACATGGATGTAATAACTTTAATTAAAAAGAAGTTTTTTATCTTAGTTTTTTCCCTAAGCAAGCCAAAATGTAACAATAATGGCATAGAAATTGTTTTGACAAACCATAAAATCTATTAAGCCAGTTACCAAAAGGCAAAAGAAAAGACCTTCTGCACTGCACAGAATATTACGTTGGAAGGAAACTTTTTCTTTAGACCTTTAAGAAAACATTGTTAGCATCAAGCCACAACAAACAGAACTGGAGGAAAAAACTTACATGAGTTGAAGAAAATGAGTTGAAGGAGAGCATTACTATTTCACGCCCATTAAAAGGGGAGAGAAAACCGAAAATGGCGAGATGCAATAAAAGTTGAACTTTGGGTTAAAAAAATTAAAATATATTACAGTTTATTAAGGGTAAATAAATCCCTTAAGGAAATTTTATTGTTCTAACCAATTATTTAGTGTATAAGGGTTTTTTTAATGTCAAGCCCAATCTCTAGAAACACCATTATAATTTTCCTTTAATTATAGACAACTTGATCATATAAAAGTTTTTTTTTTTTTTTCCTGGTTTGTCCTGAACATCTCTTTCTCTTAAACAACCAGTCATTTTATTCTAGGCCTAAATTTACCATACAAGATTCTTTCTCATATAAAATTACTTCTCTTTAAGCTTTCTTACCAAAGGAAAAAAAAAACCTCTTTATTTTTATAAATTTCCTTATTGCTCTCTTATTTCCTGGTTTCTTTTACTTTGTTTTATACGTAATCTTTAAATAAGCTTTGAATTAGACAAAATTGTTCACCTTTTTAAAAAGAACACACGGCCGGGCGTGGTGGCTCACGCCTGTAATCCCAGCACTTTGGGAGGCCGAGGCGGGCGGATCACGAGGTCGGGAGATTGAGACCATCCTGGCTAACACGGTGAAACCTTGTCTCTACTAAAAATACAAAAAATTAGCTGGGCGTGGTGATGGGCGCCTGTAGTCCCAGCTACTCGGGAGGCTGAGACAGGAGAATGGCGTGAACCCGGGAGGCAGAGCTTGCAGTGAGCCGAGATCACGCCACTGCACTCCAGCCTGGGCGACTGAGTGAGACTCTGTCTCAGAAAAATTAAAAATAAATAAATAAATAAATAAATAAAATAAAAAGGACACACTTTTTTTTTTAGAAAGAATGTTTTCCTACAATATATTTTTATTGGAAAATGCCCAAATAATGAAATATCTATTATTTAATTTAATATAATTTTAGATTCTAAATTTTAATGAGTTTGTCTACAAGTATTTATTCCATTACATTTGCCTAGTAATTTAATTTTAATCGTTTACCTATATTATTTATAAAAACTGCAATAGTTATCATTTAAAATTATGGAACTGCCATTGCAAAATTATAGCTGAGACAGTGAAAAAGAGCTGACCTAACTGACTCTATCTTGCTTCAAACCTCCAAGCTGTCTTGTTCATTCCTGGGCATAGGCCAAACTAACTTTGGGAGGAATTTAGTTTATAGTTTAGCTTTGAAACAAAGATGGTAACAGTCCTTACCCAAAACAAATCTTACTGCCTGTGGACTGGACAGTCTAAAGCCACAAGATTAGAACTTATGGTAATCTTAATAAATTCAAGATGTAGCTAGTTTCATGAAACCAGTATCAATGTCTTACTTATTAAAAATTACATAAGCAAATATTATTCTGTCTTGGGCTAGGTTTGCAGTTTTGTAACTCCTATGCCAAATTTTGACACCCTATAGTATGTGGCAGGGGTAAGTATGAAATTGCTTGATTAATAAATGCAAACAAAAATGTATGCTGGACAGTCTTAAGACATTTCTAATATTACTTTACCAATAATTTTAAAGCTAGGTTATTTATTGAAGATTTTACTTAAGTTACATAAACTTCAAAAAGCATTTGAGTAGTGTTTTCTTTTTTCCTGATAAAGTATTGGATCAAGTACTTTTATTAAACCAATTAATTAGAACTCTTTTATACATTTTCAGTAGTGAAACTTTGTGTACACACCACATAAATACATAGACGTATTAGGCATGCCAATAGAAGCACATTTTATAGATTCATAAAAACCTTTTTTCCCCTATCTTAGACCTTCAAATTCTTGATAACCTGTTTTACTACCCTATGTAGTTGTCAGCTAAATAGCTTTAAATTTGCATATTAAAGGAAACAACTCAGGTGAAAATCAAATAGCAAAATTTACATCATAAGGCATGGAGAGAAAAAGTCTGGTGTGCTAGAGGGAAATTAAAACAGATTTAATTGCCAATTAAACATAAACTTATAGAAATTATAAAGGCCTTTTAAATATACACACACACAAAGATTCTGTAGCTTTTACTTCAGAACTTTAGCCATGAGATAAATACAAATTCATCTGCTTGCGAAAAGAACTTGTTGGATTCAAACAGTGGCTTTTATCTGAATAGAAAAATAATAACAGATTTAAAGCAGGCAGAAAAGAAAATAGAGGAAAAAGAGGACTTAGGAACTCTATAGTATAAAGATCGACCTCAGGGTTCTTTTTCCTTCATATAAATGTTCACAAAGACCATATTACTTCCATTTTACATAAACTCTGGCAAGTCGAGGTGCCATCAAACCTATGGAGTGTTCACAAGGGTGTCATTCTCCTTGTTTTCTCCTCATTCTCAGATTATTTGTTTCTCACTTTTTTTTTTCTTAAGAGGAGGAACTGAGCTATGGCCTAGCGTTTTAGTGTGGTGGATCTGTGTGTGCTGCTTGTGGGCAGGACTCCACAGTGTATCACCACTGAGTCCTTTCTGTCAGGCCTCTGAGTCCAAGCTAAGCCATCATATCCCCTGTGACCTGCACGTATACATCCTGAAGCAGATGAAGAATCACAAAAGAAGTGAAAATGGCCGGTTCCTGCCTTAACTGATGACATTCCACCATTGTGATTTGTTTCTGCCCCACCTTAAACTGAGCGATTAACCTTGTGAAATTCCTTCTCCTGGCTCAGAAGCTCCCCCACTGAGCACCTTGTGGCCCCCGCCCCTGCCCCCAAGAAAACAACCCCCTTTGACTGTAATTTTCCACTACCCACCCAAATCCTATAAAACGGCCCCACCCCTATCTCCCTTCACTGACTCTCTTTTCAGACTCAGCCCGCCTGCACCCAGGTGAAATAAACAGCCTTGTTGCTCACACAAAGCCTGTTTGGTGCTCTCTTCACACGGATGTGCGTGACAGTTTCCACCCCCTTACATGTCTCAGTTTCTCTCCCCAGTGGTCTATGACCTCTGAAATGACTCAAAATGCCGGGTGATCAGCCCTTATATGTGTTTCCCGGAAGAGCCTTTTTTTTTTTTTTTTTTTGAGACGGAGTCTCGCTGTCGCCCAGGCTGGGGTGCAGTGGCAAGATCTCTGCTCACTGCAAGCTCCGCCTCCCGGGTTCACGTCATTCTCCTGCCTCAGCCTCCCGAGTAACTGGGACTACAGCTGCCCACCACCACATCCGGCTAATTTTTTGTATTTTTGGTAGAGACGGGGTTTCACCATGTTAGCCAGGATGGTCTCAATCTCCTGACCTGGTGATCTACCCGCCTCGGCCTCCCAAAGCGCTGGGATTACAGGCATGAGCCACCGCGCCCAGCCGCCTTTTTTTTTAAACTAATTTTTGTTGGGGATTTCCCTGTAGGACTGCTGCACATTGTGGGAGATTAACCCCCCAGACACCCCTACGAGGCCCCTGGTCACCCAGGGGTGCCTTTTGGCTGGGAGGAGAGCAATGCCTTTTCTCTTCAGAGCTAAGAAAACTCAGTCTCTCATTTATCTATTAAAATAACAGCTCAGCTCCTCACACAAATGTGCACAGACAATCCAAATCGAGATTAACTTTGGGAGAAAAAGCAATAGAGAAGACCCTTTAGAATGCATCTCTGAACTAAAATTAGTATCCTTAAATAACTTCCTAGGAGAAGAAAAAAAGGAAAACAACAGCCAAGACCTCTTCCTGTAAACTGGGCTCAGCCACCACTACTTTGCAGCTCTTGTCCGCTATTATACTCACCAAGGTCAAATCCTCTCACAGTACAAGGTAAATCTCTGGTACCTCCAAAGATAAAGAGGTCAGGTCATTCAATACAAGAAAACAAGGCTTTAGACCTAAGAAGAATCTGCCCATGACTCTTGAAACTCCACAAGGAAAACAGAACACCCCAAAAGGGGTGAGTGGCGCCTTTGTTCTGAATTCTTTAAAGGGGTTCAAGTCATTAGAAGCCTTCTCTAGGTTTTTTGGTACTGCAGATGGCAAAGGGGGAAGGAGGTATAAGGTGGAAGAAAAGTAAACGAAGGATTTTTTTTTTTAAGACAAGCAAACACAGGAATCAAACACATGGTTTTTTGTGTTTTGTTTTGTTTTGTTTTTCCTTTTTTTGCAGCTGCGAGGAATTTTAGCCAAATTAAAGAGGATTTGTTATTCATAATTTGGAATTCTCACTCGGATTTGACCAAGTCGGGTAGAGTCGGTCAAACCTGATGGGAGAAAGACCAGAACGAACAATAACAACAAAAAACCCAACAATATGATCATTGAGCACTCTAATGGTAAGGAGAAATTAAGACTAGCTGGTTATTAAACTTTAGCCAAGACAAAACCCCAATTCAGCTACTTACCTAGGGACAGGTCTCAGGCTGAAGACTGCTTTCTACCATCCTAGAAGCAGGAACAAAACCCCAAACTCGTCTTCCCTGCTGGGAGCGAGCTCAAACTCCATAAAGGAGTTACCTGCCTTCTATCATTATGGAAGCAGGAAATTTTGCCTTCCTTGTTGGAAGCAAGTAAAACTCCAAGAAAAGGGGAGCTGTAAAGCAAAATAAACTAGATCTCAACCAAATTTTGGGAGATCTGGGATTCTCTGGAGGGGGACCTCAGACCTCAGCAAATTGTCCTATTGGTTTGAGCCATAAAGTTAGCTCATGCTGGTCCCAAGCACTGATAGGAGATTTGTCAAAGGTCGGGGCACCCCCACTCAGAATCCCCCCATGGTTACCAAAATGTGAACCCCAAATATCTGAGACAGGTCTCAGTTAATTTAGAAAGTTTATTTTGCCAAGGTTGAGGGCACGTGCCCGTGACACAGCCTCAGGTGTTCCTGATGACATGTGCCCAAGGTGGCAGGGGCACAGTTTGGTTTTATACATTTTAGGGAGACATGAGACATCAATCAGTATGATGTGTAAGATGTACATTGGTTTAGTCTCGAAAGGTGGGACAACTTGAGGCAAAGGCGGGACAACTTGAAGCGAGGAGGGGGTTTCCAAGTTATAGGTAGATAAGGACAAATGGTTGCATTCTTTTGAGTTTCTGATTCACCTCTCCAAATGAGCCAATCAGATATGCATTTATCTCAGTGAGCAGAGGGGTGACTTTGAATAGAATGGGAGGCAGGTTGGCCCTAAGCAGTTCCCACCTGGACTTTTCCCTTTAACTTAGTGATGTGGGGACACCAAGATTTATTTTCCTTTCACAGTTTACTTTTATTGTCTGTCTTCCCCTCTGGAATGTAAATTCTATGAGGGCAGAAACTACATCTGTCTTATCTCTACTTCCTGAAAAAGTACCTGACATATAGCAGGTATTCAAAAAGGTAGCTTGAATAAATGAACTAATCAAAACCAATTGAACAATAAACAAGGCAGAATGAAAGTGTATTTAATTACACATAAGATAAAAGCTATGAGAATACATAAGAAGGGATGATTAATTACCATTGTTAAATGATAATAGTTACAGTGAGATAAGGTTTAAGGCAAAACTAATCTATGCTGTCAGAATTTAGGATGATGTTTTGTTTTGCAGGGGGCTGCAGGTAATGACTAAAAGGGAATATGAGTCAGGCTTCTAAAGTGCTGGTAGTATTTTGTTTCTTTATTTGTTTACTGGTTACCCAGGTATGTTCAGTTTGTGACTATAAACTTATGTGCACTTTTCTGGATGTATAATGTTCTTCAATAAAAGATTAAAGTTGAGGAAAAACATAGTTATATGGACCATATTACATCAAAGTACTATAACTGATGTTCATAATGATGGTCTAATTCATCAAAAAGATTAAGTTTAGTGTGACTATTTTCAAAAACGTCAAGTGTATAATGTAGTTTTAAAAAGATTTCCATGAAAAATAGTTAACATTATGCCACGATGTTGTGTCTATAACATGCTGACTTAGATGGAACACCTTATGTTTCAATGACGCTCAAGAAATAAGGTATTAACACATTAATATCTTTAGAACAACCACAAACACCATGTTGGCATTATTGCCCCTGATTTTGCAGAAGTACCTGAGGGAGGTAACTCGATTTCTTCAGTTGCACATAAAGAAAGTGGTTGCTCCAAGGCCAAGATTCCATTTACTCTGACTTCAGGAGCAGGACAGTATGCTTCTTTCAATACATGGTAATATGGAAAAGGAGAGGCAGATCCAATGGCATTGAGCCATCTCAAGGAGAAGGGTCTGCTAAGAAGATGATCTGTGAGTGGCCCCCACCTTCAAGACTCTTCTTGAGTCTTGAAGTTTTGAACATCTCCCATGCCTCCTCCTCACTTCCTTTGAGTGGTACTTGGCATTCTTTTGAGCAGTGAAACCATGATTTTTCAACAGATATTCATGAACTATTACCATGGATATACCTTGGCTTAGTAGAGCCGTCTTTTGTTTCTAGGGGCCATTGTGCATCTATTCTCTGGTTGTAAAGAGCAACAAACATATGCAGAAATGACTCTGAAAAATGACTATATTCTGTTGAGGTCTAAAAATTTTACCCTAAAGCATGGGTAACCACTTCAGCATTCAAGTTCTACAGCTGATTGACTTTGACTCAATCAAGGACTATTAGGTCCCACTTGAGTGAGGAAGTGGAGTGTTACAGGAAAAGGAAGAAATGAGGCCCACTCTGGTATACAGTGGTTCTGAGAAGGCTAGGTTTTCCAGGCTGTCATATCTGGAGGGCTTAGTGCAGGCCTCTTCTTAAGCAAACATGGTAAGTGCATGCAGATCAGATAAAGCCCACATAGCTACAGAGCCCCATGAGCCTCAGAAAGGGCAATTCTATGGCCTGGGAAGAGCCTGAACTTGATCCAAAGCTCTAAAGTAAACTTCTAGGTAAGATCCATAATTGACATAAGACCTGAGAGCAGATTAGTTGAACAAAGCCACACTTACCCTCCCAGGCCTATGAGAGACCATTGGCAGAGAGTGGAAGACACCGTGTGGCAGAGAAGGAGTCATTGCTCCCTAAAATTACAAGTAATGCCAGTGTTTTCAACCCTGTAGTGGATGCTATAGTTGGTCATCCCAGATTCCACCTTCAGGGCTGAGACAGTCACTCATTAGCCCAGCTGCCAGGAATGTTGGTGGCTGGTAACCATCAGCTGAGTCTCTGTCCAGGAGTTTCTGTAAGCCAAAAAGAGCCACTTGCCTCAAGGTCCTGCTGCCTGCATAGAGGTAGACATCATCCAATGACCAGTTATGACAGGAGTTGAAAGCCTGGTCCCTGTGTCTCAAAGTGAGACAACACTAAGGGGCCATCCCTGGGAGATCAGCTGAGATCTTTTCTGTGACTGTATCACAGCTCACCTCCACCCAGTCCTGCTTCCTTCACTTTCCCACTTTCAATGTTCACTTCAACACTTCCGGGTATCAATCTTTGTGTATAGGAAGATCCTTAACACACTTCCTATACACAAAGCTCTGGCTCAGAGTCAACTTCCCCAGAAACAGAGAACCTGACTTCAAACAATCCCTTATTAAAACATAAAAGGTATCGTAAGTTTAGAAATCAGAAAGGCCATGAGTATAAATAGCTAAAATATGAATGCAGCAGAAAATACCTTCCTTAGAACATTGTTTTAGAAGTGGCAAACTAGGAAACTTTGAAAAGAGGTCAGTATGAAACTGATTTTTTTAAAAAAGATTTCATTTTGACTTAGTTTTAAGGGTGTTTCAGCCTGCAGTTATTTCAGAACTAGAGATCTAAGCAGATGTGCTGAGTTTTCATTCGTGGGAAATTTTGCATCTATAGACCAAGGGTTGATATTTTTAATGTCTAAGAAGCTCATACACATCAATAAATAAAAACGTGAATACTTCAAAAGACATAAATGTTTAATGGTGTGAGTATGCAACTCAAAAGCAGCAAATAATAACAATCTCTAGTAATAAAAAAAGTAATCAAAACTAAACAATATTTTCCCTATTAAATTAGGACACATTAAAAATTATAAAATGTCTAACCCTGGTGAGATTTTAATGAAACATAACTGTTACTTACTGCCAATGGGGAGCAAATTGGCACAGTCTTTTTGGGAATCACTTTAACATTTGATATTAAAACTAAGAGAATAATATTACTTGTTAAAGCAATTCTATTTCTGGAAATCTATCCTAAAGAAATAATTCCAAATGTGGGAAAAGCTTTTCTCTACGTATTTTTTTTTAATCACAACATTAATTCAAGTTGAAAAAAACATGAAAACAAATACATGTGAAATTTGTTTAAAAGAGTCACTATATATATATTTCATGGGCTGTTATGCAATCATAAAAAGTGATTACAATGAGTTTATGAAAATTTGAAGAATGCTTATAATTTAGTGTTAAGTGAAAGAAGACACATACTTTTTCTATTTCCTCTCTGCTGTTGAGTAGAAAGTTTCTCTTCCATTGATACCACTTTAAAACTGTTATATCCTGCATTTAAACAATGTTTTTTTATCTCAACAATTTAAGATGCTAAAAAGGTGTTTTCTATGTCAGTTTTACTTACTTTTAAGATGATTCTTATGTTGGATATGATTCATTCACATTAGTTTTCTCTAGGAATTGGACAGAATGGTTCACTGAAACTTTGACTGGAACACAGCACAGTAGCAGGTTATAACACTGTCCTACTGTGCAGTGGTTTACAATAATTTTAGGGCTTTTAAACACTCCTGGATCATTGCCTTAACTGTATTTGCTGTAGTAAATGCAATAAGATTTTACTGAACCGCCAAAGAGATTTTGCCTCAAGGTCATTTCACCCATAAAGCCATCAACAGTAAAGCTCAAGGGCATTCTGGCAGGGATATGGCACCCTGCTATTGTTAGCTCTGGTAGGAAGAGCTGTACTTCAAGCTGAACTTCATCATTAACTGGTTAGTCCCCACATTATTTGAGCAGTGTCCAGCCAGAAGTGAAGGTAATGGCTTTGTATTTTGTACACATGTTCCAGAGTAAAATCCACAGTGAGGTACTGGAAACACAGAAATACTTCTACTATATTGCATTTCTCTGCATTTCTAGAACAATAGTCCTTAAGGGAAGAAATGCTCATTAGATTGCTCGGTCTGTGACTTCCTAGACCTCATTGCCCTGGATGAGTTTGACACATACAATTCTATTCCTTTACCAGAGCAATACTTGGAAAGTCACATACATATCAGCAAGAAATGTGTCAATTTTCAAATGCTTTGAATGTTTCGGGCTTTAAAAAAATTTCAAACCCAAAAATATGGTGAGAAATATATCATCTTTCCTCATGTCATATAACTTTGCAAAAATTATTCCTAATGTGTTAAAATACCTTAGCTACTGCACATATAAAGTTAATGGTTTTCTTATTTTTCATACTTGAATGTTACTGCCTTATTCCTTCTCATTGAGATGTAATTTTCCATAACAGGTTAATAGAAGACTGGATTTTAAGGTCAGTTAATGTTTGTTAGAACCATATTATTTGTCCCAAATACAGATAATTCATATGCACTGCTTTACCAAAAATAAAAAAATAGAAACAACAAAAAAGAGGGAAAGAAAAACTTTCCTCTTTAGGTTCAATTATAACAAATCCATTTCACCAAAGTGACACTCTTAATAACAGAATATGCAAGGATGTGGAAGAACTGGAATTCTCATAGATTGCTGGTGGGAATGTAAAATACTGCAATCGCTTTAAAAAACAGTGTGGCCATCTCTTAAAAAGTTAAAGTTAAACATATTTATTTTTACATTATGATCTAGCCATTCTACTTCTAGGTATTTATTTAAGAGAAATGAAAGCGTAAGTCCATACAAGACTTGTACACGAATGTTCATGGCAGCTCTTTTTTTTTTTTTTTTTGAGACAGAGTCTTGCTCTGTCGCCCAGGCCGGAGTGCAATGACACGATCTCAGCTCACTGCAATCTCCACCTCCTGGGTTCAAGCTATTCTCCCGCCTCAGCTTCCCAAGTAGCTGGGATTACAAGCACTCGCCATCATGCCCGGCTAATTTTTGTATTTTTGTAGAGACAGAGTTTCACCATATTGGCCAGGCTGGTCTTGAACTCCTGACCTCAGGTGATCCACCCACCTCGGCCTCCCAAAGTGCTAGGATTACAGGCGTGAGCCACTGCACCAGGCCAAGCAGCTCTATTTGTAATAACCAAAACCCGGAGTCATTGAAATATCCATCAGGAGGTGAATGGATAAACACATTATGGCATATCCGCAATTGTCCAATATCCACAAATACCCAATATCAGCAATAAAAACAGAATGAACTGTTGATACACAGAATGTGGATGCATTTCAAAATAATTATGCTCAGTGAAAGAAAACAGATAAAAAAGAATATGTTGTGTTTGACCTCGTGTATATAAAATTCTAGAAAATGCAAACTAGAGTGACAGAAAGCAGATCAGTGGCTGCCTAGGAGATAGGTGTAAGGGAAGGGCAGGAAAGAGAGATGACAAAGGAGCTCGAAGAAATTTGTGGGGCTGGTAAATATGTTCATTTTCTTAAATATGGTGATGGTTTCAGCCATGTATACAAATGCCAAAATGTGTCAAATTATACTCTTTAAATATGTGCAGTTCATTATATGTAAATTAGACTTTATTAAAGCTCTTAAAAAAATAATAGGCCAGGCAGGGTGGCTCACGCCTGTAATCCCAGCACTTTGGGAGGCTGAGCTGGGCGGATCACGAGGTCAGGAGTTCGAGACCAGGCTGACCAACATGGTGAAACCCCATCTCTACTAAAAATACAAAAATTAGCTGGGTGTGGTGGCAGGCACCTGTAATCCCAGCTACTAGGGAGGCTGAGGCAGGAGAATCGCTTGAACCTGGGAGGCAGAGGTTGCAGTGAGCCAAGATCTTGCCATTGCACTCCAGCCTGGGCATCTCAAAAAAAAAAAAAAAAAAGAATAACATTCAGTGGAATAAAGGTTGTAAAAAATGTGATAACTAAGTTTCTTTGAAAAGGGATATAAAATTTAAACATCCTGTTTTTTTTAAAGAATGGCTTGGGGGTTACATAAGGAGTAGGACTAGAACTGGAAAAATCTTGTGGAAGGGACAATCACTGAGTGACTTTCTATTCACTAACTCATTAGCTATGAGATGTAGGGGCCAAGGTCCTTGGCTCCCTGGAGGCTTGAAAGTGATATGAGGCAGACTAATAGGAGAAAAGGCATACAAATTTAGTTAATGTGCATACACAGGAGCCTTCAGAATGAAGACACAAAGATACAGGGGAAATGGTCCATTGTTATGCCTAAGTTCAACAAAGTATGGACAGCCGTGTAGAAATATAATTGGAAGAGAAGGGCATTATTTCATGTTAATAAACCGTGTGGGGAGACACAGCAAGGTCTATCTTCTTGGCCTCTCTGAGCAACATTCCTTGTCTAGATTTTTCTTGGCCTCTCTGAGCAGCATTCCTTCCTTCTGAGTGTGGGGCAGGGCCATCTCTGGAATGAGGGTCTTATGACTGACAAACAAGGAAGGTCAGAAAATTTCTTTATGGCCAATTTTTACACAGAAAGGCAGAGGGAGCATTAGAATAATAATTTTAGGTTTTATGACAAGTTTTGTGGGGAAGGGGTTCTGGTTTCTATGACCCAGCTTGGGGAAGAGGGATTATAATTTCTATGGCTGGCCTTGAGGAGAATGGGACTGAGACATGCGGGCAGAAGGTCAGAGAGAAACTTTTGCCCTCTTTCTAACGCCTTCATTTTAGGCATTGTTTTCTGAGCCCCAACAGTAAAAATACCCCCAGAATAGATAGAAATAGTCTAGATTATTATATCAATAACTGTGTAGATTAAAATACCAATGGCCAGGCACGGTGGCTCATGTCTGTAATCCCAGCACTTTGGGAGGCCAAGGTGGGTAGATCACCTGAGGTCAGGAGTTCGAGACCAGCCTGACCAACATGGTGAAACTCTGTCTCTACTAAAAATACAAAAATTAGCCAGGCATGGTGGTGCACGCCTGTAATCCCAGCTACTCGGGAGGCTGAGGCACGACAATCGCTTGAACCCAGGAGGCAGAGGTTGCAGTGAGCCAAGACCATGCCATTGCACTCCAGCCTGGGCAACAAGAGCAAAACTCCATCTCAAAAAATAAAAAAATAAATACCAATGACAACACTCAGAGATTAAGGGAGACCAAAGTAAGATACTGAGCATATAAAATCCTGGTCCAAATATAATCCAAAGTTTCTCCACCCAAGAGAAAGGGATATAAAAAATTTAAAAGCCCTTAGAATCCACAGAAGGTATTCTCCTGACAAATTGCAGCTTATTGCATAGGCCAGAAAAGGTGTTAGGAATGCATGTGAAAACACATATTATCCTGCAAATCTCTTTTTTAAATAAAACTCTACCCATGGACCATTTTTCCAAGCATCCATTAGTATTTAAAACAAAACCCAATTGAAAAATTTTACATTTCACTTAGGGACACACCAAGGAAGGGGTTGGAGGGAGGGGGAGAACATAAAGGTTAGAGGCCTGAGGATCTGCCATTCCTGATTTAATGTGCCAAGAAACAGATATCCTAAATGAGTTAGGGTTACTGGATCTGCCTTTCCTCAAAGCAAGGAAATAATCCTATTGAATATATCTCCCCTCTGAGGCTGCTTTGGAACTGCTGTTTCACCCTAAATCTTCTCTGGATCCTCTTGGCAAATGGCTTTGAGATGACATAATGAAAATGGACTTTGGGTCTTGTTTTTAATTTCATTCATGCAAACGGAAAGATGGGTTTCATCTAAAAGTTTTGATGTGGACACTGGCAAGTGTTGGAAGTAACACAAACACAAAACAGGCAAGAAGATGAGGAGAAAAACAGAGAATACAAGAAGAGATGAAAGGAGGGAAGAAAGACCCTATATATGATTATTTGGAGTTAGGAAAGGAAATTGGATTGCCTAGAATGGCAGACACTTGGAATAAGTGGGAACCCACAACATTTACTGATGGATACAGCTTCATTAGGAGATAATTGTTAATTTAGTCTAAAAGAATGAATAGGGAACATCCAGGTAAAAATTTATATATAGAGAGAAGGAAGCCCAGGATGCAGCACAAATAAAGGCGTGACATTATGTGCTGCTATTACTAGTGCATAGAATGTGTGTATATTGAGGGTGGAGGGTGGGGCAGGTGAAGAAATGTGTAGAGGGTCAACACCAGGAAACTGACATTGGCACAATACAATTAATTTGACTACAGATCTTATTCAGATTTACCAAATAACAGTGTTTTAAAAATTGAAGTGTTGACATTTCAACAGTGACATGTATATTAGTCAGGTATCATTACTAATGGCTTACGTGGACCGTCATTCAGAAATAACCTCAGTGATGCTGGTGAACATGTACTAACCTATATAAGTACATTTCCTGGTATGAGGCACAGATGGCCCCTGTCTTAGAGAAGTGTGCAGTCCAGTTGGGGAGCTGATGTAGGGGAGGAAAAACAATTTTCTCTTTATCCTTCATAGTTCTTAGTTGAGATGGATCCTTGTATCAAAAGATACATTAATAGGAGAAAAACAAAGTTTAATAACATGTATGCTTCATGTATACAAGGGATATATTCAGGAAGAATGAGTAAATCTCAAAAAGTTGGCTTTGAATTCAGGCTTAAAAAATCATCATTCTCTAAAGCAAAGAAAGAGAAGAAGACCAGTGATGCGGAGATAGCTAGGAAAAGGAAAAGCATGGTAAAGAAGGATAAGGTTTGTTACACAGATTTAAGTCGATTCCTTCTCCATTGATAAGAGTCTTTATTGATTTAGAATCATTCCTCTCCTCCTGATACAAAGAGGGAGACACCCTTATAAATGAATTATTTCCTTTATAGATGTAAATTTCCCTTACAAAAGGATAACCTCTACTCTGTTTTCAGAGTTTCCCCTTTGTCTGCCATTTCTCAAAATAATCTTTACGCCAAAAAGCTATATTTTGGGGTGGCATATTCTGGTCTCCTACAGTCACATTTTGGGGTGGTGTTGGGGTGGAGAGAACAATACCACAAAGTATAGTGCTTGGGCATGCTGAACACTTTTGAATTAAAGGAAATCGGAAGGCCTTCGAAGCTACCTCAAAACCAAGGACTTTCTAACCTTCTCTTGTTTTTCCCCGACTAGCACAGGGAGAGAATCTTTCTGGAATTTCCTCATCTGACTAAGAAATCTTCTTTCCAAATAAAATGCAATTGTCTTAAGACTCCCTCCCTAGGAATAAATAACCAAGAAAAATTAACCAGCAGGGATGAAAAAACACAAAAAGTTGTCACTATGCCCAGACAGACTTTTCATCTATTCTTCTGAGGACAGCTCCAAGAGATTACCTGGGAAACTTTATCTGCATAATAAAACAACCATTGTTCACAATGAAGTTCTGCCCCTCATCTTCCTGCTACCTCACCCAGAGCTCAGAGGAACTCTGTCACAGGTCATTGTTATTTGGGTTCATTCGTTTCCCCTGAAAATCATTTATTACCCCTCACTGCTAGGTGGGGTGTCAGAGCCCTGGCATCAGAAAGTGATTGACTCATGGGTTGGTAGGAAGAATTTACCAATGACAGTATAAGTTTGAAAAAGGAAAGTTTTATTAGAAAGAAATAATGCTGTAGACGAGTGCAACGGGGCACCTCAGAAAGACAGGACTGAGTGTGCCATGGTGGATTTTTTTCCTCAGGGGTATTTATGGACCTTAAAGCAGGAGCTTAAGGGTAATTTGGAGTATATTAGTCACAAAGGTCATGATAAATGATTACATTTGTAGACATTTTGGTGCCTTAATGTCAGCAATGGTTGCACAATGAGTTTCAGTATGCATGCATTCCAGAGATGTATAGAAATTCTAGTTACTTAAAAATGTGGGGGAAAGAGACCTGGAACCAGATGCCTGCTTTAGATAATAGGGAAGTCTAATTACTTCTGAATTCCTCAGATAAGGAGTTTTGTCTCTAGATGGTCTGCTTGCTGGTCACCAGGTGATCTTGCTCTCCTCATTTTCTGCCTGAAAAATATCTTGGTCAAATCTTTGACCCTTCATATTCCCCCATGCTCATGTCTAGCTGCTGCCTCTTAGGGTCTCAAGAAGAAAGGGAAAATGGCACAGTGAAGAGCGGTGTCGAGTCTGGTTACCTCCTGCTGAAAGGGAGCATTGAGGGGATACATTGTGTTTTCCCCTTTCTTGCTCTCTGTCATGAAGGGAATGAAAGTCATGAAAACTTGTTCACAGGGAAGACTGGATTCCATCAAGAGTCCCCTTGTAAATGGAAGTTGCTGTTGCAGGCCAGTATCGGGATTGCATAGTCATCTGTAGATGGAATCACTGTAATCAGGAAGATATAAACTTAATAAGAGCGTTTAAGAGGCAGGGACCAAATATTAAAACAAGAATGATAAGGATGAAAGGTGCAAAGAACGGGGGAAGCCAAGTGATTTATGGAAACCAATCAGTAAAGGTTTTGGGCCAGTCTTGGTTACCTTGGGAAAGTGTGTGTAGCCATTTGGCTTGTTTGAAAATTTCTTGGACATTAATTTTCACTTCTCCAGACACATTAATATAGATGCAACAGATTTTGTTGATGACAGCACAGACTTCTCCTTGCTCGGCTTGGAGGTAATCTAGAACTCATCTATTCAAAAACCATTTCTGCTAGTGAGTTTAAAGACTTTTCTAGCACCGATAGACTTGCACTAGCTTTGGCTAAGGCTATTTCAAGGGAGGCAGTAAGTTCTCGTAGTGTGATTTTATGGTAAGTAAAACCTCCCCAAGGGGCAAGAATTGCAATGCTTCCTACAACTCCAGTCACAATAAATCCTAGGGCCCTTTTTCTTCTTGAATGGAATTATAGATTGGAAGTTATGCTCAAGACAGTAATTTGGATGGGAGCTATTGTTCCCAGAGTGCAATCACCATAGTGAAGAGAGAATTATCAAGGTGGTATAGTGCCAAAGCTTGAAAAGGGTTTAAATAATTCTTGGCAGTGCCGCAAAGCCATAAGAGCCCAGGATGGGCAGGTAATATAGTTTCAGGCTTTTTGGACTAAGAGGTCCTCCACTGCTAAGGCTTTTAAGTGGGTGCTGGGGGGCCATCCCTAGGATACTAGGTCTAATGTTTTTGAAAAATATGCCATAGGGTCCTTAGAGAGCCCCAGATTTTGGGCTAAGAATCTTAAACCTATTCCCCTTTGTTCATGAACATACAAAAAGAAAGGCTTAGTCAAATCTGGTAGGGCCAAGGTCGGGGTTGAGATTAAAGCTTGTCTTAAAGTGTTTAGAGCATGCTTCATATCATTAGTCCAGGATAGAGGTAGTTCCTCAATTCCCTTGAGGGCTCATATAAAGGTTTTGCTATTAATCCAAAGGAAGGAATCCATATTCTGGCAAAGCTACTGTTTAGTTTCTGGAGTTGTCACATTTAAAACGAGATCTTTTCAAGCACTAGAGAGGCTGTTTGTACCAGGGGTTAAAATAAGACTGAGAGGTGCTTGTTCTTGCCCTTGCCCTTGCCCTAGTCCTCGTGCTGTAGGAACCCTTTGTTGGGTAGGCTGGCAAGGTTGTGGCTGTGACAACCCAGAAGGAAGAGATGTCCCCCTTCTCATGAGGGAGAGAGGGGCACTCACTCTTCCAATGACCCTCTTGTTTGCAATGAGGACAGGGTCTAGGGGACAGCTTGTAACCCAGAGGTTTGGGACATTCTTTACTCCAGTGTCCTGGATTTCTACAGCAATGCCAGGCCCCCATTCTTTTAGTATTATAGGGACGAGCCTTGGGGTTATTAGCTAACAAAAAAGAATGTGCCAATGCTGTTGCCATGTATTTAGCTTGGCAACAGCATTTTTTTCTCCTCTAATTGAGCCTTTTTTATTTTTGGTGTTTCCTCCTGGTTATTAAAAACCTAAAGTCTGTATTTAATAAAGTAGGAAAGGGAGTTTGTGGGTCTTGCTCTAACTTTTGGAGTTTTTGTCTGATGTGTAGGGAAGCCTGACAAAATGGATTGGCCCTCAGGGCTTTTGGAGTCTAAATTTGTATATTTATGCATGGCCTCCACCAGTCTAGCTTGGAAAAGGGCAGGATTGTCAGATGGCTCCTGAGTGATTTCTTGTAATTTAGAAAAATTAACAGATTTTATTACAGCCTTTCTCATTCCTTCCAAGAAACAATTTATCATATAGTCTCATCTGCCCCTGCCTCTGTTTGGGCTGGCATCAGCAGCCTGGTATTGCCAATTGGGTTGTGTGTTGGGGACAGCTTCTGCACCAGCTCTATCATCATTAGGATTGTAAGTATGAGCATCATCTGCCCAAGCTGGAACTAAAGACCATATGTGTGATTTTTCTTCATGGAAACAGCAAGTAGTTAATACCACAAATATGTCTTGCCAGGTTAAATGAAAGACAATAGTTAAAGCCCCCAATTCTTGAATGAACTTAGAGGGATCCTGGCTAAATGAACCCAACTTGGATTGAATTTGCAAAAAATCAAACATTGGAAAAGGAACATAAACTCAAATTGTTCCCAAATCTTCATTTGCCACCTCGTGGAGAGACAAAACTGTACTAGTGGTATATGTGACTCCTGTGTGAGTATGTGAGAGGGATAAAGTGTCTAGATATGGAAGGGGTATTGATTAGCAGATGGAGCAGATGGAGGGGGTGTAGGTGAAGTGGGAGCAGGCTGAGGAGAGTGTGATAGGCAAAAGGAAGGATCATCTAAGACATAGAATCAGGGAGGGAGGAAGTTCCTTGGAAACATATGCGACAATTTTTATGTTATTTTGGGTTTTGGGATAAAGCCAAAAAGACCTGAACATTTGGGACCTCTGAATCCTTTCCAAGGTTCTGGCAAAATGAATCTAGTTGTAAAATAATATTCCCGTCCAGGGTTGGTTTAATTAAGAGGCCGATTTAAATTATCGGGAAGCTTATATTGAACCCAAGCTGTATTACAAAAGAAAATCATACACTTCTTTTTGAGACTGTGTGGGTCAAAATGGGACTAGTTTTTAAGTATGCAACCCAAGGGCGAGTCGAGTGGAATTGAAGAATGAATTGAACCCATGTTGGATTTTGGTAAAGGACTACAAGATCCCTGGGGCAACCCTGAGGGATTTGGACCTCCCTTTTTCCATTGGCTTGCTCTATTCAGTGATGTTCCACCATGGATATAGGGCCTGCCCTTGCCTGGATGACCAGTCAGTGCCCTTGTTTGAGTGGTCAGCTCAAACCTAACGTGAAGGAGAACTCACCCGTAACTTGGGATGAGGTGCTTGTGATGAAGGTGAATCCAAAATTGGGTCCACAACCAGTAGAGTGTGTCTGCGCAGAGTTGAGATTGCTGCTGCTCGTTTCCAAGTCACGGTTTACAGAGTGTTAAGTGAAAGTGGACTTGCCATCCTGACGGGCAATAGGGAATTCACTCTTTTGTCTTGGCCTTCCCGTAACACCAGGGAGTGCCCTCAGCCAGAAACCCTCAACTACCAAAGAATACTTAAGCTGATTCGCTGGCAGTCAGAAAACAGAAAAAATCCCTGGCCAGTCCCTCACCCCTAAAGGCAATGACAGACAGGTGTCCCTTCCCTAGGGCTTCAGGATCTAACCAAAGAGTGGCCTCCGCCAAGGATCTTCAGTTCCCGAGAGTAAAGGACCAGATCATCAAGGGAAGCAGGGAGGAAAAAAAGAAAGGAGAAATCCCAGTAAAGTCTCACTATGGGCGACCAAGATGCCGAGCAAGGTATCAGAGCCCCAGCATCGAAAAGTGGTCAGCTCATGGGTTGGTAAGAAGAATTTACCAACGACAGCATAGGTTTGAAAAAGGAAAGTTTTGTTTGTTTGTTTGTTTTGAGATGGAGTCTCACTCTGTCGCCCAGGCTGGAGTGCAATGGTACAATCTCGGCTCACTGCAACCTCCGCCTCCCGGGTTCCAGCAATTCTCCTGTCTCAGCCTCCCGAGCAGCTGGGATTACAGGGCCCTGCCACTGTGCCTGGCTAAGTTTTGTATTTTTAGTAGAGATGGGGTTTCATCATGTTAGTCTGGCTGGTCTCGAACTCCTGACCTCAGGTGATCCGACCGCCTTGACCTCCCAAAGTGCTGGAATTACAGACGTGAGCCACCATACCCACCTAGGAAAGTTTTATTAGAAAGAAAGAACACTGTAGAAGAGTGCAGCGGGGTGCCTCAGCAAGACGGGACTGACAGCGTCGTGGTGGATTTTTTCCTCAGGGATATTTATGGACCTTAAAGCAGGAGCTTAAGGGTACTTGGGAGCATATTGGCCACATAGGTCATGATAAATGATTACATCTGTAGATATTTTGGTGCCTTAATGTCAGCAATGCCTGTGATTTTTGTTGTTGACAGGTACGGCTAATACTACAGTGGTTTGTTACCTACATTCATAGTAAAAAAATATTAATTTCAGTTAGAAGTTAGCAAAAATGAGTATGTAATTTTTTTTTTTCCTTTTCAAGATCACAGATCCTCCTGAATTCTATTAGTTGACTTCAAGTTGAGAACTTCTGGTCTAAAAATCTGTGGTTTTATTGTATACCTCCAACACTGGATCTGCTAGTGTGTCCTGAGAAAACTCCCATTAAATAGCAAACTACATGCTCAGAGACAATTGCCAATCTTCACATATCCCTCACCTCTTCAAGTCATAGAGAACTGGTCAGGAGCATATGCAGGGCCTGGCATCTCTGCCACTTGCATAGTATCTGTTTGTGTCTTTTTATCCTTAAATCTCTCTTTTGTCCTGTCCCTGATGACCTTAGAGCATATTCTTTTTTCTTTTTACTTTTTTTTTTTTTTCAGTAATTATGGTTTCAGCTTTTATTTCCCTCTAGGGAAAACCTTTAAAAGTTTTATTTTAATGTATCACAGATGTAAACTGGAGGGATTTCCGCAAACATGAGTGCTCTACACTTGTAGTAAGAGTTGTTAGCTCCAAATTTTTATTCCAAACAAACATGAAAACAATTGAAAATAATGAGACGCTAACTCATGCTCATATTTATCAATCTAAGTGGTGCTAAAGAACTTTCATCCCCATGCAAAGGACTTTGGTAACTGATAACAACTGACTGATAACAGATGTCACGTCCCACTTTCTCTTTTTAAACATTCTTTTCGAGCTCAGCAAATTTAGCATGGTATATTCACCATGCATATACACTGTAATTACGACTTCATTTTTAAATTTTTTTTTTTTTTGAGATGTAGTCCCGTTCTGTCACCCAGGGTGGAGTGCAGTGGCATGATCTCGGCTCACTGCTACCTCCGCCTCCCGGGTTCAAGCAATTCTCCTGCCTCAGCCTCCCTAGTAGCAGGGATTACAAGCATGTGACACCTCACCTGGCTAATTTTTTTTTTTTTTTTTGTATTTTTAGTAGAGATGGGGTTTCACCATGTTGGCCAGGCTGGTCTCGAACTCCTGACCTCAGGTGATCCACCCCCCTCGGCCTCCCAAAGTGCTGGGATTACAGGCGTGAGCCACCGCGCCCAGCCCATTTTTGAAATTTTTAAGGAACTCATTCAGAGCACAACATAGAAAGTGGACACAGATCCAGAGCCTTGCTTATCAGCTGTTGTAGTAGGTCATGATGACATGGTCGACCATCAATCAGGATCCTAATAAGAAACACATGACAAACTCAGCTGAGATTTTTGTATAGAGTTTTAAAGATGGGTATATTCACAAAAGTATGAGCTGGGTTAAGAAAACTGACAAGGGATATTGAAGCATCCAGGGACTAGTCATGATGGGAGGCCACTACTTGGCCTGACAGGATATGGGGAGGGAAAGGTGTTAGGGTATCCCAGCTGAGAGCTGGAGCTGTGGACAATGACAGGACAGAAGCTATAGTTAGAAAGGGGCAATCATGGCCATGTCTCAGCTGTGGAAGATGGGGTGAGGAAAGATGGTGACAGTGATGAAATAAATACCATGACCATTCTCTCCTGCCCTTTAGTCTCTTGTCAATCCCCACTCCAATGCCCCAACCCAACCAGAAGCTAAAAGGCAGGGGCACCCAGGTGATGCATTCCATGGGGGTCAGAGCAGGACAGAGAAAGGTGGAAAATCAATGTGGAGGAGAGAGAAACAGAGAATAACCAGTACCTTCCCTCCACACTTTTGAACAGTGTTTTTACAAAAATAGGGTGAGGAAATTGAAGGCAGTAATCTGGTTTAAAATTCAAGTCCCTCTTAAGATGATGCTTTTAAGGAAGGTCTTGTCTGCCTAGCATTCCATATTGATCAAATTGTGTAGATAATTGTTTGTTTACCTTACCATTTTACTTTGCCTTCCTGGTCCCAGTCAGTGGGAATGCCTAGAGCTGCATCTCTTAAGTGAGTCTGATTTGAACTTAATTGCTTATCTGCTGAAAGAAGGGCACTGCCTGGTTTTTAAAAAATCATTCTTGTTCAAATTGTGTCTTGAAATATTGAAAGTTAAAAGAATGATTTAAAGAGCCTGGACTTAAAATTGCCCAGAGCTGCATGATTCAGAGGATTCTCTGACTCTGACTCTTGTCTATTTAGATGGAAGGAAGAGTAAACACGTTTATAAATGTCAGACATGGCCCCTGTAGGGGCTATTGATGCAGACAGCCAGAGCCAGCGTTAAAAAAATTATCCAAAGGGCTTGATTCAATATCACTGCTGACCAGAAGTCTGGGAAAGAACTGAGGTTTATGTGCTTGAAAGCCCTAAATTACCCTTATCCTCTGTCCCTGCACATAAGAACTTCTTTAAAGGAGCAGCAGTTCTTGTGGTATGAGCATAGAAGCTTCATCTTCAACTGTTGAGTAGCTGGGATGCTGTACCTTCCACCCCACCACAATACATCCAATACCTTGCTCTGAGCTTAAGTCACCTGTCACTTATTAAGGAACTAAACAACATACATTTATACTTCTTGAATCGGGGAGAGTCGTCTGAGGATTTAATTAGGTCCACATATATCATATCTCAGTGATACCATCACTAGTTATCACCATGATAATCGGTGAAGCCCCTTCCCATAATGGAATGGGTTATACTTCAAAGTATTATTCTGCTTGTTTTCAATGTTCTCCCCTGCTCCCTCTTCTCTCTCACTGATATACGATGGTTCAATTTCACTCTTCCAGTCTACATTGAAGTTGAAATAAAGTTACACAGAAAATATAAAAGAAACTTTTAAATTTATGTGTCAAATGGAAATTCAAATGGAAGAGGAAGGACACGAGGGTGGGCGGAATGAACTTTCTGTCATGATAACCAAAGAGCCAAATAAAAGGGATTCAGTAGGGGCTGTTGTTGAATGCAGATTCCCCTTCCTCCACCCATGCCAACTCACAGCATGTAGAAGCCCACCTTTCAATAATATTGGATATTTGTAAGTCTTCTCCACTCACACCCACCTCTGACCAAAAGGTGGAGATGGGAGGCATGAAAGGAGAACGTCAGCCCCTGGTAAGGTAGAACTGAACAGGGCCAATTGGGAGTATCCTCCTTGGGCAGGGCAACAGTAGACACACATTTACTGTTCTACATTCATTTAAAGAACTGTATCAGAAGGATTAAGTTCAGCTGCTTTTGACAGAAAACCCCAAATAATAGTGACTTCAACCAAAAGAAGTGTATCTGTCATATAAAAATGTCTAGCAATGTACATACTCCTTCTAATTATTCTGCCAGCTTTCTTCTATCTCTTTGTCTCAGGTGGCAATGCCTACATTCCAGGTGGCAGAAAAGAGGAAGGAAAGAAGAGAGAACAATCTTTCCCTTTAAGAAAACTTTGTGGGAGTTTCACACGACATTTCCAATTATATCTGTTGACCAGAACTTAGTCACACTTAACTGGAAGGGAGGCTAGGAAATTATGGTCTTTATTCTGAGCAGCAAAACTGTGGTTCCATTTCTAAGGAAGAAAGAGAAAACAGATACTGGGGGATAACTGTCTCTTCCACAAAGATAATCACAGTGATCTTTCATTTACAATGAAGTAGAAGATTGCGGGGAGAAAGACAGATGAAAGAACAGAAATAATGCTCAGATTCTTGGTAGTTATGCTTTTTAAGAGTAGAAGTATACTAAGAAAATTGGTGCCTCATAATGTGGCAACAGACAAATGAAAGGTAATTTTAACATATGTGTACTACATGCAATAGAAGATATAATGCCCACAGGAGGACCAGAGGCTAGACATTTATTCAGGACTGGAGACTGGACAAAAAGGGCTGCTGTCAGGGCCTGCTACATAATTTGCATGGGCCAGTGCAAAATGAAAGTTCAGAACTCCTTACTCAAAAAAAAGGCATGCTGGCAGGGTGTGGTGGCACACACCTATACTCCCAGCTACTCAGCAGGCTGAGGCAGGGGGATTGCTTGAGCACAGGAATTTGAGGCCAGCCTGAGAAACATAGTGAGCCCCTTATCTCTTTTAAAAAAAATCCTACCACTATGCAAATAGGGCAACAATGGGATGACAAGGAACAGAGGACATGCATATTACATGGATCTCCTCAGCTCATATGCATCCTCCATTGCCCAGTGAAGTCTCTTTGGGCTTCATTTAAAAAAAAGCAAGTTCAAAGGTAAAATCATTAAGCATTTCAAGACAGAAACAGCAGGGCATTAAACCTAGGGCAAGACCCTTCTAAGAGAAGGGCCCTATATGCCCATGAAGCCAGCCCTGGGTGCTATAACAGGCATGGACATACATCACTCATATCCTTCAAGAAGGCTCCTGCACAGATGTGAGAAGTGTGGCTAGCTGACAGCCCCTTGCTGTGATTTTCTTCAGGATCTGCCTCAGCTTTAGTGTTAACTTCACAATATTCTTGGGGAAACACAAGCCAATGACTAAACAAAACAGTCTTCATAGGAAAACCCGCAGTGAATGACTAAGCAAGGCAGTGGTATGGAGCTAGACATTTACTCCAGTTGAGTAACTCCGGGCTTCTCTGAGAAGTATCTTTCACTGGGAACTCCCACTTGGCTGGCAGAGACTTTCCAGATCTGCATCTGGATAGCCCTCTTCTGAAGTTTCCTTTCAGAAAGAGAGATAAAGTTTATTTTTTGTTTGTATGAAGATGAATTTCTTTTGCCTTCACAATTGAATAACAACTTACCTTGGTAAAGGATTTTTGGCTCAAAATAACTTTTCCTCTGAACCGTTTCTCCCCAATGCCTAATATTGAGCAAATGTCAAGCCTAGAGAACAGTTAAAAGAATATTTTGACCAACACCAACATAGTCTTGACCTGGACTCACCAATTGTCATAGATATTACCACATTTTCATTATTTGTCTATTTTCTATTTTTTTTTTTTTGAGTCAGAGCTCTGCTCTTGTTGCCCAGGCGGGAGTGCAATGGCGTGACCTCAGCTCACCGCAACCTCCGCCTCCTGGGTTCAAGCAATTCTCCTACCTCAACCTCCTGAGTAGCTGGGATTACAGGCGTGAGCCACCATGCCCAGCTTACTTTTTGTATTTTTAGTAGAGACGGGGTTTCTCCATGTTGGTCAGGCTGGTCTTGAACTCCTGACCTCAGGTGATCTGCCCGCCTCGGCCTCCCAAAGTGCTGGGATTACAGGCATGAGCCACCACACCTGGCCGGTTGTGAACTTATTACATGACATCAAAGGACATATTATATTAGATTATTGATGATTGATTATCTTAAGTTTGATCATTTGGCTTAGGTGGTAACTGCCAGATCTCTTACCTGTAAAGGATTGTTTTTCCCTTTATAATTAATAAAATAATCTGTGGGGTGATACTTGGAGACCTTGTGAATGAACAATTTCCTAATAATCTTTCACTCCTGGTTTTTAGCATCTGCTGAGATGCTTGAATTGATTACTACAAGAGTTCAAAGTGGTCGTTTTTAATAACGCCTTCTACATTTACTACCTGATATTTTTCTGTAAAGAAAAACTTTCCTTTTAAACATCTTTCTCCTTATGTTTTATTAACTTATTTATTTTGGTATAACACAATGGGCTGATGGATTTTCTATTAATGTTTTATTATTGTCATCATTTTTTGATGCTCAAATTGTTCCAACTTCAGGCAACATTACTTATAGCAAAAAAGTGCCCTCTGACTGGTAAATAGCATCTGGACTGGTAGACTTCATAAATAAACTCTAAATACTCAATGCAAATACCATAATTTTGGGCTTCCTTTAGTGTGGTAACTGTTATAATTGGCTATGTCCCATGTGAGGGATCCTAGAAACTATGCCTGTGTAATTATTACAAAAGTTATTGGCTCCTATGGGGCATAAGGCTGCTAAATCAGGCTAAGTTCCACTGTTGTCTGAAGTGAAACTTGTTCCCTTGTACGTAAACTACCACTCGGGAAACTAATGAGAATAGCCGCAGGATAGCTAGTCTGACTGCTCTTTGATCTGCTGTAAGAACACCCATGGAAGGTAAACGCTCCATGCTGTCCTGCTGGCAAGCTGTGGTTTGTTGTATCCCTTTGAGTGTACTGATGCCAAATACAGTCCATGGTAGTTTTGTGAGTCTGAAGGTTTAGTTGGACCCATGAAGAATCCCTAATGGGAGTTGCACTATTTAAAAAAGAATACTCAGAGAAACTTCACTTCCATTCCTACTCCTTCCATCCCATTTTCATTCATTTCTCCATATACGATTTATCCTTCCTATATATTTTTGAAAATATAAGTAATATATCCTTACACAAAGATACAAATAGACATACATACATATAGACATATTCAAAGGTATGCTATATATATATTCTCTCATACCTTCATTTTACTACTTTTTTTTTTTTTTGAGATGGCGTTTCACTCTTGTTGCCCAGGCTGGAGTGCAATGGCGCGATCTCAGCTCACTGCAACCTCCGCCTCCTGGGTTCAAGCGATTCTCCTGCCTCAGCCTCCCTAGTAGCTGGGATTACAGGCATTCACCACCATGTCCGGCTAATTTTGTATTTTTAGTAGAAACAGGGTTTCTCCATGTTGGTCAGGCTGCTCTTGAACTCTCGACCTCAGGTGATCCACCGTCCTCTGCCTCCCAAAGTGCTGGGATTACAGGTGTGAGCCACCGCACCCGGCCTTCATTTTACTACTTGAAAATATATCCAGAAAATCACTCCATATTCCATACCAGTTCACAGAGATCTTCTTTCTTTTCTTTTTTGTAATGACTGAATAGTGTTTCATTGTGTAGACTTATCAGTGTTTATGCAAACGGTCCTCTATAGATGGGCATGTAAATTGTTTTGAATATTTTGCTATTCAAAATAATTCCACAATAGATAACCTTGGGCATATTTTTTCACTGTTTGTGGAAGTGTATTATTAAGGTAAATTCCTAGGAGGATTGCTGGGTCAAGGGGTAAATGCATAGGTATTTTGTTAGATATTACCAAATTCCTCACTATCAGAGGTTGTACCATTTGTACTTGAGCCAGCAATGTATGAGAATGCCATATGTGTCTATAGACCGAGAATAGCATTTTTGGCCCAGGGCAGTGGTTCACACTGTGAAATAGTGAGGAAATCATAAGGAGAAAATGCTTTGAGATATACATGGCATAAATGAAAAGTGAGTTGGCTGAAATAAGAACTTAAAGTAAAAAACAAAACAAAACCTAAAATGAAATGACAGTTAAAATCTGCATTAGAAGCAGTACAAATAGAATTAGAACTTCAGAAAATTAAATCAGTAATGTGAAGGATAAATTTGATTAGCTCTCAAAATTCAGAGGAAAAGGACAAAGATGACAACAATGATAAAGGACATAGAAAGGTGATCCAACAAGATAACTATAGGTGTTTCTCAGGAAGAAACCGAATATTTAAAACGGATAAAATAATCCAAGTTATAGTAGAGAAAAACTCCTTGCCCAGGAATGAACAAAAACCCCAAATTAAAAACCCACAGATTTAAAGGATTTATGATACTACACACACGCAAATAGACACACACAGACACACACACAGACTCTTATTATCCTCACAAATTTGTTTAATTTCAGGGATAAATGAAACAATTTCTCAAGAGTATTCTGTAAATGAAGACTTATTTTAAAAGATGTGAGGGCTGCCAAATAGAAATTTTTCAAATTGATGTCTAGGAAATATCATCACAATTAAATTAACCAGTCATTTCATTGATGATTTTGAAATTTATTTAAATATATAAGAATATATTAATAAAAGGACTATGTAAGAATATTGCTAAGAATTTGTTAAAAAAAACTATTGGGAAGGGACTAATCTTTCTATCTGATAAAATCTAATAAGGCAACAATAAGTAAATCAATGTGACATTGATGGTAATGTGGCAAAAATAAGCAGGTCAATATTAACACAAGAGACGGTTCAAAAGCATATCACTATTTATGTTACATGAGGTAAAACAAATCAGTGGAGAATGGAAGGATTTTTCGACAGACAGTTCTCTTATGATTGGTTAGCTATTTGTGTGGGGGAGCAGAGAATCCATTTAGGTCCTCACCTTATAGCACATAGCAAAATACATACCAGTAGATTAGGCTTAAATAATTAAATTTTAAAATATCAGGTTGGGCACGGTGGCTCACGCCTGTAATCCTAGCACTTTGGGAGGCTGAGGTGGGCAGATCACTTGAGGTGAGGAGTTCGAGACCAGCCTGGCCAACATGGTAAAACCCCTTCTCTACTAAAAATACAAAAATTATCTGCATGTGGTGGCGCAGGCCTGTAGTCCCAGCTACTTGGGAGGCTGAGGCAGGAGAATCTCTTGAACCCAGGAGGCAGAAGTTGCAGTGAGCCGAGATTACGCCACTGCACTCCAGCCTGGGCAACAGAGCAAGACTCCGTCTCAAAAAAAGAAAAAAAGAATTTAAAATATCAAACCATCAAAAAACTATTATAAAAGAAAACAGATTTTTTCCTTCAAATCTTTGAAAGACAAAGCCCTTCCAAGTTGAAAAACAATGGAAGAAATCACTAAATAATAGATATAACCACATACATTTATTTATTTATTTATTTATTTTATTATACTTTAAGTTCTAGGGTACATGTGCACAACATGCAGGTTTGTTACGTATGTATACATGTGCCATGTTGGTGTGCTGCACCCATTAACTCGTCATTTACATTAGGTATATCTCCTAATGCTATCCCTCCCCCCTCCCCTCACCCCACAACAGGCCCCGGTGTGTGATGTTCCCCTTCCTGTGTCCATGTGTTCTCATTGTTCAGTTCCCACCTGTGAGTGAGAACATGCGGTGTTTGGTTTTTTGCCCTTGCGATAGTTTGCTGAGAATGATGGTTTCCAGCTTCATCCATGCCCCTACAAAGGACATGAACTCATCATTTTTTAAGGCTGCATAGTATTCCACGGTGCATATGTGCCACATTTTCTTAATCCAGTCAATCATTGTTGGACATTTGGGTTGGTTCCAAGTCTTTGCTACTGTGAATAGTGCCGCAATAAACATACGTGTGCATGTGTCTTTATAGCAGCACGTTTTATAATCCTTTGGGTATATACCCAGTAATGGGATGGCTGGGTCAAATGGTATTTCTAGTTCTAGATCCCTGAGGAAATGCCACACTGACTTCCACAATGGTTGAACTAGTTTACAGTCCCACCAACAGTGTAAAAGTGTTCCTATTCCTCCACATCCTCTCCAGCACCTATTGTTTCCTGACTTTTTAATGATTGCCATTCTAACTGGTGTGAGATGGTACCTCATTGTGGTTTTGATTTGCATTTCTCTGATGGCCGGTGATGGTGAGCATTTTTTCATGTGTCTTTTGGCTGCATAATGTCTTCTTTTGAGAAGTGTCTGTTCATATCCTTTGCCTACTTTTTGATGGGGTTGTTTGTTTTTTTCTTGTAAATTTGTTTGAGTTCATTGTAGATTCTGGATATTAGCCCTTTGTCAGATGAGTAGGTTGCAAAAATTTTCTCCCATTCTGTAGGTTGCCTGTTCACTCTGATATAACCACATAAATTTAAATATTATGCATATCTAAAATGTCATAAACAGCACTAAAATACAAATTGGAGTAAACTATCTTCAGTGAAAATAGCAAGCAAGGGGTTACTATCTTTTATAAAGCACTTTCAGAAATCAACTGCAGAAAGGCATGAAGTGATCATTCACAACAGAAGAGATGGAAATGGCTATAATACATTTTTGAAAGATGTATTTCACCAGTAAGCAAATAAATGCTAATTTAAATAGCAACGCCATGCTGATTTTTCACCTTTCAAGTTAAGAAAGGTTAAAAGTGAACTTGTTTATTGTTGGAGTGGGTATAGTAAGAAGATAGCCATTCTTAGGCATTACTAATGAAGTATAAATTTGTATAATCTTTTGGGGAAGTAATTTGGTAACTTCAATCAAAGAGCTTAAAAATGCTCCTACTTTCTTACCTCATAATCCTGTTTTAGGATTCTATCTCAAGGAAATTGTAAAAACTACATACAATATTTTATGCACAAAATGTTCGTCTCCATGTTATGTATTATATTAAAAATTGGAAAGTACTAAACGCTTAATGTTAGAGGGTAATGATTAAGTAGACTAGAGTAGGCAATTGAACATAGAGAGTGAATATATATATATATATATATGGCATGAATATATAATGTAGTTTTTTAAAAATTAAAATGTGAATATGTATTGAGTAATTCTTACATGTCTGGTACTACCCTAAATGTTTTAATGCATTTGCTCACTTAACCCTCGCTTCAGCTGTGCTAGATATCTTCATTTTGCTTCTCCGGGTGCTACTACCACACTTCTCTACTCTGTTCTGGCCCCTGAAGGCTGACCTGTGTCAACTAAGGGAAAAAAATGAAGCTTTTAAAGAATTACAGTTAATTTTATACAGAAGTCTTACTGGAGACTATATAGACCAAGGCTTATAGCTCGGGAGCAGTTCCCATCAGATGGCTCGGGCACAGTATTTCAGCCCATTGCTTATAGACAAGCGTGGGAGTTCAGTACATGCAAAATTGCATCAAACCTGCTTGGAAGTTACAATGAAGCAGAATCACATCTAGATTTGGGTGTAAGAGTACATCTGGCAACAGATTACGGAAGCATAATCATCAACCCCATCAGACGTTACCTTATGTGTAGGGAAAGGCAAGGACTAGGGTCATTTATCTTCTAAGGAATATAGTGACTCAGACAAGAAACATGGGGGGCCGTGTGCTCTACCCTGTTGTGTCTTCAAAGCATCCTTCTGGTGAGCTGCATATCTTCACAGAGTCAGAGGCTTTGTGAAATTATGCTGGCAAGCAGAAATGAGCAAACATGGCTTCTTGGCACTTGCTATTTTGTCTCACACCTGTATGGACTGCATCACCAAGAGTCTCCCTTGTTTTCTAGCTTCTGGTTGGGTTAGGTCTATGCAGAGGACCAGCAGGAGACTGGAGGGAGGGAGATTAGGTATTTATTCTCCCAGCTTCCTACCTGCGGGTTTCCTGTGGGCTGGCTGTCTCCCTGAACTAAAGGCCACACCTTGTGTCAGGCAGCCCTTTCCTAACAGCATTGTCACTAAATTTCTGATGACTGCTTTCTCCCCCTACCTGTTCAGAGTGATACCTTCTTGCTGTTACCAACCCAGGGTACTGCACGATTCCTTACGGCTTCTCTCCATCTTGCCCACATCTTTGAAAATAGTTCATTGATGATACGCTCTTGAAATTACTTAATTTGAGTTTGCTGTTTCCTGCTAGAACCCTGACTGATTCAACAACTTATAGGATTCTACGATTCTACGGCTGGGACAACACGCAGAGAGAAGTCTAGTAATTTGCCTAAGGTCACACAAGGGAGGAAATAATACTTATGGAATGTTTCATAGTCATTCTTTTATTTGTTTATTTAAAATGAACTTTTATTGTTTTCATACAACACAAATAAAATGAAGAGAGAAAATACTCATATTTCTACTCATCGATTTCCATCCTTTATTTAATAAAACTTCCACATTTTCATCTCCATCCAAACTCTTGCTTTGAGTCTCAGGCTTTATGTTCCGTTGCCTACTCTATAACATTCATCTGGATGTCTCAAAGGTACTTGAAACTCAACCTGTCCAAAAACATGCTCATGGTCTTCCAAATCCTAGCTACAACCAAGTCCTGTCAACCTTATATGTAAATGTCTCTAAGATAGCCACATGTCTCCAGCTCCACTGCCACCACCTACCTCAGTCTAAGACACTTTCACCTCATTCTTTAAAGAATTCCTAACTTTGGTCTACCGGTACCTATCTACTCTTGCCTGATTATGCACATGGCAGGCAGATAGACCTCTCCAAGTTGCAATCTAGGTATATTGCCACTTGCCTAAAGTCTTGCAGTGGCTTTTGTTGCTCTTAGGATCGAGGCCAAGGATGCTACCTTGGCCCAGTCGGCCTCAGCAGCCTTGTCTCCCCCGTGCCCAGAGCTCCACAGAGTAACTTTTAGTTGCCTTAATGAACTATGCTTTTTTTCTACCACGGGGCCTTTGCACACATTGTTTCTTCTTTCTAAAACATTTTTACACTCTCTCTCCCAAAGTTAATCTCCAGAGGGGTCAGGACTCAGGACACCCTAACACTTTCTTATCCATGTGGATCTTTCTAATATAACATTTGTCAGAGTTTGTATTTACACATCAGATAGACAGTTGTCTGTGTCCTCTATTAACTCATCCACTAGACTGTGTGTTCGATGATGATGGTCTCTGTCTTGTGTTGCCTGTGTATCCCAGTACCACGCCCTGTGCCTAGCACATACTGTGAAATCAAGTATTTGAACGAAAATAAATGAAAACAATGAGAATAAGGAGAAAGGTGGACAGAATCACATTAGAAAGAGCTGATTTCTTCATATCTAGTTTTTCTTCTCTCTATGCTCAAAGTCTACCAAGATAAAAATGATTTCAATTTAGTCATAAGTCTCAAGTCCTTTTCTAGGAAGTAAAAGTTATTGAAACAGGATGAAGAAAAGACTAAATCCATATTTCTTTACAGTTTATTCAACAAGATGTTTGATACAGAATGGGGTGAGGGGCAACAGGAGGAATGTTTATAGGTGGGAGCAGACATCATTAGCTTCCTCGAGTTCTCATCACTTTCTCTAAATTTACGTCACGATTTCACCTATTTTTTTTTTTTTTTTTTTGAGACGGAGTTTCGCTCTTGTTGCCCAGGCTGGAGTGCAATGGCACGATCTTGGCTCATCACAACCTCCACCTCCTGGGTTCAAACAATTTTCCTGCCTCAGCCTCCCGAGTAGCTGGGATTACAGGCATGCACCACCACACCCGGCTAATTTTGTATTTTTAGTAGAGACGCGGTTTCTCCATGTTGGTCAGGCTGGTCGTGAACTCCCAACCTCAGTTGGTCCGCCCGCCTCGGCCTCCCAAAGTGCCGGGATTATAGGCGTGAGCCACCGCGCCCGACCAGATTTCACCTATCTTTGAGAGTTCCAGTAATGACAAATTCAGCTTTTGATGACAAATTCAGGATAACAAAAAGTGGAAAATTAAGAAAGGGATAAAACTAGCAAACAGAAGGCTGGCTGCACAGTAAAATATATGCACTAAATAGCACTCTTTTCAGTAGGATGGGGAAACACATGTTTTCTTATTTCATTTGTTTCTGCACCTTAGCCATCCCTTCGACCTTTTAAAATGCAGTCCCACTTAATACATGATAGGTGAGTTATTTTTCTTGCCTACTTGCTTCGATTTGGGTTAAGCGCCTCAGCTTGAAAAACCCCACAGAGAACCAACAATTGCCTGGTCTCCCCCAAGTGACGGTTCTCGCCCCGCCCCGTCCCGTCTCGCCTCGCCCCGCCCCGTCTCGCCTCGCCCCGCCCCTCCCCGCTCCTCCCCGCCCCTCCCCGCTCCTCCCCGCCCCTCCCCGCTCCTCCCCGCCCCGCCCTCAACCTAGTGAGGGCTCGAGGCTGCGCAGACCTCGACGGGCCCTACATGACGTCACAAAGGGGCCAGACCAAGTGGGGCAGCACCCTGCGACCCTGCGATCCTGCCTGGCTCAGCCGCCTTCATATATCTGGTTCCTTAAGTCCACTCTTGCCCAGATAGCTTTCAGTTAAAACTAAAGAATGAAAGCACTAGGTTGAGAGCCCACGCGGCTACACCCACATCTACTCCCCCACTCTCGCCAGGCAACCGCGCCCCCCGCCTGCAGTGGCATCGTCCGGCCACGCCCAGTGGCAGGGTTTCCAGCGCGAGCCTGCAGGCAGGCCGGGAAGGCGGAGCTAGGCCGGCCTAGAGTCACTTCTCCCCGCCCCTGACTGGGCCGGGAGCACGGGGCTGGTCTCTAAGAGTGGGTACCGAGAACAGCCTGACCGTGGAGAAGGGCTGCGGGAAGCAGAACACCGCCCCCAGGGCCCAGCGTGCTCCAGAAACATGAGCACAAACGCCTCAGCCTCCTCCCCCGGCGGCACCGGCACCGGCACCAGTACCCGCACCAGTACCGGCACCGGCACCGAGCGCAAGGCTGAGGGCCCGCCCGAAGCCGGGGGCACAACTGCCCAGGTCCCGAACCCGGACTCCAGCTTGGACGACACCTCCCACAGCCTGTCCGAATGGAGCGTCCGTTCTGAGTGGCGGTCCGTCTCGGATCCGCTAGCCAGTTCCCAGTGGAGCACGTCCTCAACTGCCGAGGCCGCCGCCTGGAGCTCCAGCATACACTCCCCAATCAGCACTACCGGTCTTAGCGAGAGTATTGACTCCGACTCCAAGAGTGGCCTCCGGGGTTTCAGCGCTTACAACCCGAGCAGTCGGATCCCCAAGTCTACCACCAGCTCGAACTCCTCCGATGGGGCCGTCACAGCCTCCAATCAGGACACCGGCATTCCCTGGGTATTAGTAACAGGACCTACCCCGCCCGTAAACTCCCCCGTAGAGTCATTGCAAGGGTCTGCCTTCTCCTCAGGGTTCAGCACCCCACGGGGTTTGGTAAAAGGACCGACCCTGCCCCCGGATTCCAACCTGACCTCAGTGCCCGACTACACTTGGATATTTGTACGGGGACCTCCTATACCCAATGACCTTTCGCAAGTGTCAATACAAGCACCTCCTACACCCAGTAACACCCCCCGAGTGTCAGTACAAGGGTCTGCCGCATCCTCACTGTCCAGCTTCCCCTGGGGTTTGGTACCAGGACCACCTCTACCCAATAACATTTCCCCAGTGTCGCCACAAGCACCTCCTGCACCCCATAACATCCCCCCAGTGTCAAGGCAGGCGTCTACCCCCACCTCAGTGCCTGACACTCCGCGGGGTTCAATACAAGAACCTCCTGCACCCAGTAATCCTTTCCAACTGCCGACACAAGGACATTCTAAACCTAATAACTCTCGCCGAGTGTCAGTACAAGGGTCCGCCCCGCTCTCAGTGCCCAGCTCCCCCCGGGTATCAGCTGAAACATCAGCTCCGCCCCTGGGCGCTCCCGGAGTATCAGCAAAAGGGTTCGCCCCGCCCACAGTGCCCGGCTCCCCCCGGGTATCAAAAGAAGGATCGGCTCCGCCCCCGGGCTCCCCGGGGGAGTTGATAGAAGGGTCCTTCCCACCCTTTGCCGTCCCCACTCCTGTGCCTACGACCCAGGAGCGTGTCAGCCAAAGCATGGAGAATCAAGAGAAGGCGAGTATCGCGGGCCACATGTTCGACGTAGTCGTGATCGGAGGTGGCATTTCAGGTCAGTGTGGACCGTAGCGGTGGCCTGGGGGACCCTGGCCAGTGAGGGGTAGGGGAACCTACAGTAGCTCTTGTGGTGTTTGGGGGTCTCTCATGCATGCGAGAGTGTAGTGTAGCCATGGCTTGGCCCCATATCCTGCGAGGTAGGAGTGGGGGTTGTGCCAGTTTTGCTGGTGGTGTGACTGGGGGAGGCAGACACAATAATTTTACTACTACTACTATTAAATACTAATATTTAATTAGCTCTTGCTGTGCAGTTGTATTTAGCACTTTACGTGGATTTTTTCAGTCCTCAACAGTCCTGTGAGGTGGGAACTAAATTCATCCCCGTTTTGCAAAACCAAGAAACTGAGGTCTGGGGAGTTTCAATAACTCTCTTGAGGTCGAATCACCTAGCTTGTAAGTGGCTGAACGATTTTCTCCCATTTAAGACCTGCAGTACTAATTCCTGAGGTGGCTGCTTTGCCTCACTGATTTCATATCCTTTGCCCTAAACAGAACATCAGGATACAGATTTCTGTAGTATTGAGGGAGCAGTAGTGTTATTCCAGTCCTGCTCTTCTCTATTTTCCGTAGAAAATTTAGTAGGTGAAGAGGAAGGAGGTAGACTCCTTTAAGAAAAGGTTAAAAGAAAAAGAGGGGAAGAGGGGGTGAGCTCTTAAACTATTCCTGTGTGTGTGTGTGTGTGTGTGTGTATGAACTGTGTTTTTATATATATATGAACTGTGTTTATATATATATGAACTGTGTTTATATATATATATATATATGAACTGTGTGTGTGTATATATATATATGAACTTGCAGGAAGGTGTAGGACATTTATTGTCCAAAGAGAATCCCTTTATGAAGCAGGGGCTGAGTGCCCTGTTGTATCCTCCTTCCTCCTTTCACTAAGAGCTCCCACCACCTGAATCTTGTCTTCTGATGAGCCAGTTGGTGGGCCAGGGTGCCCCTGGTCCTGGCTTGGATTTGTGGCTAACCAAGTGAGTGGTGCATGAGGCTTTCCAATATCTTCCTGGAAGCCTCATCATGATTGATATATTGTCGCCTATGTTGCCATCATTGGTAAAATGTTTGAAAATTAGGAATTTTGTTGCCTTTCATCCCTGGCTAGAATACCACACTGACCTATCCTCCCCCCACTAGGTGTTAATAATTTCTGAGTTATCCCTGCAGGATCTGATTCAGAAAGAGAAAGATGATGGGAGGGAGTAAGTAGAGTGGCCCCACAGTAGCCATTTTTGTATATAAATCTTTCGAGGAGACTCTGAACATGCTACAAATTAATGTTGGGTAGAGATAGCTTTATCTGAACCCAACATTGTTTATCCTGAACAGGCCAAGAGAAGAGATTGGCATGAACTGTTGCTTTGACAGTTCCAGCCAGTACCAGCAAAAACATACATGTATGTTGGAGCATCAGAGGAAAGCAGCTCCTGGTGGAGAGTAAGAAAAAGGAGTATTTCAGCTTGTTTCTCTTTATTTATTTATGTATTTATTTATTCATTCAAAAAACACTTGTTGAGTACCTGCAATGAAGTGGACTGCTGTTTCCCAAAATCTGGTCCCACTAGGCAAGCCTCCTAAAAGCAATATGGTTGTAGATCACTGGAAAATAAATATGATGACAATGTGTTATATACATTGACTAGGGGTTCTGGGTCCTCTCCCATCTCCATACCATCTGTATCCTGCAATTCAGAGTTCTTTCTGGGATTTTATTCTTAGTCTTTTTCTTGTTCAGTCTCCAGAATTCCTTAAGGAGCGCTGTTTTTTTATTTTTCCTCTGCCTGATTACCTGCTCTTCCTCCCTTTCTATACTTTATGCTCTATACTTGGTCATTAGCAGAGGTGAAATTACCATGTAGCGGATAAACTTTATGCTTTATGGCCTTATAACTGTAGGTTGCTTCTGGTTCTCATTCTAAATAAATAACCAGTTTCATACTCAGTCCTGTATTTGCAATTTTGCTTTCTTATTTCTTAGAGAGGATACCCAAATTATATATAAGTTGTAGGTCCCACAAAACCTGAATCTGTCCATAGTCACTCTTAATTATTAATTTATTTCCATTTGGGGGAAGTAGAGGGCATTTCTTGCACAGTAGTTCACACCTCTATTCCAGAGGCCAGCTTCAGTGACACTGGAAAAAGCACTTGACTTCCTCTAATGCCATCTCCATCAGTCAGATCTGAGTGATTTTAATACTCAAACTGACCAGAAACATTGCTTTCTATCTGTGGTACCTTCCCAGATGGTTCACAACTAAAATGAAAGTAGTTGCAAGTGTGGCTCATGTTAGATCCCGGACATAAACTGAGTGTTTCATGAGCGGGTGAGAAGCATCACTTCCCAAGCATTCCTGTGAATTCAGAAACATACCATTTTTGTGTGTGCTTGGCAGTATCCCATGAATTACTTAATAGTCCCTTTGACAGTTTTATATGCCTTTGGATGTTCTTTATAACTTTTATTAGGACTTGTACACTTTGATAGGTTACCCACACATTCATAATACATCACCAGTCCATAGCATCAGCAGTGTTATTTCTATTATATAGCACCCAGAAGAGTACATATTCTAAGTGACATTACTCAAAATTGATCCATATTAGCAACATTTTTTAAATAACTCTCTACACAGAGAATAGCAGCATCTTGATGTATCTCCTTTTTTGTCATTATAAAACATAAAATAGACTATGTCTTACAACCACAAACTCTTTTTATCTGCCTAACCACCAATTAAATAATTATATATAGTATGTTAATAGTTGAGAGGGGAAATAACCCTGCTGATTTGTTGGTCTAGTGGTATCTTTAAAATGCTCTGGTCCTTAACCATCATTCATCATCTATCACCCATTCCTTTTTGAAACTCCTTTCATGTTTTCAGCGATGCTATTGGATCCTGAATTTTTATCCCACACTGATTGCTGCTTTTCCATCCCTTTCATTGTGCTCATATTCTTGCAAACATCTGGTTTTGAAAGGTTCCACTGTTCATCACTTTGGGGATCTTGGTACTCTCTCCCTCTCTTTCTCATTCTAGGACTTCAGCTGTCCCTTATCTATAGAAAACTCTCAAGTCTCTAATTTGAATCCTCTTCCTTCCCTGAACTCCTGTCCCATAGCTTATCTGCTCCTGGGTATTTCACGATTGAACACTTCAGGTTCAACATGTACCATAGCTACTGTGCTAGCCAATCCAGCTTCTTTTCCTCAGTTCCTTGACTCTGTTCTTAGCACCACCATCCCTTCTATAATTTTTGACATAATCTTTTCTTTTATCTTCTGCACCCTTTTAGCAGATCCTTCTCACTCTTCTTTGGGGCTATCTCTCTTCTCCTTTCTCTATGATGACCTCCCTCCCCCCATCACTAGGACAGACTCTTTTTTTAAAATATTTTGTATAAATGTAAGGGATACGACTGCAATTTTGTTACATGGATAGATTGCGTAGTGGTGAAGTCTGGGCTTTTAGTGTATTCATAACGTGAATAATGTACGTTGTACCCATTAGGTAATTTCTCATCATCCTCCTTCCTCCTGCCCCACACCCTTCCAGTCACCAATGTCTATTATTCCATACCTCTATGTCTGTGTGTGCACATTATTTAGCTCCCACTTATAAGTGAGAACATATGGTATTGGACTTTCTATTTATGAGTTGTTTCACTTCAGATAATGGTCTCCAGTTCCGTCAATGTTGTTGCAAAAGCTCTTGACCCCTGAAGCTACCTGGTTATGACCCCCTTCCCAGTGGCCACCCTTTACAATAATGGCTCTCCCTTTATGTCCATCCTGCATTCAGTGTTCTCCCAAACTTGATTTTTCTTAAACACTTCTTTCATCACCTTGCCCCTCTGCTCAGGGCCTTCAATGGTCTCCTATTAGCAGCCTCCCAAACACCTCCCTATCCCGCCCCCCATCATGACAAGTAGCATTTCCTACTATTTTCCAACATGGAGCTGAGCTTTAGTCTCACCACCTCGTGTCCTCAGGCTACACTACGTTTAGTCCCTTCATGCCTTTTCTGTTTTTATCTTTCTTAACATGGAAGTGCTTTTCTCTTACATTTATATTCTATCTATCCTTCAATGCTTGGCTGAAGATCCTTTCCTTGATCACTCTGGCTCCCATTGATTTTTCTCTCCTCTCGTAGAGCTTGTAATCTGTACTTAACAAACAATTTACACTTATTTTCTATCTCTTATTTCATGATTTGATTTTAAGGATAATGGCTCAGTCACTGAATTCAGTTGTTAGTTCTTACTCATGAGCTGCCACAGATACAATAAATGACAGAAAACTAGCAGTGGAAGATTTTTAAATCTGCCCTCAACTGAGAATTTCTGAAATGGCTCTCTTTAGCAGAGAAAAAAAGGAAACAAGAAAAAAGCCCACCTCCAGGGGACAATGTATACTTCCTTCATGAGTTTGTTTGGAATTTGAGTCTTTGGGTCAAAGGGGTTTTAAAAGGCAATCTAGTCCAATCACCTAAGATTTTAATCTTCTTAACAGCACCTCGATAGTGATTAGAGCCAGATGGCTGTAGCTTTGAACGCATTTAAGGATAGGAAATGCTCGGTCTCTCAAAGCAACTCATTACAAGTAGAGGTAGCTCTGGCTCCTGGTCTTGTTTAAGCATTTCAAGAACCTCTACCTATATACTAAGCAGTGACTGGGAATCATGGGGAAAGAAAGAGATATATAATGATGAGTAAGTAGCATCCCTGTACATAAGGTACTTCTATCTTCTGGAAGAAGTAATCAAGTGGGTGAATAATTGACATGAATACAGTGAGATAATAATTGATATGAATATAGTGAGATAAATATCCATGCGGTGAGATAAATATTAATGTTTTGAATATGAACAAAGTGCAGGGATCTTGAGAGATAAGTAGAATTTTAACAGGTAGAGATAAGAGGATGGAAAAAAAGACATACCATACAGGAGAGACTAGAGGAACACAGATACAGTCATGAGGGTATAAGCCAGATATGAGCAGTGCTTAATTTCCCAATGGCGAGAGTTCCAGGGAATGAAAATAGTTGTTTCCTATGCCTCTAGGTATGTGATCCTGGTAGCTATTGAGATGAGCCCAGTGTGCCACGTCTACCCATGATTTTTGTTCCTGTGTGAGCTGTGAATGGTTAGCGAGCGCACAGTGAAAATGCCTTAGTCATAACGCTGGATTGTCCTGGGTGAATAAAGTGTTTCTTCATTTTTTTTTTTTGCAATTAAATTCCAAGTGTCATGTAGAAAGACCTCTTCATGTCCAAATAGTGTTTAAGCAATAGAACTCCTCTCTATTTTTGTCCATCGGCTGAGCTCTGCTAAAAGAATTGAGAACACTAGCTGCCCAGAATTCAGTGCTGTATAAAACCAGCAGGAATGAATTTTTCTTATCTTCTGAGAGACAGAAAAGCCATTTTGCAAGAGGAATAACTAATGTTCAGTGTTCCAATGATTGAGTCCACAACATACCACAATTTCCCTTTTTGCTGAAATATATCACCCGTAAAAATTATTCTGCTAGGACCATTTTAGGCATTTTAACCCAGAACTTGGCAGCATGTACTGTGTGGTTTTGCAGTGATTAAGAAAAGCTTCCATTTAAGAAATGCCACTTATTTTTGGTGTCTTAGTTATTTAAATACTCTGAGGTTCAATGTGGGCTGAGCATTAATTTTTTGCTGTTTAGGACACTTCTCTGCCCCTAATTTATATTTTATTTTTCTAAAAAATAAACTAGGGTGTTTTTACTTCATAAACTTTTTAAATACTAAACAAAGAATACAAGAATTACATTTATTTGTGTTCTGATTTTTTTTTTTTTTTGAAAACTTCATGGTTGAAGGAGCTTTTGGATTTATCTGGCATTAAATGGGAAATTTTAGCATTTAGTCAATACTAATTGATTTGAATTGTTACATAATCCTCAGCTATTGTGAAAAATGTATTTAACAATAGATCTAGGTATAGCATAATTGCATACATTACAGAGACCAATAATGGAGAAAAAGAAACATGGAACACCATTATTGGTGAATATTGGGTCACAATCTTTGTGCAGTTATGGCATAGAAATATTTTAACCTATGAAAAATCTTGCAGTATTTGCATTCAAGTGTACTCAGAAAGACTAAGGTTGTATTCTAGTTTTATATTACATATAGGGTGCCCAGCCCTGTGATTTAGAAAGTGTAGACACCCAATAAATAGTTGTTAAGGAATATACTTGTATGTATGAGATGTATAGATTTCATAATGATAGGGTTTTTTTTTCATTGTAATTAGAACTTCAAAAATTGAATCAAAACATTTTCTAAATGTTGTGAGCATTTGAGACAAATTGATTGTTGGGACTGTTTCTCCTCCTTTATCATGACAAATATTTTATATTTTTACCAGCAATTTGTATTTTCCTTCAAACAATCTATTTCTTGTTATGTTTCCATCTGTCATTGTGTATTAGGGAAATTTAAAGTCTTTGAACTATGGTTTTGTCACCCAAGAAGTTGGATTAAGTTATATGTGATATATCTTCTGGTATGGATTTTTAGTAATTAGTCAATTTCATGAAGATCCATCTCTTTAGCTTTCTTTCTTGGACCCTCCTCAACGTTTTTTTCTTCTATGCTTTATTCTGGGAAGAGTTTGCATTATCTGTCATACTGACATTCTTCACAAACTTGAATCAGGGCCTGGGTCTCTCCACAGGTGCTCATTCACACTTTCCCCATGGCTTCTCTGAGACTTTGTTTAAAACCCTTTTCTAGTTGTTGCTAGGCAAAAGTAAACAAAGCACACTCAATAACAATATTTAATTGATTGACTAAGAGTGTTAAGAACATAAAAAACAGATGATAAGATTTAAGAGTTGAAGTAATTATATATTAACCATGTCCAAGGGTTATAGAATGGTGGCCTGTAAGAGCCCAAAGGGACTGAAACAGAGGCTCAGAGGGGTCCAGGGAATTACCAAATGCCACAGAATTCTTAGCTGTCTAACTTGTCCTTGGATGTGTAAAATACTGACTTCCAGGACAGTGCTCTTTCTGTACCTCACCTCACTGGACCTGCTTTGTCAGCTCATCCATAGATCTGCAGTAAACCTTATTATTGCTTTACTTTGAATGTTGATGCTCTAAAGCATAGTGGCTACTGCTTAACAGTAATTTATATATTATAAGATATCACAAGGAATGTTATTGCTTTCTGAACATTTAAATTTAAAAATATGGGACACCCTATTAGATAAAATGACTTTCATATGACAAATCTATTTCCTTGTTGGAAAGTCCATTCCTGGTGCATTTAGGATATGTAGAGATTGTTGGGATAGTTTAGATCAGTGATTCTTGACCTTTTGGACCAAATGTCTCTTGGAAAATCTGATGAAAGCTATTGGACGTTTTCACCAAAAAATGCATATTTTTACGCATAGATGTTTTTCTCCTCTGCACCAGGCCAATGTTCTGGAAACCTCTTCTGCGTCACTGTCCTAATAGTGTAATTATTTTTAGCTGATACTGGGACTCCACGAAAGTGGTGAAAAATATTTCAGAGGATTCATTATATCATTAGACAGTTACTAGTAATGAATTTTTAAATAGACCATGATGAAGAGTCAAAACATTCAGGCTGGACACGAAGGCACCTACATTTGCTATATTAGCTCTATGATAACTAGAGAAGTGAAACTGACATGTTTTGAAAAGAAAGAATTTGGGAGAAAACATTGGTGAAGGAAATGGAAGGCTGTGGTGGTTGAGATTTCTTTTAGTAGTTTTCAAAGATTGTTTATTTAAAGTATCATTAGCCCATCGTCTATTCAGTGACTTGTGTGAGGCATAGAATCTATGTAACCTCTGTGTCACAGGGGTTACAGAGATGAGCCTGAAATGCTCTTCAAAGTTGGTTCAGAGGTCCAATGTCAGCACAGAGGAGGGAGGAGTTAATTCCACCTGGAGGAAGTGACAAGGAAAGGATTTCATGGAGGAAGTCATACTCGACAGAAGTGTCATAGATTTTGGATAAATTCTGAAATGTAATGAAGATGACCTTTAAGGTGACCGTTTCCAGATTAAATGAGTTAGCTTGGAGCTGTGGCCTAAGTTGAAGACCATTTTCTTGCTTGTATGTATCTGTTCATTCATTCAGTAAATATTTGTCAATTGTGCATCACTGTATGCCTTGAGTAAAATTTGTGGGGTTTGCTCTCTGCTTCTCTGCTTTGGGCATATTGCCTCAAAAATCAAATGCCTCTTCGAAAATCTGATGAAATCTGATTGCCTCAAAAATGAGGCAATATGAGTTGATATTTGACTATACCTTTTATTGCCCTTGGAGTGTTCAGTCCAAGAGTCCAAATGTGCAGTTACGTAAGAATTCTTTTGGCCAGAGACCACTTCACTGAATAATAGAGAATTAACAATGTATCATGCAGTGTACTCTGTGCAATTCCTAGGTGATGATGCATATCAAAGTTGAAGAAAGATGTCACTTTCGGGAATAAAGAGAAAGAACTAGGCAGGTATACACCATAGCTACACTAAAACCTTGCTCCAACATGCTCAGCTTGTGCTCTGGGCATTGTTCACCTAGGACCTTGCCTTTGGGAGTTTATTATGCTATTTGAACAATCAATCTTATGAGAGATTAAACAAGCTTTCCTAAAGTGTGTTTTCAGGTATACATTTTTTTTAAAAAGCAGAGGGTGGATAAATGCTGAGTTAAATGGGTCTTTTTGCTGCAGGACTTCTCAGGACCATATGCCAGTGTGCACCAGGCATTTCCCAGAAGGAGAAACAGTATATGGTGTCTCAACTTCCATGAACATTGATACTTCTCCCCAGAGCATCTTTCTTGAGGACTCATGTTCCGTAAAACATTTAGGGAACTACAGCCCATCCTAGTGTGCAGAGTCCAAGGACAGCAATATGGAGTGTCCCTGGTGTATTTTAAGTTTCAATGAAAGAATGGGGCGAATAATGAATTAAGGGGTAATTGCATTCCCTAACTTGGGTGAGATCCTTTTATCTAAAGTGAAGATGAATGCTGAACAATAATCAAATAAATTAAGACTGTCTAGACAACCAGTCTGTTGAATTCAGGGCAAATTGAAGTTACTTGTTAGCTTTCATCTGTTTATTACTTGAGACAGCCCTATCTTTTTTAGCCTATCAAGGGGATTAGAAGATTTGGCCTTTCCAAAAGCAGAGAATTATGTATCTGAAAGGAAGTACAAAATACAGATAGGCATAGGTATAGATTAGATAGATAGATAGATAGATAGATAGATAGATAGATAGATAGGAATGGTTTTATATATCAAGGGCAAGTTTGTGTGTATATTGATATTCTCTGTTGTCTTCTGCCAAAAAGCACAATGCTGGTTCAAAGATCAGAGAATGTGCTAGCAGTATTTAGAATCTGCTGACTTACTTAGGCATAAAGGTTAAAATGACATGCCACCCTATCCTTGTCAATGTTTCTTAGTTGCTTGAGATAAATATATTCTAGGTAGCATTAGAAACTTCCCTGTTGCCCTCATCCACATAAGCATGATTTTGTTTTCTTAGTATGTGGTTCTTCTATTCATTGCAACAAGCATTTGGGCACCGCAACGTGCAGGCTCCATCCTAGGGATGCAAAGATTTGTAACACATTTCTGTTTTTTCGTAACACACATTTAGCTCATTTATGCATCTCAAGGTTAATGCATCTAAAACAAGACACTTGATATTTCCCCATAACTCTTCTTCTCCTGGCTGTTTCCAACTTAATAAATGGTACCACTATTTAACCAGTTGCTCAGGTTAAAAACCTTGAATCCATTCTTGGTTCCTCTCTTTTTGTCATACACCACATCCATTCCAGCAGCAAATCCTATTGGCTGTAGCCTCAAAATATGTTCTGTATCTCACGGCTTCCCACAACAACTGCAACCACAGTTATCCCCACCCAAGCCATTGTGGTCTTTTGCCTTTGTCCAAGCCACCATGATCTCTTGGCCAGAGATCTGCCTCTTTACTAGTCTCTGTACTTCCTTCCTCTTTTGCACCACTACAGTCTGCTTTCCTCACAGAAACCAGGATGATCTTTAAAAAAGTTAAAATAAGGTGAATCACTCCCCTACTCATAAGCCTCCAGTAGCCCCCATCATACTTAGACCAAAACCTAGAGTTTTGATGTGGTCTACAAGACACTCTGTCACTTAGTCTCTTCTTACTTTTCTAGTCTCATCTTCTCCTCACTAATTTCCTTTTGGCTGTGCCAGCCTTACTGGTCTTTGAGCACATCGGCCTTTTTCCTATCTTCCCCATATACTTGCATGGCTCACTTCCTTACTTCATTAAGATCTCTGCTTTTCTTCTCACTCATAGGTGGGAATTGATCAATGAGAACACTTGGACACAGGAAGGGGAATATCACATACCAGGGTCTGTCATGGGGTGGGGGGCGGGGGGGATAGCATTAGGAGATATACCTAATGTAAATGACGAGTCAATGGGTGCAGCACACCAACCTGGTGCATGTATACATATGTAACAAACCTGCACGTTGTGCACATGTACCCTAGAACTTAAAGTATATATATAAAAAAAGATCTCTGCTTTAATGTCACCTCTCAGATGCATTCACTGATGATCCTGTGTAAAAGCACTCCCCACTTCCATGGCTCACTCTCCCCTTACTCTGCTTTATTTATCTTCATAGCACTTAATATTTCCTTAATAGTTCCTAATCACTTAATCTTAATATTTATTCCTTTATTTGTCTCTCTTTCCCATAAAAGTGTAAGCTTCATGAGGACTTAGTTATATTCACCTGTATCACAGCACCTAGGATGATGCCCGGGACTCAGTAAGAGTGCAATATTATTTGATGGGTGAATAGATGAAGGAATGACTTTAGCTAGGTTTATGATACTTGTGAAGGGGTAAGTATATGTACTTGCAGAAAGATTCCATTGTTATCCATGCCTTAGATGCTTCGCATGAAGACAGCCCACATTTCATATATCTGTAGGCTGTATTTGAAACATTTTAAGGGGAAAAATAATTTGGGGTAGCAAAAAATTCTTAATGTTTGTGTGTACTAGTTTTCTCTTTGCAAACACAGTGATGTTCTACAGGAAACATATATATGCAGTACATTCAAGTGAGTGTATATTGAAAGATGACTCTTCATTCCACTTCAGCCCCAAGCACTATACCCCAAAAATAACTGCTATGATAGTTTATTGTGTATCCTTTCAGATATTTACTGTGCAAGTATGAAGTATATACATTTTTTGCTATTCTACAATGGGCCTATACTATATACAGGGAATCTCAACTTTGCTTATTTTACCTTATTTATTTCAAAGAACTTTCATTCTTTTTAATAGTTGTATAGTATTTCAAAGAATGCCTCTACCACATCCTTGTATGTAGCTCTTGGAGCACATAGGTAAGTTTATATGTAAGAGAGCTTGCTAGGGTTGTAATTGCTGGATCAAAGGGAGGTCCATTTATAGTTTTGATAGCTAATGACAACAAGGTTGAATCACTTTACTTTGCCACCAACAGTGTAAGACAGAATCTGTTTTTCTGCATCCATGTCAATACTATGTTTTAACTATTTTCATTCTTCAACCCAATAAGCCAATAAATGGTACCTTATTTTTATATTTCTCCAGTTATGAGTGAGATTGAACACTTTTTCATTGAAAGGCATTTACATTTCTTCTGTAAAAGTTTATGTTCACATTTTTTTAACCTATTTTAAAAGCATGTCTGGTCATTTTTCCTTATTGATTTGTGAGAACTTTTTATATTTTGAAGAAATGAATTCTTTGTTGAATGTTGCAAATATTTTCTTTTTATGGCTTCTGGGTTTTGTGTCTTGCACAGAAAGCATTCTTTATTCTAAGAATATTACTTTAGAAAAATCTGCCTTACTTTATTCTAGTTTTTTAAGGTTTTTATGTTATGCATTTAAATCTTCTGAGTTTATTCTGAGTAAAGAGTTAGAGAGAGATTCTGCTTTACTTTTTAAATTTCCCCAAATCAGATGTCTCAACACAATTTATTGACTAAACCAGGATTTACCTACTGATTTGTATAATTTAGGCTATTTCTAGACCATATGCTCTTATTTCTCTGTCTCTCTAATCTTGTACCAGCACAACTCTTTCTACTGTAGCTTTGTCATACATTTTAATGAAAAGTTGAGCTAGTTATAATGCTTTTTCAGGAATTTCCTGGCAAGCTGGCCATGCTATTTTTCCATGTGAACTTTAGAATCAGGCTTTCTAATATAAAGAAAAAGTTACTAATATTTTAATTGAGATTTCATTACATTTGTAGATTTATTTGGAGGAATTAAGGTCTTTATAATACTATTTCCTTTTATCAAAAAATAAAAACTATTTTTCTGTTCAAATCTTCTATTGTGTCTTTTGGTGATTTTGAAGATATTTTTCAGGTTTATTTTTCAGAGCTCTTGTTGAGTTGATGTTGCTCTAAGAAGTGAGCTTATTTTTTTCCATCATATTCCAATTCATTGTACATAGGGTAGATATTTATCTTTTAATATTAATTTTGGCTGGGCATGGTTCTCACAGCTGTAATCCCAGCACTTTGGGAGACTGAGGCGGGCGGATCATGAGATCAGGAGTTCGAGACCAACCTGGCCAACATGGTAAAACCCCGTCTCTACTAAAAATACAAAAAAAAAAAAAATAGCCAGGCGTGGTGGTGTGCACCTGTAATCCCAGCTACTTGGGAGGCTGAGGCAAGAGAATTACTTAAACCCAGGGGGCAGAGATTGCAGTGAGCTGAGACCGCACCACTGCACTCCAGCCTGGGCAAAAGAGCAAGACTCCATCTCGAAAAAAATAATAATAATTTTTAAACTAGACACCTTATTCCTTGAATTTTCTTTTTGTTTTTCTTTCATTCATTTGTTCATTCCTTCTCATCAATTTTCCAGGCTAAGTTTCCACTATCCATCCACTATGATAATTTTCTCTCTTCTCTAATTTTTATGCCTCGTTTCACCCTTATCTAATGGCATTGATTAGTACTTGCCCAATAATGTTAAATAAAATTGGTAATGGTGGAATTTCTACCTTGTTTCTGATTTTAATGCTACTGTTGTTTCACCATTAAGCATAGTGTTCAAGCCAATCACTCCAAAAGCTCTGGAAGCTCTCCTAAATCACTCCAGGCAAGCTGGCTTAAGGACCTCCATAGCACCTTTTTTTTACCTTTATTGTAATCTGGAACACAATGAACTTGAGAATGTGTTTATCTTACTGAACAATGTTGACAAATTCTGTGTACATCCTCAAAGAAGTACTTTTCCACAGATCGCCCTCTGGGAAACACAGATTTAGAGAAATACATGATCAACAATACCAACCATAGCATAAAGGAGTTTAAGGATTGAGACAACACCATGAGGCTTAGAAAAAAGGAGGTCATCAGTGACCTTAAGGATAATGGTGATGATGATAGCTCATACTAATGGTATATATACCAGGCATCAGTCACTTGGCTGAGTAATTATACATGTTACCTTGTTTAATCTTCACATTACCCACCAAGGCAGAACAATTATTATCTCTGTTTTATAGCTGTGGCAACAGGCTGAAGAAACTTTCTTAAGATTATCACACAGTAAATAATAAAATGTGATTTCAAATTGCACTAGCTCTATAGCAGGAGCTCTTCCACATAACACTAGGAGAATAAATCCAGAGCCTGCCCCAGGAATGTTTTGTTTGGCCAATTCATTATGGGATTTTTGTTTTGTTTTGTTTGTTTTTAAACTGTGAATGCCTTCAGTAGGCATACATACCATTGAATTTGTGAGTGTTTTTCAATTGCAGTCTCTGAAGTTTTATGTATTTATTTATTTTTTATTTTATTATTATTATACTTTAAGTTTTAGGGTACACGTGCACAATGTGCAGGTTAGTTACATATGTATACATGTGCCATGCTGGTGTGCTGCACCCATTAACTCGTCATTTAGCATTAGGTATATCTCCTAATGCTATCCCTACCCCCTCCCCCCATCCCACAACAGTCCCCAGAGTGTGTTGTTCCCCTTCCTGTGTCCATGTGTTCTCATTGTTCAATTCACACCTATGAGTGAGAACATGCAGTGTTTAGTTTTTTGTCCTTGCGATAGTTTACTGAGAATGATGATTTCCAATTTCATCCATGTCCCTACAAAGAACTCATCATTTTTTATGGCTGCATAGTATTCCATGGTGTATATGTGCCACATTTTCTTAATCCAGTCTATCATTGTTGGACATTTGGGTTGGTTCCAAGTCTTTGCTATTGTGAAGAGTGCCGCAATAAACATACGTGTGCATGTGTCTTTATAGCAGCATGATTTATAGTCCATTACTGGGTATATACCCAGTAATGGGATGGCCGGGTCAAATGGTATTTCTAGTTCTAGATCCCTGAGGAATTGCCACACTGACTTCCACAAGGGTTGAACTAGTTTACAGTCCCACCAACAGTGTAAAAGTGCTCCTATTTCTCCACATCCTCTCCAGCACCTGTTGTTTCCTGACTTTTTAATGATTGCCATTCTAACTGGTGTGAGATGGTATCTCATTGTGGTTTTGATTTGCATTTCTCTGATGGCCAGTGATGGTGAGCATTTTTTCATGTGTTTTTTGGCTGCATAAATGTCTTCTTTTGAGAAGTGTCTGTTCATGTCCTTCACCCACTTTTTGATGGGGTTGTTTGTTTTTTTCTTGTAAATTTGTTTGAGTTCATTGTAGATTCTGGACATTAGCCCTTTGTCAGATGAGTAGGTTGCAAAAATTTTCTCCCATTCTGTAGGTTGCCTGTTCACTCTGATGGTAGTTTCTTTTGCTGTGCAGAAGCTCTTTAGTTTAATTAGATCCCATTTGTCAATTTTGGCTTTTGTTGCCATTGCTTTTGGTGTTTTAGACATGAAGTCCTTGTCCATGCCTATGTCCTGAATGGTAATGCCTAGGTTTTCTTCTAGGGTTTTTATGGTTTTAGGTCTAACGTTTAAGTCTTTAATCCATCTTGAATTAATTTTTGTATAAGGTGTAAGGAAGGGATCCAGTTTCAGCTTTCTACATACGGCTAGCCAGTTTTCCCAGCACCATTTATTAAATAGGGAATCCTTTCCCCATTGCTTGTTTTTCTCAGGTTTTTCAAAGATCAGATAGTTGTAGATACGCGGCATTATTTCTGAGGGCTCTGTTCTGTTCCATTGATCTATGTCTCTGTTTTGGTACCAGTACCATGCTGTTTTGGTTACTGTAGCCTTGTAGTATAGTTTGAAGTCAGGTAGCGTGATGCCTCCAGCTTTGTCTTTTGGCTTAGGATTGACTTGGCGATGCAGGCTCTTTTTTGGTTCCATATGAACTTTAAAGTAGTTTTTTCCAATTATGTGAAGAAAGTCATTGGTAGCTTGATGGGAATGGCATTGAATCTATAAATTACCTTGGGCAGTATGGCCGGTTTCACAATGTTGATTCTTCCTACCCATGAGCATGGAATGTTCTTCCATTTCTTTGTATCCTCTTTTATTTCATTGAGCAGTGGTTTGTAGTTCTCCTTGAAGAGGTCCTTCACGTCCCTTGTAAGTTGGATTCCTAGGTATTTTATTCTCTTTGAAGCAATTGTGAATGGGAGTTCACTCATGATTTGGCTCTCTGTTTGTCTGTTATTGGTATATAAGAATGCTTGTGATTTTTGTACATTGATTTTGTATCCTGAGACTTTGCTGAAGTTGCTTATCAGCTTAAGGAGATTTTGGGCTGAGACAATGGGGTTTTCTAGATATACAATCATGTCGTCTGCAAACAGGGACAATTTGACTTCCTCTTTTCCTAATTGAATACCCTTTATTTCCTTCTCCTGACTAATTGCCCTGGCCAGAAATTCCAACACTATGTTGAATAGGAGTGGTGAGAGAGGGCATCCCTGTCTTGTGCCAGTTTTCAAAGGGAATGCTTCCAGTTTTTGCCCATTCAGTATGATATTGGCTGTGGATTTGTCATAGATAGCTCTTATTATTTCGAGATACGTCCCATCAATACCTAATTTATTGAGAGTTTTTAGCATGAAGTGTTGTTGAATTTTGTCAAAGGCCTTTTCTGCATCTATTGAGATAATCATGTGGTTTTTGTCTTTGTTTCTGTTTATATGCTGGATTACATTTATTGATTTGAGTATATTGAACCAGCCTTGCATCCCAGGGATGAAGCCCACTTGATCATGGTGGATAAGCTTTTTGATGTGCTGCTGGATTCGGTTTGCCAGTATTGAGGATTTTTGCATCAATGTTCATCAAGGATATTGGTCTAAAATTCTCTTTTTTGGTTGTGTCTCTGCCTGGCTTTGATATCAGGATGATACTTGCCTCATAAAATGAGTTAGGGAGGATTCTCTCTTTTTCTATTGATTGGAATAGTTTCAGAAGGAATGGTACCAGTTCCTCCTTGTACCTCTGGTAGAATTCGGCTGTGAATCCATCTCGTCCTGGACTCTTTTTGGTTGGTAAGCTATTGATTATTGCCACAATTTCAGATCCTGTTATTGGTCTATTCAGAGATTCAACTTCTTCCTGGTTTAGTCTTGGGAGGGTGTATGTGTCAAGGAATTTATCCATTTCTTCTAGATTTTCTAGTTTATTTGCGTAGAGGTGTTTGTAGTATTCTCTGATGGTAGTTTGTATTTCTGTGGGATCAGTGTTGATATCCCCTTTATCATTTTTTATAGCATCTATTTGATTCTTCCCTCTTTTTTTCTTTATTAGTCTTGCTAGCGGTCTATCAATTTTGTTGATCCTTTCAAAAAACCAGCTCCTGGATTCGTTAATTTTTTGAAGGGTTTTTTTTTTTTTGTCTCTATTTCCTTCAGTTCTGCTCTGATTGTAGTTATTTCTTGCCTTCTGCTAGCTTTTGAATGTGTTTGCTCTTGCTTTTCTAGTTCTTTTAATTGTGATGTTAGGGTGTCAATTTTGGATCTTTCCTGCTTTCTCTTGTGGGCATTTAGTGCTATAAATTTCCCTCTACACACTGCTTTGAATGTGTCCCAGAGATTCTGGTATGTTTTGTCTTTGTTCTCGTTGGTTTCAAAGAACATCTTTATTTCTGCCTTCATTTTGTTATGTACCCAGTAGTCATTCAGGAGCAGGTTGTTCAGTTTCCATGTACTTGAGTGGTTTTGAGTGAATTTCTTAATCCTGAGTTCTAGTTTGAATGCACTGTGGTCTCAGAGACAGTTTGTTATAATTTCTATACTTTTACATTTGCTGAGGAGAGCTTTACTTCCAACTATGTGGTCAATTTTGGAATAGGTGTGGTGTGGTGCTGAAAAGAATGTATATTCTGTTGATTTGGGGTGGAGAGTTCTGTAGATGTCTATTAGGTCCACTTGGTGCAGAGCTGAGTTCAATTCCTGGATATCCTTGTTAACTTTCTGTCTTGTTGATCTGTCTAATGTTGACAGTGGGGTGTTAAAGTCTCCCATTATTATTGTGTGGGAGTCTAAGTCTCTTTGTAGGTCACTCAGGACTTGCTTTATGAATCTGGGTGCTCCTGTATTGGGTGCATATATATTTAGGATAGTTAGCTCTTCTTGTTGAATTGATCCCTTTACCATTATGTAATGGCCTTCTTTGTCTCTTTTGATCTTTGTTGGTTTAAAGTCTGTTTTATCAGAGACTAGGATTGCAACCCCTGCCTTTTTTTGTTTTCCATTTGCTTGGTAGATCTTCCTCCATCCTTTTATTTTGAGCCTATGTGTGTCTCTGCACGTGAGATGGGTTTCCTGAATACAGCACACTGATGGGTCTTGACTCTTTATCCAATTTGCCAGTCTGTGTCTTTTAATTGGAGCATTTAGTCCATTTACATTTAAAGTTAATATTGTTATGTGTGAATTTGATCCTGTCATTATGATGTTAGCTGGTGATTTTGCTCGTTAGTTGATGCAGTTTCTTCCTAGTCTCGATGGTCTTTACATTTTGGCATGATTTTGCAGCAGCTGGTACCGGTTGTTCCTTTCCATGTTTAGTGCTTCCTTCAGGAGCTCTTTTAGGGCAGGCCTGGTGGTGACAAAATCTCTCAGCATTTGATTGTTTGTAAAGTATTTTATTTCTCCTTCACTTATGAAGCTTAGTTTGGCTGGATATGAAATTCTGGGTTGAAAATTCTTTTCTTTAAGAATGTTGAATATTGGCCCCCACTCTCTTCTGGCTTGTAGAGTTTCTGCCGAGAGATCTGCTGTTAGTCTGATGGGCTTCCCTTTGTGGGTAACCCGACCTTTCTCTCTGGCTGCCCTTAACATTTTTTCCTTCATTTCAACTTTGGTGAATCTGACAATTATGTGTCTTGGAGTTGCTCTTCTCGAGGAGTATCTTTGTGGTGTTCTCTGTATTTCCTGAATCTGAATGTTGGCCTGCCTTGCTAGATTGGGGAAGTTCTCCTGGATAATATCCTGCAGAGTGTTTTCCAACTTGGTTCCATTCTCCCCGTCACTTTCAGGTACACCGATCAGATTTGGTCTTTTCACATAGTCCCATATTTCTTGGAGGCTTTGTTCGTTTCTTTTTATGCTTTTTTCTCTAAACTTCCCTTCTCGCTTCATTTCATTCATTTCATCTTCCATCACTGATACCCTTTCTTCCAGTTGATCGCATCGGCTCCTGAGGCTTCTGCATTCTTCACGTAGTTCTCGAGCCTTGGCTTTCAGCTCCATCAGCTCCTTTAAGCACTTCTCTGTATTGGTTATTCTAGTTATACATTTGTCTAAATTTTTTTCAAAGTTTTTAACTTCTTTGCCTTTGGTTTGAATTTCCTCCTGTAGCTCGGAGTAGTTTGATCGTCCGAAGCCTTCTTCGCTCAATTCGTCAAAGTCATTCTCTGTCCAGCTTTGTTCCGTTGCTGGTGAGGAACTGCGTTCCTTTGGAGGTGGAGAGGCACTCTGCTTTTTAGAGTTTCCAGTTTTTCTGTTCTGTTATTTCCCCATCTTTGTGGTTTTATCTACTTTTGGTCTTTGATGATGGTGATGTACATATGGGTTTTTGGTGTGGATGTCCTTTCTGTTTGTTAGTTTCCCTTCTAACAGACAGGACCCTCAGCTGCAGGTCTGTTGGAGTTTGCTAGAGGTCCACTCCAGACCCTGTTTGCCTGGGTATCAGCAGCAGTGGCTGCAGAACAGCGGATTTTCGTGAACCACGAATGCTGCTGTCTGATCGTTCCTCTGAAAGTTTTGTCTCAGAGGAGTACCCGGCCTTGTGAGGTGTCAGTCTGCCTCTACTGGGGGGTGCCTCCCAGTTAGGCTGCTCGGGGGTCAGGGGTCAGGGACCCACTTTAGGAGGCAGTCTGCCCGTTCTCAGATCTCCAGCTGTGTGCTGGGAGAACCCCTACTCTCTTCAAAACTGTCAGACAGGGACATTTAAGTCTGCAGAGGTTACTGCTGTCTTTTTGTTTGTCTGTGCCCTGCCCCCAGAGTTGGAGCCTACAGAGGCAGGCAGGCCTCCTTGAGCTGTGGTGGGCTCCACCCAGTTCAAGCTTCCCGGCTGCTTTGTTTACCTAAGCAAGCCTGGGCAATGGCGGGCGCCCCTCCCCCAGCCTCACTGCCACCTTGCAGTTTGATCTCAGACTGCTGTGCTAGCAATCAGCAAGACGCCATGGGCGTAGGACCCTCTGAGCCAGGTGCGGGATTTAATCTCCTGGTGTGCCGTTTTTTAAGCCTGTCAGAAAAGTGCAGTATTAGGGTGGGAGTGACCCGATTTTCCAGGTGCCGTCTGTCACCCCTTTCTTTGACTAGGAAAGGGAACTCCCTGACCCCTTGCACTTCCCGAGTAAGGCAATGCTTCACCCTGCTTTGGCTCGCGCACGGTGCACTGCACCCACTGTCCTGTGCCCACTGTCTGGCACTCCCTAGTGAGATGAACCCAGTACATCAGATGGAAATGCAGAAATCACCCGTCTTCTGCGTCGCTCATGCTGGGAGCTGTAGACCGGAGCTGTTCCTATTCGGCCATCTTGGCTGCCCTCCAGTCTCTGAAGTTTTATAAACTCTATTCATTCATTAATAAATTATTTCAACAAATATTTCCTGAGTGTCCACTGCATGCCAGGTACTATGCTAGGCTCTGGAGATACAGCAATAAGCAAAAATGAGCAAAGACCCTATTTTCGTGTGGGCTTAATTAAATAACATACAAAAAATGTGTGTGTGTGTGTGTGTGTAGTGCCAGGTAGTAATGTGTACTAAGAAGAAAAATAAATTCAGGGTAGCAGGGACAGAGTGTGACAGATGACTATATTGATTGTCTGCATTGATGGTGGGGTCACTGGGCATTTTTTATGAGGAGTACACTACATTTCCAGGTTTATTCAAGTTAGGAAATGGAGACCTCTGATCATGTGTTGTAGAAAGAAAATCAGAAATCACATAGGAGCTGAAAAGGGTGGCATGAGTCTAATTGAGGAATTTCTTACTTTTCTGTGATAGAATAATGTGAATATTCTTGAAGAAATAAGGTAAAGCAAATGGCCCTGGGAGAGGTGGAGAAGGCAGGGCTAAGTGTGGAAGCTAGGTTCCAAAGTGACAGTATGCCTGAGATTTATGCCCTGGGAAGCAAAGGGATTATTTCCTCAAAAGCTTCATTGTACAAATTAACTCCCAAGGTATGCTATGTGGGTAAAATCATCTCCTATACCAGTTCTCTGGGGACAGCAACCATTTTGGGTTGTTGGAAGCGTTGCAGAATTGGTGGTAACACAGTTTCTATGGGCAGTTGCTTTAAGAACCTGGAGCTTGTTTTGAGGTTGCCATGGTAACACCACTGCTGGCTGCATACAACATCTCACCCAGGCTCTCTTGATCTAATAACCAGGACCCACATTGCCTTGAACTCCCTTAAACAAAGTGTGCTTTTAGCAGACTAGCTTTTTTTTTTAACCTCTCTGATAAATCCATCAACCTATTTTATTTTGGTTTCTGTAAATTGCAAATTATTGAGGAGAGAGAAATTAGGAGAGGAATTGTATTGTTTTAAACTCATCATCCCGATTTAGAATACTTAATGCAAACTAATTAAAGATCTGCTTGTGCTATGATCTGCTATTTTCCTGTTTTCAAATTTTTGCATTTTGAAATCTATCATATCTCCTTGTTCACACAATAAGGCCTTAACAAACTCTTTGTGAATGTAGTTTCTCTGACCTCTCTACTCTCATAGAAAACCACAGGATACTCAGGAGTCTTGGGCTCTTTTCTTCCTAATGAGCTCTGTTTGCCATGGTTTGGGAGAGGAAGAACTCTGAGTATAGGGGACGATAGATTTTGCTAGTGTTCACTTAGACCTCTTCTCTCAAAAACATGGGTGAGAGAATCACAAATTTTTGACACTAGGATACTTGACAGTTTGGCCCAATGGTCTTTTACCAAGATGGCTCCACATCTCCTACATCCCAATGATGATCATAAACACTTGCTGATTTAATAGACAATAATGTTAGTAGCCTGAAATCACACTAGTAGTTTGAAACCCATGATGAGGGTACATATACACCATGGAAATCTAAATGCTGTGAAACAGTCCCTGCTTCCCACTGCTGGGCTGGTTGTTAATCATTTACTGGCATACCTGTATCAAACCCTTCCCTTATCATGCAGGTGGGGAGTGGTGAGAAACAGGCTTCTTATCACTAGATTCTATGTGGCCATTAAATGATGGAAAATAAAAGAAAGGGAGAGCTGTAATGCATAATGCTCTTCATTTTTGTTTAGTAATTTATATTACTTTGAAACAAGATGAAATAAAAGATTTAAGATGAGATTTTTCTCTTTGCATAATAAAATGTGAAAAAATATTTGATTACAAAAGCTATCTTTTAGTAGCCACATTTTATTTGGTGACTTGCCTTCAGACTTAAGAATCTTTTCTAACAATTTTATCCCATTTACAAAAAAATGCTCAATAAATATTTCGAAAGATTAGGTCAAAAGCCCTTAAACTAATCTGTAGGGTTGACAATTAAGATATCATTTTTTTTCTATAACTGATCATTGAATTTTGTAGTGATGAGGGAAGGGTAGAATGCATAGTGAGTGACACACAAGTACAAAAAAGAGTTGGTTATAATCCAAGACTTACATCTTAAAGTAGGAATAATTTTTAGGTTTTGCCATTCAAATCAGCAGATAGCCACGGTTATTACATTACAAAAGATTTCTGAGCTCCAAGTGTTTGCCTGTACTTTGACTTACTAAGCATTCAAAAATATTTTCCTAACAGCATCATACTTTTATTTTCCTGTTGTATATATTTTAACCTTTGAGTTATCGTGGAAATTCCTTAACAGGGTCTTCTTCCCAGTAAACATGCAAACTGAAACATTAGCACCCATTTATTCAGCATCTTAGAAGAAATATGCTTAATATAGTAGATTTTCCTAAATAACTTAAACCTTAACCCTTCAAATTCTAAGACCTTTTAGAAACCATTTCTCTGAAATCCTTTTTAAATATTTTAAACATATTTCTTATTTCTTAAACTAAGAGTTTAAACTCTCCTTGCTGTGATAGGGCAATCGTTTTTCTGCAATGTAGAAACAACTACTTTCACCAGCTTTTAAATTTTATTTAGTTATATCCTTAAATGCCAAACTGCAAAATGACCTTTGTCACTGGTGTGGTCATTGTATTGGCTCAGAAGCCCTGCTCCCCCCTCCCCTTTTAGTTTCCTGAGTAGTGTTTATTTATTATTGGCACTGAAATCCATTTATAAAACTTGTTTAGAGTTACATACTAGATTCGATTTTATTAAGACTCTAAGTGAGGGTGTGAGAAGTAAAATCCTTCGCTTTTCAGAAGACTTTGTTGTGGTCATATCAGGCACTTGGAATATGGAGATAATGAAATCTACTCCAAGGGATGGTTGTGAGAGGCAACAAGGAAAGGCATATGAAATGAATCTATAGGATGCTACTGAGAGGTCCCTTTATGCACACAACTGCTACAGGCCCCACCACTGTTGTTCAAAGTTCCCCACCGCTCCATCCCCTTAGGCAGTGTGGGGAGAGCCAGTTTCCTCTCCTTAGAAGAGGAGCTGCCAGAGCAATTCTAGTAGACCCTTGGGTATATTTATCTACCTAACTGGTTTTTAGTTAGGTTGATGAAAGGGAATGAGAAGAAATAAAACTTTTGCATCTGAGTTTCTCTGTTTTTAAATATGGAGTATTACTTTGAGCCTAAAAATGCTCATCACTTTCGACTTAGTAATCTCCCTTCTAGAACTTAACCCTAAAGAAATAATCAGACATAAGGAGAAAGATTTATGCATAAACATATTTTTCATCTCACCTTCATCCCATTTTTACATTAGTCAGCACAACCTTTGGCTGTGTTCCAGAAAACATATTGCGCCAAGACTGGCAGACATTGGTTTGAGTTTATTTAACTGTCAGGGGATGGCTTTTCTTTGTGAGCTGATTCCACAAATTCATTACATACTTAAATCTTTTATGGGCATCAGCAATGTAAGAGTAGTGTACTTGAAGGGCTCAAAATTGCACACAAACATTAGCAGATAGCAGTGCTGGATATTATGGTTTAGACTTAATATCTTTTAAGATATTTTAGATCTTGTAGACCCAAACTCATCCTTGATTTGGCTATGTGTATTCTATGACATTCTGTATATGAGTAAAATACTGGGTTCTGTGAGAGCAGGCATCAAGATAGAACTAGCTGTTTAAAAGATTTGTTGTGGGAAAAGCCCGTGAAGGATAGAGGGGAAAGAGAGCATGAGTAGGGAATAAAAAAACAAAAAATAGGGTAGTCCTGTATAATTTCTTACAATTTGGATTTTGTTCATTTCATCCCAGTAGTATTATTTAACATGTTCCTCTGTCCTCTAAGTATCAGATACAGAGGGCTGATCACATTAGAATTTAATTTGTTCCTTCCTTCCTTCTCCCCTCTCCTCCCCTCCATCCCCTCCCATTCCCTCTCCTTTCTTCATTCTTGCAAAACTACTTCATAGATGATGGTGTGTGCTTCCATCAAGAGGCAGATAACATTTGTCTCATCTGTTTTTCTGTGTGTGTTAGCAGCTTGATTATCATTATGCTAGATCCATTAATTCATTAGGGGTTGCAAAATGCTGACATTTGAATTATTTCTGTCTTCACTTACTAACTAGCATACTTTTATACAGAGAAACTTCCCCTGATTAGCTATTTGGTTGTTTTGAGGTTCAGCGCAAATAGGAAACATAGGATGAATACTAGATTTTTTCTTTTGCTTACCATTTTTCAAAATGGTAAGCTGATTCCTTAGCATTTTCCAAAGGTGGAAAATGAGAGTTTTTGTGTTTGTTTAGTATTATTATGAACTCATGGATTTAAGCCATTGTAGTTATTATCTTTATTTGACACTCAAATTATTTCATCTTTGGCCAGTAGGAGTTTATATAGGTAGGCTCCTGAGTCTTTTTGACAGAATCCTAGTAGTCTCTGACAGCCTTCTTGCTTTCTGGTATGATTTAGTGTTCAGGCTCATCTTGTACATTTCCTGCCTTAGGTCTCACTAGGTCACAAGCCATAGTTCATTGTAGTGAGAATTGATTTTTTAGAGACAACACTCTAAGTGTTGGGAGTGTTCATTGCTACTGGGTAGGTTATTTTTTCTAGACCTTTTCATTGTACAAAACTAAGAAATTTTTTTTTAAAGTTAGAGTATATCCAGAGATCATACTTATAATTCCAATTTATATCTAGGACTACAGGGTTACTACTTCATCTCATCACTTTTTACATCTGAATTTCTTTATCTCCATGCTAAAAAACCTGCTTCTCAGCAACTCAAGCCTGATTACTCACTTGTTTTATCACATACTACAAATGTAACAGCCTTGGGATAACAATGCTAATACTAGGACTAGCTAAATTGTTATTGAAAAAAAATGTGAAGTTCTTTTTTATCTTTAGGATATATACCATTAGAAATGAACTATCAAATCCGTGTGTTTTAAAATCAGTTAGAATAGTTCTCCTCCTCAACCACTTGTATACATATTTAGGTATAATTTGTATCACTTTACTAATCTTGTCTCTGGTGCCATTCTTATTTCCCTCTACCCTAATATAACTAGCATTTTCTCCCTGTATTATGTTTATCTCTGTAATAATGAGAAGTTTATGAGAAGTATAATGAGAAGTATAAAGTTAACTAGGAACTAAGACAGAATTTGAAGTACAAAAATGAATGTGGATTTAAAAATAAATGTATGCACAATAGCACTATATATATATATATATTTTTTTTTTTTTTTCTTTGAGATGGAGTCTTGCTCTGTTGCCCAGGCTGGAGTGCAGTGGCACGATCTCGGCTCACTGCAAGCTCCGCCTCCTGGGTTCAAGCAATTCTCCTGCCTCAGCCTCCCGAGTAGCTGGGACTACAGGTGCCCACCACCATGCCCAGCTAATTTTTTGTATTTTTAGTAGAGATGGGGCTTCACCATTTTAGCCAGGATGGTCTCGATCTCTTGACCTCGTGATCCACCTGCCTTGGCCTCCCAAAGTGCTGGGATTACAGGCGTGAGCCACCGTGCCTGGCCTATATTTCTTTGTGAGCTGAGAGGTCTTAGAAGCAATGACACCCCAGTAGCAATGAGCACACCTAGAACCCAGATCTTGGTTTCTAATACTGTTCTCCAGTGAAAGGGACCAAAGCTCAATGAAGAAATGCCTGATTCTAAGGCTGTGGCAGAGAAAGATAAGATGAGTCGGGAGCATTGTGTAGTACTAGAAAGGAAGGAAGTGCTTAAACACACACACAAAATGATAGGGGCATGTCAAAGGGGCATAGGAGCCAACTAACAGAACTCCTAATAACCATAGCTGGAAGAATTTGAGCAACGAAATAAATGACATAGTGTTGGATTATAATCCAAAGTATAAAACAAATATCTGCAAGTCCATATTGATATATTAATAAGTAAATGATTGAAAAAGTCAGTAAGTGAGGAGAAGAGACACATCTCCAGTGCAGAATTCCAAATAATTTATATGGATACTCTACCCTCAAAAAGCTGGAACATACTTCCCACTCCTTAAGTGAAGGCTATGCATAGCCTTTCTTTCAAAGAGTACAGTATGTTAAGATGGGAAAAAGAATAACTATAGTGGAAAAACTTGACAAACACCACCTCAGCCAGGTGATCAGATCAAGGTCAACATCAGTGATAAATCATGCTTGTAGCATGCACCCTTGATATAATGTTAATCTGCAATACTTCCTTAATTTTTCTGGTATTACTATGTTGGGTTTAAAAAATATTTTATCTATCCTGAAGGCTTTTAATTACAGGTGGAAACCTGTTCTCAGCTTTGTTTGAGCTAGTGAAAAAAGTATGAAGCATGGTTTCTACCTTATGGTAACTTAGAAACTAGTGAAGGAAACAAGATCTAGCAAGCATGTAATCAAAATATAAATCATAGGACATGATTATACAGGATTTTTAAGTTGAGAAAAGCAAAGCATAGCTATACTGAGACCTGGTGTAGCTAGAGGAAGTTTTAAAGAAAATAGTCTCTTCTGTTAATACTATCAGGATTTCTGTATGAGGGAAATGATAGGGATTGATTTAGAGGCTCAAAAATTCTCTAAATATATGATTATCACCAGAAAACAAGATATATATATATTTTAAGACCATTACATTTTGTTTCTGTTGACCAACTGAAATGCAAGATGACTAAATTAGTTATTTTTGAATCCCTTATGACAGATAATAAAAATTGGTGGCTCACTTAATCACAGTGTGGTCAGAATTTATTAGAAAGACAGCAAAATCATTGGATTGTATATGATACCCTGCATTTATTTGATGTGTAGACCTGGTTAAATCTTGGATTTTAAGCATTTGAATGTTATGTTGCTCTTTTTTGTTTTTCCTTTAGGACTATCTGCTGCCAAACTCTTGACTGAATATGGCGTTAGTGTTTTAGTTTTAGAAGCTCGGGACAGGGTTGGAGGAAGAACATATACTATAAGGGTAAGTGATTTTAATACTTACATGTAATGTAATATCTCACTCAAACTACAAGTGGCACCACTGGAAATCACAGGGCTAGAGGAGGTCTTAAGAGTTCATGCAGTTAAGCCGTTTGTCCTCCATAGCCCTAAAGTACTCCCATCAAATAAGCGTCCATTCTCTTTAACATGTACGCACTGAAGACTGACAGCTTCTGAATTTCAGTGGAGTGAATTCAAAAAACATGAGCAAATAACTTCAATACAGTGTCATAATTTCCATACTAGAGACGTAAATGAAGTGTGTAGTGTCTCAGATGGGGTGATAGTTTGGCTGTACTGGAAGTGACTATACACCCGCAATACACACAGACACACACACACACACTTAGATTCCCTATTTATCCAATGACACACAACTTAATAGAAATGTGGTGGCAAAAACCCAAAAAACCAAAAACAGACAAAAAAAGAAATGTGGTGGCTGCAGTAAGCAGGAACAAATGTAGCATATTTTTGCATAACTTTTCCCTTGGCCCTTGTTCCCTAAGAAGTATGCTGCTGCCAGAGATACTCCTCAGGTCGCATCTGGCTACATATAAGAAGGAAGCCCAGTTCTTGCTACATCGCTGCTTTTTTTATACTTGGGCTTACATCACCATTCTGGAAAAAATGCATGCTATTATTTACTACTATTAAGGGAATGGTTGCAGGTGGTTGACTCTGTGGGTACTGATGAAAGTACGCAGGGAGATAATGAAGAGTGGGAAGGAAATAGGGGCAAAGATGGAAGTTTTTGCACATAAAAATGGGGGAGAAAGGGAGAAGAGTCAGAGAGAAGTAGTAGAGGCAGAAGAGGAGGACCAGACTAGACCAGCAATGGGTAAATCAGTGGACGAAAGAGGAAGGGGTGCTCAACAGTCAACTGACACAATATGAAGGCAAACAAAACAAAACAAAACAAAACAAAACAAAAACCCTCGCATTTGACAGAAGTTCATTAATTAATGAGCCCCTTTGCTAGAGTACACAAATAGAGTGTTAAAGACTAGGGATTGAGAGTAAAGACAAAACTAGACTGTTGAAGTGACTGGAAAGAAAGGAAGCATCTATCTAACTAGAAGATGCTTCAGTTAGACTAATAACAGAATGGCGTAAGCAATGCAAACATTTGATTATTTCACAGAAGTCTGGTGGTAGATAGTCCAGGCTGGTGCTCTTGCTTTTTGCTCTTCTTTCTGCTCTGATATTCTTTCTTTTCTTTTCTTTTCTTTTTTTTTCTTTGAGACGGTGTTTTGCTCTTGTCGCCCAGGCTAGAGTGCAATGGTGCGATCTTGGCTCACTGCAACCTCTGTCTCCCAGGTTCAAGTGATTCTCCTGTCTCAGTCTCCAGAGTAGCTAGGATTACAGGCACCCCCCCAACCACGCCAGCCAATTTTGTATTTTTAGTAGAGACAGGGTTCCAGCATGTTGGCCAGGCTGGTTGCGAACTCCTGACCTCAGGTGATCCACTGGCCTTGAAGCCTCCCAAAGTGCTGGGATAACAGGCATGAGCCACCACACCCAGCCCTGCTCTGATATTCTTTGCATGTAGGTTTATTGTCTTGTGGTAACAAGATGGATGCTGAGATTCTAAGCATCAAGTTCTCATTCAAGGCTGAAAGGAGAGTGAAAGGGTGGCACTAGCCTTGTCTGCAACTAAGCTTTTCCTTCGCCAAAAGACCCCAGCAGACATTTGCTTTAGTCTCATTGGCTAGAGTTGAGTCACATGGCTACCCTCAGCTGTCAGGGATCCTGGGAAAGTAAGTATTTCACAATACTAGGCTACATAATAGAAGCAGGCACGGGAGAGGAAATATCAATGGATACTAGAATAACCTACAGACAACATTTGAATTAGGATTTCATAGCAGCGATTTCAGCCACATTGTACCATGCTACCCTTCTGTCATTTGCTTCCTACCTTTTTAGATACAGGGATGTATCTAGGCCTATTTCTGCTTTGCTCAGCTCTAAGAGTGCTGTACAGCCTTGCTATGCAAAGTGTCGTCTGTGGGTCAGTAGCCCCAGAATCAACTGGGATTTTGATAGAAATGCAGAATATCAGGCCCTATCTCAGAACTGCCGAATCTGGATCTGCATTTTGACAACATCTCCAGGGGACACTATAGAAGTGCTACTCTGTGGCATTTGTTTGCTTGCTTGCCTTAAACTAATGCCAATCCGGATTAAATTTTCTGAGTGCTCCCTTAGATGTAGTCCACTGGGAAGCTATTGGTCTGGGAGTGAGGAGACTGGGATTCTAGCCTCTGTACTGACTTGACATGATGTCTTGGATAAGTCCTATTAGCACTTTACATCTCAGTTTTCTCATCTGAGTAATAAGATACTATCTAAATGTCCTCGAAGAAACTCCCTTCCATCTTCAAATTCTAACTGAAGGCAGCGTGTTATAGTGCAAATGAAGAGCTGCATCTTCTGCCTGTATGCCTTTATTAGATATGATTCTCCTGTCATTTTCTGAAAAATATTCCTTCACTTTGGAGATAGTTATTAAGTTGTCCCTTAGCTCTATTTTTCTTATCTCTAAAACCTTTTGGTTATTAAACAGGAGCATTAGTCATGTTGCGGATTTTCAGTTAAGAACAAGTTTCTTTGTATAAGGGAAATGAGAATTCCAACATACTTGTCCCCATCTGTGTTATTGGCCCCAATTACTTTGCCATGCTGTGTCATTTATATATGTCAGCACCACACAGGAACTGTTATTATCTATTCAGCATGACATTACACCCCCCTTAGGAATGTGAGAAAGGAATCTCTGAAATGCTTGGAAATTAGGACTTAGCATTTATACTCCAAATGATGAGAAGGAGAGAAAGAGGGCTTTAAGAAACAGGCATGGAGGCCGGGCATGGTGGCTCACGCCTGTAATCCCAGCACTTTGGGAGGCCAAGGCAGGTGGATCACTTGAGCTTGGGAGTTTGAGAACAGCCTGGGCAACATGGTGAAACCCCATCTCTACTAAAAATACAAAAAGTAGCCAGGTGCAGTGGTGTACACCTGTAGTCACAGCTACTTGGGAGGCTGAGGTAGGAGAATCACTTGAGCCTGAAAGGCAGGGGTTGCAGTGAGCCGAGATTGCACCATTGCACTCCAGTCTGGGTGACAGGAGTGAAACCCTGACTCAAAAAATTAAAAATTTTAAAAAAGGAAACAGGCATGAAAATTGTATTTAATAAGAAACTGAAGCAAATATTTTTAAAATTGCTTCTAATAACATAATCAATTAGGATAATTTTGGGAGGAGATGCCATAAAAGCTACTATGGATCTCTGAGTACCAGAATGTCAAATTTGGTATTACCTGGCAAGCTAATACCAAACATTAGCTAATACTAATGTTCAGATGCGTCTTCCATTAGTTCAGAACTTGCCCGTTTTTCCTAATGTGATTCATCCATGATTCTTCAGAGTCAAATTAATAAAGTTGAAATGCCTGCAGGGCTGCCACAGGGTTGGTGTATGTTTCCAATATTGTTGCATGTTTGTGGCCTCTTCAAAGGCTGAGTAGTGAGATCTAAATCAAGACCCCAAAGACTGAGGTGCAACACAGTAGAATACAGTGTTACCGCTTCTAGTGTCTTCATGCTGAATTTGAGGCACTTCATTTAGAACGTTCTTACTTTGTAAAGGAACATTCTGCAAAATGCCTCACTCTTTCTACTGCTTCATTTAGGATTATTTGCTTTAAAGATAGTGTCAGCATTCTAAAGACATCATGTTTGGAAACTCCCAGGAGTCCCCTTGCTGTCTTTGTTAAAGCCCAGAAATTTATTGGAGTACTAATTCCAGTTTTGTTCTTTATATCTTAAAATAGTTGTTGTAGATTAGAAAAGGTTTGAAGAACAGCACTGATGGTTACTAAAAGAGAGAATAAACATTATATGAGGGCACATTAAAGAAGTCACAGAAGCACTTCATTTCTGGTATTATGGCAGAATGGAAACCCTAACTCCTCATTGAAATAAGTAAAATGCTGAATACAATATGCTGTGCTCATCTGACATGGAAGTTAGAAATTTGTAGATCTCCTGGATGTTGCATAGACATCTCAAACGTAACACATCCAACACTAGACTTCTGATCTTCCTTAAGGCCGCTATTCCAGCTGCCCATGTTAGAAGATGGCAACTTCGAAAAAACTCAGAGTCATGCTCAACACTACCAGACCCTCATTTGTTTTGTCAGGAAATTCCGTTGGCCCTGCCTTCAAAACATATCCAGAATTCAACGCTTCCCACCACTTCCACTACTATCCCCTGGTGGGAGCCACCATTATATCTCTAGGCCAGATTACTACAGTAGGCTCCTGATTTTCCTGCTTTTACTCCTGCCCCCTACATTCTGTTCTTTCTTAGTGCATCAGTGAGAGTGAGCCTTTCAAATGTAACTCAGATTTTAGCATTTCCCTGCTCAAGACCTTCCAATGGCTCCCCTTCTCACTGACAGCCAAAGCCTATGTCCTTACAATGTCCTGTGAGGCTTTACGTGACCTGCTCTGCCAATAACCTCTGTAACCTCATCTTCAATTTTTTTCCTTGCTCACATTGTTCCGGCCACTTTGGCCTCCTTGCTATTTCTTGAATATACCAGCAGACTTCTGTATTACAGTCTTTAGATCCATGTTGCTAGGAGTTTTTGCTTTTTTTTTCGAGACGGAGTCTCACTCTGTCGCCCAGGCTGGAGTGCAGTGGGACGATCTCACCTCACTGCAACCACTGTCTCCTGGGTTCCAGCAATTCTCCCGCCTCAGCCTCCTGAGTAGCTGGGATTACAGGCTCACGCCACCATGCCTGGCTCATTTTTGTATTTTCAGTAGAGATAGGTTTTCACCACATTGGCCAGGCTGGTGTGTTTTAATTTCTACACCTGGAATGTTTTTCAGTTATTTTTCGTCATCACTGTGTTGTGGTCAGAGAATATTGTTTTATGGTAACAATCCTTGAGGCTCGCTTTATAACCTAGCAAGCACATGGTTAATATCCAAAGATCTTCTAATTTCTGCTTGAAAAGAACATGTAGTCTCTAAAAGCTATATGCAGTGTTTTATATATGTCCACTAGAATAAGCTTAATTGTGCTCCTTCTTTTTTGTTTGCTTAATCTATTAATCACTTTTAAAAGTATGTTAAAAATTCTCTGTTCTACTGGGCACTTATCTTTGGTTCCTGTCAAATGTTGCTTACATTTTGAAGCTATATTACTCAGTTTATGCAAGTTTAAACTTGGTTAGCCTTCTGGATCTTTTAGCATTATGTAGTGACACTTATTTCACTGAGATTTATTTTGTTTAAGGTTTTCTTTGATATTAATATAGTTATAACAGCTTACATTAGTATTTGTATATCTCTTTATCTTTCAGTTAGAGTTTTCTTTATTCTGACTTTTTTTCCTTTTTTTAAATTTTAGATTCAGGGGGTACAGGATTTTTATTTATTTATTTATTTATTTTGAGACGGAGTCTCACTTGTGTTGCCCAGGCTGGAGTGCAGTGGTGCAATCTCAGCTCGCTGCAACCTCTACCTCCTGGGTTCAAGCTGTTCTCCTGCCTCAGCCTCCCCAGTAGCTGGGATCACAGGCGCCTGCCACCACACCCAACTAATTTTTGCATTTTTAGTGGAGTTAATTGACAAACTTGGTCCATCTATATTTGTTATGATTTCTTTTTTAAATGTTTTAACTTTATTATATTATGGCTTTCCATTTGTCCCACTTTAACAGTTTTCCTCTTGGTTTCTTTCTTTCCTTCTTTTGGGTTAATGGTTTTCTTCTTTTTGTTCTCTTTTTAAGTTTTTTCTTCTACTTGTTTGGAAGTTATATAGTCAGATCAATGTTTTTCAGACAATTTTCCTAACTATATTAACACTCATACTTAATGTAGTCTAAAGTTTATCAATATACTATCTTTCTACTAAAAAATACAAAAGCTTTCATGCTTCAGTTGTGAGCACCCTTCTTCCAATCTCTAAACTATAAAAGTATTTCAAGTTTGTATGTTTCTCAGACATTATTAATTTTATTTTATTCTATTGTTGATGTTGCTTAATTTTCTTTAAAGTTTTGCCAGTATCTTTGTTCACTGCCCATTCTTGAATCTCAGACCTTTTATTTGTAACCATTTTCATTCTACTTGAAACACACCCTTTCCTCCAATCTGGGTCCTAAACTCTGTACATTTGTCAGCTTGACAAAAACATAGTTCTAACAGGTAACAAATTCTACTTAGAATTTCTCTTCCTCTTTTTTTTTCTCTCAGAACAGCAAAGATATTATTCCCCTATCTTCTGGCTTGTATTTTTATTGTTGAAGAGTCACTCGTAAGTCTAATTGTTGATTTTTTTCAGAGTATGTATGATTTGCCTCTTTTGTTTTCTGAAAAAGAATTGCTTTTAGGAGCTCTTTTCTTTGGTATACTGCAGTTTCTCTGTGTCTGGGTGAGAATTTCTTTTTTATTTATCATTCTTTGGACCTGTTGGGTTTCTTATCTTCCAACAATGCTGGTAAATCCTCAGCCACTATTTTTTAATACTACTTAATATTTTGACACCATCTTCCATGTCTTAACTACCTCCTCAACATATTTTCCAATTCTTTATCTTTGAACTGCATTCTAGATAATTTATTCAGATCTAGCAGTTTACTCACTCTTTAACTATGTCAAATATACTGTTTAATCCATTCACGGAGTTTTAAAAATTTTAATTAGTACATTTTTATTGCTAGCAGTTATTTTTTAATCTACTTGATAATATTTTCAGTTTCTTTTCCCCTGATCCTAGTTTTAATGACTTATTTTATTTAAAATATATTGCATAGTACTTTTAGATTCTGTGTATAATTCAACTATTATGAAATCTTTCTGGATTATTTTTTCTGCTTATTTTCTTTTGGTGCCTTGTTTGCATGTATGTTTTGTAACTTTTGGCTGTGGGTTGCTAATTTTCCATGGAACTTTATCTGTGTGTAAATTATTTGAGGCATAGGGGAAAAGGACTTAAGTCTACTTCTACCACCGTCCTTGACACTTTAAATTTTCTGCCCAAGTTTTTTCATATCATATGGATAGCTTAAATTCAGATGGAAAACATAAATAAAGATAAGCTTTTTTTTTCCTTTTCTTCGTGACAATACTTAGAGCTGCAAAATAATGGAAAATATAAAGTCGTGGATGCAGCTAAAGCAATACTTAGAAGATGTATAGTCTAAATTCTTCCATTAGAAAAGAAAAAGGCTATATATGAATAAGCTAATCATGCAAAGAGTTAGAAAATTAAGAGCAAAATAAATCCAAAGAAGGGGTAAAAAGGGAATAAATCAATGATGTAGAAAATAGACACCCAACAAAGAGGATCAATAAAATAAAAGTTGATTCTTTGAAGAGACCTATTAAAGATACACAAGAAGTGTCTGATAAGATTTTTCCAGAAAAAGAAACACCCCAAATAAATATGAGATGAGAGCCAGATGTGGGGCTCACGCCTGTAATCCCAACACTTTGGGAGGCTAAGGCAGGTGTATCGCTTGAGCTTAGGAGCTTGAGATCAGCCTGAGCAACCCTAACCCTACAAAAAATACAAAAATTAGCTGAGTGTGGTGGCACATGCCTGTGATCCCAGCTACTCAGGAAGCTGAGGTGGGAGAATTCATAGAGCCCAGGAAAGTCGAGGCTGCAGTGAGCCATGATCATGCCATTGTACTCCAGCCTGGCTGATAGAGTAAGACCCTGTCTCAAAAAAAATAATAATAAAAAAGATGAAAATGAAGATATAATTACTGATGCAATAAAGAATAATTAAATGAAAAGAAGATGCCATGAACATTAAACCAACAGTTTTGAAACATATATGAAATGTACATATTGTGAGAAAAATATAATTCGTCAAAGTTAACAGTGATTTAGTCTGGAAATAGAAAAGATGGGTAGTGCTTTAACCTAAAAATAAATTAAATGTCTAGTTTAAGATTTTCCCTAAAAAAATCACCAAGCCTAGCTAGTTCTACAGGCATGTTCTATGTAATGTTCAAAGAATGGATCACTTTATTTACATACAAACCTTTCTAGAGAATAGAAAAAAGTATGATCACTAAGGAGATTAGCAGTACTGTAATGCAAAAAACAGACAAGGCAGTAGAAGAAAGGAGAATCATAGCCCAGTCTCAATATTGCTTATAAACATAGATATAAAAATTCTAAACAAAATGTTAGCAAAGCATATCCTCCAACAGAAAGATAATATCACGTTGGGTAGCTCCAGGAAGGAAATGTTGAATAATACTAGACAATTTTCTGGAAATAGCAGATTAGGTAAATGATAACAAAATACAAAGAGACTAGACAAGTTGCACTGTATAGACACACACACACACACACACACACACACACGCACACATCTTTAAAGCATTAAAGAGCCAGCGAGCTAACAAGATAGTGAAGAATCACTGGGCCAACATCTGGAAAGGATTAACCTACTTTTCCCTGGGTGGCAGGGGGAGTTGCTGACCACTGAAGAAGCTCCCGAAGGCTGAGCAGTGCTTTGGACCTAGTGCAAAGCTAGGGTGACAGGTCAAGTCCAGAGCCCCATGAAGTGTGTACTGATTTCTGGGGGAGTGTTTGTCAACTCCTTGTGCTGTGGGTTGGGCTGCATCTAAGGACCAAGGGTGAATGGCAAGAAAACTAGGCCAAATGTGCATTTCGGCCCAGCTTCAAATCCTCTCAGGTACTGAAAATGGAATAAAGTTATCTGGTACTGTGAGAGTCCCAGGCTGTGGGCAGAAGCAAACATAAATCCTCTCTGAGAAAGATATCATCTTCCTAGGATTCAAATGATTTCTACACGTTTTCAAGTGCAATGAGTGGCATTCAATAAAAAATAATCAGGCAAACAAGGAAAAAATGCATGACAACATGCTTGAGAATTGGTATACACAACAAAATAGACACAGACCCTTTATTTATTAAAAAAAAAACCCACGGAAGGGTTGCAGCTCACCAATATTCAATTATTGATTAAATCATTGGGACTTTCCAATTAATAAAAACAGCTGAAAAGCATGGAGAACTGTATTTATGAGGGAGGAAGTAAACAATTTTAGTTTATGATAGAGGGTTTGCATATTTGTAAATAATTTAGTGATATGTGAATCTTTTTATACCTTCTTGTATTCTTTTCCTATGACGCATTCTTTCCTGGAAGTGTTTTAAAATAGCATCTAGAGCCATCAATGTGGACTGATTTAAGATTTCACCTGGTGGAAATTAGGGAATTAGGCTTTGGGTGGCTCCTCCAGCAATAACACCAGACAGAAGCTCACATAATAATTTAAATGTTTCATAAAGGATCTAAACTGGCAGAACATACTACAGTGTTCTTTATCTTTTATGCATTGTATTGCTGAATTGGCCTTACCAATAGCTTTACCAAATGATGGTGCTGAGTGATGAGTGTTAGACAGGATTGTGCCCCAGTTCTTGAGTGGATGAGGAAAGATTGCCATTTTCAGTTGCTCTTTATAGGGGAGATGTAAGGCACAATTAACTTTTAAAAAAAGTAAATGGGGTTATTTTTTTACAAGACACCTTTTTTCCAAGTTTTAACTAAAGTCCTCTGACCAATTTTTCTCTTTTTGCAGAATGAGCATGTTGATTACGTAGATGTTGGTGGAGCTTATGTGGGACCAACCCAAAACAGAATCTTACGCTTGTCTAAGGAGCTGGGCATAGAGACTTACAAAGTGAATGTCAGTGAGCGTCTCGTTCAATATGTCAAGGTAAGGCTGACTTTTCACCCAAGTGACTGATAGGGAAGCATTTTATTTGAGAAAACATTTGGTTTGTTTTTAGTTATTTTTCTTTCAAAGCAACTGTAAAAGTAGGCTCTTGACTTTGAAGTAGTATTTGCCTTTCTTTTCTTGTTTTCTTTTTTCTTTTTCTTTTGAAAAAAATCGCTAAAGTCTCCTGGAATCACTGCAGGATATTATGACTCAGCTTGACCTTCCTCCCTGTCACCCTCAGTGGCCCTCACAAGCTATCCTCACTCCCGGAATGGGAGGCTCTGGGTTCCCTCCTAATGCATTTGAAGGCCACAAGGGTGGGGGTGGCAGGTGCCTGCAACAGACATGTACACACACACACACACACACACACGCACGCACACTCCCCTCCCCCAGCTACAGGCAATCCCTGAGCAACCTAGGAAGCAACCCTAGAGCTCCAAGGAACACAAGAGTTTGAGGCCACTTCTTTAGCCTTTGAACTGGTTATTCATCCTCATTCTTACCTGGCATTATTTGGAATGCTTTATTTCCTCTGTACCTGGCCTTCACTCTTGGGAAGTCTAGCTTGTTTGTGCAGTTTCCTACTGTTTAAACAAGAGATTGTTTAAACTCTAGCCACTGATTTCCACAGCTGTTGCCAGTGTTTTTCTTTCTCACTGAAGCCAAACATGGAGTGGCTGGAGTCTGGAAACATGCCTTGAGAAATCAAAGTTCCCATCTGACATTGCAGCCTACTTCCTAGAGCTAGTGTCACTGAGGAAGGGGTCATTTACTCATTCTAATGTCAGGATTCCCACACCAATAACCACATCATTTCTCAACAAATACATCCCTTCCCCTACTCCACCTCGGGCAATAACTGTGGGTCCGGAGGCTACAGGGCTTTGGGTGTGTCCTGGGAGTTGAGGATACTTGTGACATATGTACACTGATAACCAATCAGGAGAGACCAGAAACCTTTGTAAACTCTGATAGCCACGTGGTTTGAGATGCTTGGGATAGTCTGGTGGTGACAGATGTGAAAAAGCAAATCAGTAGTCTTTTTATTCTTTTCTTTTTACCTTTAAGCTCTGTTGGACTTGAAAATCAGTAGTCTTTAGAAAAACTGTGGGTTCAGAGGTCAAGGGAGGAATGAAGAAAGTATAAAAAATTTCACAAAGTATTTAGGAACTCTGGCTACAACGGGCTGTGATCAAAAAGGAAAAACCCCTTTGCTTCCTCATTTTCTCTTTTCTGCACTGCACAGTGTTTCCATGGACTAGTAAGTAATAACAACAGTGAGAATAATAGCTGCTAACATTTATTAAGCATTTTTACCTGTATTCTCACATTTAATATGGGGAGAGAGACCGAACCCTTTGCGCTCAACTACTAATTAAACAGTCATGTAAATTCACTCTCCACTCCAACTGGGAAGCAAATGAGTGTGATGATTATCTTGGAATCTGAGCAGATTCATGCTGATAAGATTCAGAGGCTGAGAGGTTTTTAGTTTACCTGGAGGCTAACAATAAACAACAACTAAAAGCTTTTTATGCATGAACTCATTAAATCCTTACATCCACCCTGCTAGGCAGGCATTATCATCCCCATTTTATGTATGAGAAACCAGAAGTTCAAAGAGGTTAAAGTGACTTGACGAGGCTATAAAACTCCTAACAGTCTACCTAACCCCTGAGTGCATGCTCTTCATTATCCCGATATATGGCCTAGAAAATGAAACTGAGGACTCTGAATGGAGATGTGCTGGACCTCCAATGTTTGTTTGTCCTCACACACATCTACAGTAAGGTATCTCACTGTCAATATCACTGAAGTCTGGGTCATATGATGAGGAGATTCAGTCATTGAAAGACCACTTTTTTTCCTACTTTCTTACTCTTCTTCCAGTTTCATGTTCCTTTTATGTACATTTTAAAAACTGGGAAAAACTGGAAAAAACTGGAAATTTACAAGTATGTCCTCAAGCTAGGTACCTGCTAGTCTCCCAGCCACGCCCAGTCTAAAACTTGATATTGGGCTGGGTGTGGTGGCTCACATCTGTAATCCCAGCCCTTTGGGAGGCCAAGGCGGGAGGATCATCTAAGACCAGGAGTTCTAGACCAGCCTGGGCAACATAGTGTGACCTCTTCTCTATGAAAAATTAAAAAATTAGCTGGGCATGGTGGTGCACATCCTGTAGTCCCAGCTATTTGGGAGGCTGAGGCAAGAGGATGGCTTGAGCCCAGGAGGTTGAGGTTACAGTGAGCCATGATCATGCCACTGCACTTCAGCTTGGGCAACAGAGCAATACCCTATCTCAAAAATAAAAATAAAAAATAATAAAAGTAAAACGTGATGCTAAGGTGATAGTTTGAAAGTGGCACCCATAGGCAGCTTTTGTAAGTAATTTAGCTCCTCATTGTTCTTGATGGAGGCAAGGTGGGGTTAAAATGATAAAGTTCTGTTTGAGAATTTTGACTTTGCCTGAAAGTGATCAACAGATCGTGACATGCTATCCAAACTTCCTAACAGGACCTTACAAATTACATATCTTAAGTGTTAGACTTTCTGATGTCTCTGAAATTTTCTGGGCTTCACTGGGAACCCTGCTTTCTAGAAATCCAGATGTAATTGTTCTGTACTTTAAGAAGGTGGTCCTGCTGCAAGCTTTAATAGAGGATGAACTAATGGAAAGACTTAAGGAGATGATGCACGTTACATTAGGTGCCTAAGTAAGGAAAGAGAAATGTTAAGAGTAGCATCCAGGGTCCCTTTTTTGATTTTGTTGCTGCTGCTGAGTCCCGCTGTAAGGTTAGGTCCACACTACCCTGAAAGTCCTGTTCCTAAAGAAAAAACAACTTCAGCTTTCTGGAGGGGAGAACTGCTCAACTCTACCATATTTTTCTTTCACAAAAATACAAATATGGCTGTGCTATTGCATAACCTACTGGACAAAGGCATCTTGCCATGGCATTGGACTTGGTAGCCCGAGGCCGCTTTCAGGAATGTAAGGCAGAAAATAAAATAAAAACAAAAAAAGAGGCTGGGCGCGGTGGCTCATGCCTGTAATCCCAGCACTTTGGGAGGCCGAGGCGGGCAGATCATGAGGTCAGGAGATCGAGACCATCCTGGCTAACATGGTGAAACTTCATCTCCACTAAAAATACAAAAAATTAGCTGGGCGTGCTGGCAGGTGCCTGTAGTCCCAGCTACCAGTTACTCAGAAGGCTGAGGCAGGACAATGGCGTGAACCTGGGAGGCGGAGTTTGCAGCGAGCCAAGATTGCGCCACTGCACTCCAGCCTGGGTGACAGAGCGAGACTCCGTCTCAAAAAAAAAAAAAAAAGAAAAAGAATAAAAAACAACCAAACAAACAAGAATGCAAGGCATTGTTAACCTCTGGATCTTTTCCATTGCATGGCCATGCACATCAACACAATGGTAATATTAGACCATAATTATTGCATATGCAGCACGTGGCAGGTGTGTGCTAAAACACATACCGTGCCTACACTTTGGACAACAAATGGCACCTTTAAATCACAGCCGCTGTGGTTGATCCCTCAAGGTCAGTACCGCTCCCATAGTAATAATAATGACTACCTCCCCTACTGAGCTCCCAGTATGTTCCAGGCCCTGTGCCAAGGCCTTCACCTCCATTATCTTACTTAACCCTCACATGGATCCTAAGTTAGGGGTTATTGCGCCATTTCACAGAAAGAGTCTGAAGTTCAGAGGCCCAGTAACCTGCCTAAGAGAGTAAGGGAATTCAGATTAAGGTCTTTTGACTTTATGCTGTCTCTTGCTAGTCCAGATTCCACTGTCAGGGACTGTGGACTCCAGGAAGCTGCCTTACAGTTTGTGCTTGTCCTGGCTCTTTCTGGCAGCTCTCTTCTGATGGTCATCCTGTGTCCATCATTGTGTCCCCATATGCAGTGCTGGTGACCATTTTGCTCAATCTTTTGACCCGGAAGCCTGAAAGAGCAGTGTTAACTACCTGCTATGATACAAGCACTGTGCCTTGGTTATTGTTTGATGGATGCAGTAACTGGAAAACAGCCATTTAACTGTCAGAAAATAAAGATTGAAGCTCTATTTTGAATTTTAGTACTTATTTTCAAATAGCTACACATTTAAGATGGTAAGCATCATTCTTTTCATTGAATACTTAATCTCATCGAATGAAAAGATGAAAAATAGAAATATATATCATTAAACCATCCTCTCACATACTTTAACCTTTCAGAGAATACATATTTTCACCCAAGGTAGACAGCAATGTTAAGGCAAAAAGTAGTGGGTTGGTTAAAGTTTAGTTTATTTGATCTGAATGAGTGCCTTTTTGCTAGTGTTTTCCAATACATCATATCATTTCTGGAAAGAGAAGTACTCATTGTAGTAGATGTTTTTATGATTATCAGGAAACTATATTAGGGAAAAGCAGGAAGATATTTAGTTCAATATTCCAGATAAGATGGTTAATAAATTGTATACTAAAAGTAACTCTACTTATTTTTAAATATCTTAACTCTCACTGTTTTTCTCCACTTCTAGGGGAAAAGTGGGTGTTTCCCCAACGTGATAGTGTATTGGGTTAATAATGCAAATTGTCTTTGTGACATTTTCTGCATTGCTTTTTGACAACTTCAGCTTTCATAATCTAATACAGTCAATATTCGTTTTTGTAAATAACACTGAAGTGAAAAGGAAGATTGCCATTTTCTAGATAAACCAATCAATAATCTTTGTGGCCCAGATTGCTTAAGCTCTTAAATTTTCCCAATGCGAAACCTTAAAGAATGTTTAGATTGTTTAAACACTGTCAACAGTCTGTGGCACATCTAGTCTCAGCTTACTCTAGGATGGTTTTTACTATTCACCAAGGAACTACTCGTTACCTTTGTTAGATTGTGTTTACAGTGCAAGTTTTAACAAGACAGTGTATGGTTCCAAGCCTGAGCCTCTCAGATGGATACTGAGGATACACCTTAGTGGTGTTTCCTCTACCTGATCCCTTCCTTTTCTGAGACTATGCCTATCTACTACATTCATAGAGGATTCACATCGATATGCTAAATTCACTCATTGCTTAATATTTATAGTTATGTATTTGATAAATATATAAGTATTTACAGAGCAAAATCTACTCTGTACCAGATATTGTTCCAAGCTGCAGATGGAGTGGTGAACAAATGATCAAAATTTCTGCCCTCATGGTCCTTCTAATCTAAAGAGAGAAGACAAGTAAACAAGAACAGTAAATAAATATTAGCTAACATTTTTGCCTGTATCCTTCATGGATCTTGTGGATAGAATCCCTCTTCTAATTCTGGTTTAGAAGATCCTGATTCTTATATAATAGGTTCCTGACTGGTTTCTACAGTGAGCAGCTTTTATGAATTTTGTGAATTTGACATGCTTTTATTGGGGAGATTATATCTGATCTGTGAAATTAACATAAATTAATCATATCATTGTGAACCTTAAAGGTAGATTCTTAAATGGCATCAGCTAGATATTTTTACACTTGATCTTAGCCAAAAAGCCAAGAAGCAGTAGCTAGATATGTTTAAAACATTCTCTTTATTGGCTGCACGCGGTGGCTCATGCCTGTAATCCCAGCACTTTGAGAGGCTGAGGCAGGAGGATTGCTTGAGCCCAGGAGTTTGAAACTAGCCCGGGCAACATAGTGAGGCCCCCATTGCTACACAAAAATTTAAAATATAATTTTAAAAATAAATAAAATAAAACATTCTCTTTATCAGTTCTTCTCTTCTGCATGGCATAAAGGAAGCAGCTGGACCTGAATGCCAAGTGGATTGATTCATTACTTGCATTAGTAAATAAGATGCTCCATCATTATGAGTGTGTTTCATTGAGTTGTGGAGATCTTTTGTTAAATTTTGCAGTGCTGTGTCTTGCAGAAAAAATGAAAATGTTGGATTCCATTTTTTTTTTTTTTTTTTTGCTTTCCATGAGTTTCCTGCACATCATAATGCAGGTAGGGTGAGGGGTATGGAGAGGGAGAACCCAGCCAGAAATGGAGCAAGGCATTTTGCAGAGGCTACTTCAAAGGAGAAATTGACAATTACATGCATTCTCACGTTCTTCCTGCTTTTCACGTCCTCTCTAAATAAAAGTAGAGACTATAAATATATACCACCCATTTGTTTTTAGAGAATGGTGTGATAAAGATTTATTTAAAACAACATAGGCTTTGCTGACAGTAACAGCTCAGCAAGAATTTTTTTTTTCTTTTTGTATTGGTTCTATTCTTCCCACAGCCCTTTACTCCAGGTTTCTATGCCAACGACTGAAATCAAAGGCTTTTCACAATGTGTATGTTCTGGAATACTAAGTAAATTTTGTTGTTGCTAAGAGGGAAACTTGGTTTTAGCCAGCAGGCCATGTAGAAAGCAGAGTTTGTCTTAATGCTTACCAGATATAACCCCTCACTTCCAATAGAATTTGACCCATGGCTTATAATAGAATTTCTTTTGGATATGCGACATTTCATTTTAAGTTTCTTTTAGTACCTTGTCCATACTAACTCACAGAAGATATTTCTTTTATCTTCAAAGAAAGATACATTTTCACTTTCAACCTCTCTCAGAAGGAAACTCAAGAAGCGGAAAGTGTGAAGTCTTTGTAGGGATGTTGCTTGTTGTATATTTGCCTCCTTTCTTTTAAACACCTAAATTCATCCCTCCTGATGCCATGCTATTAATATTGCCTTCCACCTGTAATGTACCTATACATGTTTTACCTCACTTGAGCTTCCCAATGGTCCTCAGAGTAAAAAGCATTATTTTTCCCAACTCAGAGAGCGTAGGAGCCAAAGTGTGGCTTTCCAGCTCTAAGCCCAGTGTTCTGTGGGTTACATCACCTTGTTTTTTATTCCAAAGTTAACTTGTGAACCCTTCTAATAAACTGCTCCAAGATATGACAAAATCACTTTATCCCAACAGGCTCTGAAGTTGTAAGATGCCCCTTTGGAAACAGGGACTCCTGTGGATATGGGGGTGGTCGTTCATGGGAGCTGTATGTGACACAGTTTATATTTCATAGTTCACAGTTCACAGTTCACAGTGGTTGTACATGGGAGCTGTATGTGGCATGGTGGCTTCTCTTCTCTTGCACCCTGAGCTGTAGTCTGAGAGGTCCTCTGGCCTTCAGTGAGCACCTGGCAGCTAAACAGCCCCCAGTGTGTCCCAGTTAGGCTCAGCAGGCTGAAGACCACAGATGGATTCTATTATTTTGTTAAAATACTAAATCTGGAGGTCTAAGGCATGGTTTGAAATTGCTGGCTATATATTATTTTTGTTAAATGATCCATGTAAACTTATTATTCAAAGTATGGCCCAAGTATTGGCCAGTATTTTATGTTATACCATTATATCCTGCCTGATTTTAAAAATAACAAAAAAGGAAAGGATTTAAAGTGGTTCTTGATAAGTATTACAAATTTGGATAAGTCAGGGTAGAAGACAGAAAAACAAAACAAAACAAAAACACCAGTTAGGTAAGGATAGGCAAGTAGTTACAGGCCTGTGCTCATGATAAGAAATTCTGTTTTGATGATAGAAATGAGGTAATACAGAAGGGATTGCTTTCTTCTCTCAATTACAATTCTGAGTAGGTTTTAAAAGCAGAGAGGCTAAAAATGTTTACATATTTTCAGTTTGATCTATCCAGTATCCAGTATAAGGATATATGAAGATAGCTGGTAAAAAATAGTTTTTACTAACTTTCATTCTTTTTTCCCCCTCACTTTGGAAAGACTTCATTTGCTGCTTGTGAGTTCCCAGAGAGCTTAATGGCAGAATTCCTCTTAAAGCTTTGCACTGTTTAGAGAGCTAGGTCAGCATTAGCCATCTCCTCTCAGAGGCTCCTTCTTCCTATAAACTCTCAGGGTTACATCTCAGATTTGGTTTCAAAAATATAAAGTTCCTACTCAGCGACAACCCAATATATAGCAAAATAAGTTAATTATTAGATTTTTTCTTAAAAAATGGTAAAGTACACTAACATAAAATTTATCATCTTCACCAATTTTAGGTGTACAGTTAATTCAGTAGCATTAAGTACATCCACATTGTTGTGCCACTGTCACCACCACCCATCCAACAGAACCCCTCTCATCTTCCTTCCATTCATTTCTAATAGGGACTAATTCACTACAGGAATTGTTTTCTAACCATTCATTGAGAAGTAACCTAGCATCACCCTCCCACTGGCAGCACAGAAAGGGGGTTAAGTCAGACACAAAGGATTTCTCTCACACTCAGGCTGAGGGACTTTGTGATCACACATAATCATGTAGGGCCTCAGTATTTGGGTTAATGGCCAAAAGAACTTTGTGAATGGAATTAAACATTATATGAGCAGCTTCCTCAAGAGAAATTGCTCTAGTCTCCATAATAACTGAACTCCTGGAGGTTCTGACCTTTCAGGTTAAAATGTAGTTGCCTCTCAGAGGTTAAAATCTCCTCCTTCCTCCTTGCTTTCTACTTCCTTCCTATTTCTTCTCAGCAACCCCTGTCCTCACCTCAGTGGCATGCACATTACTCCAATCAAAAGACTCAATCATTGATCTTTAATTTTCAAACTTTTGCAAAGTAGCCTTCTAACAGTTGAAATCTTAAACAGCCTCTAACGTCCAATGAATCCCATATCTAGTCCATTCTGGGCACTTCCTGAAGAAGGGAAATTCAGTTGTCCCATGATCACATGTTGAGCCAGCTAGAAAACCTTTTCTGTCATTGCCTCATCCTGCTGCCTAATAGGATCGATGCTGCCATGTAGCCCTCTGTATCACGTACAGACTCAAACCTTTTTCATTTCTATGTCAAATTCAATGAACAGATACCTTTTGAAAACCTGCTGGGCCACAGAGTTTTAGTAAGTGACAGTTATTCCTACTTTAGAGATAAGAGAAAGTTATAATAATGAGAGTGGTTCAAGGTCCTACAGAAGTGAGAGAGAAAGAGGGACAGGCATAAAAGCCTAGTTAATTACTAACCTTTGCAAACACAGAGCTTCAAACTGAAAAGAGACAAATAATGATAATAATGTCAATACCTGATATTTGACAGTCCAGTACTATTTTCATAACACTTCATTTTAGTTTTTGCTTTGTGTTTGGGTTTTATGCAACCAGAAGAAGAAAATTCTTGATGGAATCACAGAAAGCTTGAGAGTTAATTATAGTTCAGTGTAGTGAATGCTTTGATCCTGAAGGCTGTGAAACTGAATCGTTTTCATTCAGAAAATTTCTCATGTCAGGTTTTTCAAACAAAAAGAATGATTAGTAAACTATTCTATTACCTTTCATTCCCATAGCTCTCCTGTAATTTGTAAGACTCAAATGATACACACTGAACCTTGGGCTGAGATTTAGTTTTGTATATTTGCCAAAGTACACAGTAGCCTAGTTTCCATAGCCATATCTAGCAGATAAATGTCTCTGAAAAAAAAAAATCAGGCTTCAGAGACAATGGGAGGAAATCACTGTGGCTCACACTTGCGGACCAGCAGTGGGTGACAAAAGTGGACCCTGGGACACAGACATGGGTGCTGTCACTAATTGACATAATTATTTGAGCATCCACCAGTCGAGTAGTCCTGAGTATCTGTGACTTTTCCTAATCCGTAGATTAAAAAAAAAATACTATTCTGATATTTAAATGCTGGGAAGATGGTGCTAAGAGTATAATGGCTCTTAGTTCATCCACCCTTTCATTCCATGCCATCACCCTATCTCTGCCATCATGGTTATAAAGCCATCACTGAAGTAACTTCATCTAGTAGTAGGGGGCAGGGCCACATCCTCCCAGACACTGTGATACACAAGGTGGATGCACTCACTTAACAGCTTAGCTGACAACAAGTTCTGCTTTGCCCTTTGCCCCTCTCTACCTGCTCTTATGTACTTTCTCACTGCACTGTCTTGTTACGAGGAGGACGGGCTAAGGGCAGAAACTCAGCATGAAGCCCATGATGCACTTGCAATTTTAGCTAGATGTACAAGCAATTTCCTTCCTTTCTCCTCGTTGTTGTGGAATGATGTGCCCTTTTGTCCAGAAGGGATACAAATGACATTGTATTCCCATGTGTAACATTTGGAAAATAAACATTCTGGTTGTCACAGCTTCTATTTCATTGCATATTTTCCTGTGTTATGTCATACTTCTGCCAGTGCAAGCCAGAATGTGAAGAATGCCTAGGGGAATATTTCTGAAGTGTTTTCTAAGCAACATTAATCTTAAAAATACTTTGCAAAAACAGGGCATTTGGTGGTCAGATAAACTTTGGAAGTGCTCCATGTTCTATCCCTGTCTTTGATAGTCAAGATGCCCATTAACAAATTAGAAGTCCTAGGAAGCCTGGCAATAAAAAAAGACTATTGAACACAAACCAGGATTTCCCAGACTTATGACCATGGAAACTATTTTCATATAACACCTGTAAAGATCAGAGTAAGAGATGCTATCACAGGAAGTGTTTTTAGAGATTTAGGTTCACAAATTACCAAAACTACTCGGGAATAAATAGAAAATTGAATAGACCTATAATAAGAAAAGAGATTGAATTAGTAATTTAAAATCTCCCACAGAAACAAACCCAGACACAAATGGCTTTACTGGTAAATTTTACCAAAAGTTTAAAGAAGAATTAATACCAATTCTTTATAAACTCTTCCAAAAAAATACAAGAGGAGGAAAGATTTCTCAGTTCATCCTATGAGGCCAGTATTATCCCGAATAACAAAACCAAAGACATCACAAGAAAACTACAAACCAATATCCCTATATAGAGATGCAAAACTCTTCAAGAAAATACTAGCAAACTGAATCTAGCAATATATTAAAAGGTTTATACACCATGACTAAGTAGGATTTATTCCAGGAATGAAAGGTTAGTTTAATATACAAAAATCCAATAATGTAATGCACCACCATATTAATAGGATGAAGGACCAATAGCACGTGATCATCTCAATAGACGGAGCAGAAACATTTGACAAAATTCAACATCCTTTTATGATAAAACCACTAGAAAAACTAAGAATAGAGGAGAACTTCCTCAACCTAATAAAGGCCATCTACAAAAAACCCACAGCTACCATAATACTCAATGGTAAAAGATTGAAAGCTTTCCTTCTAAAATCAGGAGCAAGACAAAGATATTTACTCTGGCCACTTGTATTTAACATTGTACTAGGGATTTTAGCCAGGGCACTTAGGCAAGAAATAAAAAAAAAAAAGAAAAATTGTATTTGCAGATGATGTGATCTTGTGTATAGAAAATCCTGATACTGACTAAAACAATTCATAGAACTGTTAAACAAGTTCATCGAGGTTGCAGGATACAAGATCAATATTCAAAAATAAATTTTATTTCTAATACAGTAGCAATGAACAATCTGAAATGAAATTAAGAAAACAACTTCACTTAAAATAGCATCAAAAAACAATAAAATACTTAGCAATAAATTTAACCAAAGAAGTGCAAGACTTATATACCTAAAGCTACAAAATAACATTGAAATAAATTAAAGATGTAAATAAATGGCGGCATCCTGTGTTCATGGACTTAATATTGTTAGGGTGACAATACTTCCCAAATTGAACTACGTTTTTAACACAATCCCTTTCAACATCCTAGCTGACAGTTTTTGCAGAAATTGGGAGATGATTGATCCTAAAATGTATATGTAAATGCGAGAGACCCATAATAGCCAAAGCAGTTTTAAAAGAGAAGAACAAATTTGAAGGACCCACACTTCCTGATTTCAAAAATTACTATGAAGCTAGTGTGCTAAAACAATGTGTACTTGTATAAAAACAATGTGTACTTCTATAAGGATAAACATATAGGTAAATGGAGTAGAACTGTGATTTCAGAAATAAACCCTTACATTTACGCCCAATTGATTTTTGTCAAGGGTAGCAAGACAACTCAGTGCAAAAAGTAAAATAAGTTATTTCAACAAATGGTGCTGGAACAACTGGATATCCACATGCAAAAGAATGAAGCTGGACCTCTTCTCACACTATACACAAACATTAACTCATTTTAGACCTAACTATAAGAGCTAAAAATATAAAACTCCTGGAAGAAAAAATAATAAATCTCTGTGAGTTAGGCAGTGATTTATTTGATGATACTGAAAGCACAAGCAACAGAAGAAAAAATAGATAAATTGGTCTTCATCAAAAAAAGTTTTTGAAGTGTTGTCATTTGTATACCATCAAGAAACTGAAAAGACAATCCATAGAATGGGAGAAAATATTTGCAAATCATATATCTGATAAATGACTTGTATTCCGAACATATAAAGAACTCTAACAACTCAATAATAAAAAGACAAACAACCCAATTCAAAAATGGACAAAGGACTTGAATAGATACTTTGCCAAAAAAAAGATATGCACATGATCAATAAGCATCTGAAAAGATGATCAATGTTATTAGTTATTAGGGAAATGCAAGTCAAAACCACAATGAGATATCCCTTCACACCCAACAGGATGGCTGTAATAAAAAAGGCAGACATTAATAAGTGTTGTGCAGGATGGGGCGACATTGGAAACCTCACCCATTGCTGGTAGAAATGTAAAATGGTGCAGCCACTTTGGAAAATAGTTTGGCAGTTCTTCAAAATGCAGTGTCAGAGAAAGAAGAGTGACTACTAATAATTAAGGGCTTCTTCTCGGGGTAAAGAAAATGTTCTAAAATGAGATTGATGATGGTTGCATGCTCTGTGAATATACCAAAGACCATTGAATTGTACAATATAAATGGATGAATTATAGGATATGTGAATGATATGTTAATAAAGCTGTTAAATAGCTATTTGTCCTCACAATGTGATATTTTCATCTTTTTTCACACTTCCTGTTTCTCCTGAGTTAATGGCATCTGTGAAAGAGGAAAACTATTTTTTAAAAAAACTCTGTCAATTATCTTTAATTACACAAAAGCCGCCAGAAGAACTCATTATTGTTTCTATCTTAACTGTTTTGTTTGTAATTTCTGTGTATAACTAGAATCCCTTGGAGAAGATGACATAAATTTCTTTTAAAACCCTTCACTGTTGGGGCCAGGCACAGTGGGTCATGCCTGTAATCCCAGCAGTTTGGGAGGCCAAGACAGGAGGATCACTTGAGCCCAGGAGTTCAAGACCAGCCTGAGCAATAAAGTGAGGCCCCATCTCTACAACATAAATAAATAAATAAATAAATACATACATACATACATAAAAATACAAAAATTAGCCATGCATAGTGGCACACACCTATAGTCCCAGCTTACTTGGGAGGCTGAGGCTGGAGAATCACTTAAACCTGAGAGTTTGAGACTGCAGTGAGCTGTGATCACAACACTACACTCCAGCCTGGGTGACAGAGAAAGATCCTGTCAAAAAAAACAAATAAAACCCTTCATTATTGATGGTATGGCATCATTTATATCTGAGTTTAATGGTTCTATTTTTCCAGAGATAGGACTACACAATTCAGGCGCCCATTGCATTGGTAGCTGTACAAGTCTTGAGACAGAGGCTGAGAATATGAAGTATCAGGTCATAAGCAAACACATAGGAATGTGCTGCCAGCCCTTGAAATGGTGTGAGAGGTTATAGATAATTTGGTATTCATAAACATGGAGCAGAGGCATGAAAAATGTAAACCATAAGACTGTGCAAATATAATAACAAATTTGAGGGTGGATGAGTTCCCCAGGGAAATGGGAAAGGGGTGGGCAGAAGGAAAGGAAAAGGCTAAGAATCAGACTCTGGGGGATTCAGTGGATCATAGAAGGAGGGGTCTTGGGGAACTAGGCTGAGGCTTGGGACAACTAGCACTATCTGATGGGGTGGTGTCAGATGCAGCCAAGTGCTAATGGGATGGATACATCCCTTCATATCTGGCTAAAAGGAGCTCATTGGTGACCATAGAGAAAAGGGCATCCACGGACTTTTGAGGATACAAGTCAGATTTTAGAAAACAGAAGGATATGAAGGCAATGGGGGCATCATTTGAGTGGGACTGTTAAAAGAATGCAAAGAGGATGACAAATGAAAAGGACAGACGTCTCCATGTAGGGTATGAAGGCTTTTTCTAGATAGAGTGAAGCTATGTATGTTTGAAGAGAGCTTGGATACCTGCATTTGGAAAAAGGAAGATAATGCTTTTGTAAACTATTAATACAACACAAAACTACCATCCTATTTAATGGGTCTCTTCTTAGATGATTTTAAAATTTAAAGCATTGTTATAAACTATAGAAAAGAAATCATCAAAAGATTCATCTTACAGGCTTTGTCACAAAACAATGGGACTAGAAGGGTCTCAAGGTATTCATATAAGCTGTACAGGCATGTTTCTAAATTAATCTGGAAGATAACTCTTTATTTTCCAGATGATTAAAGAAGGCTATTTGGCAGCTTCCCCAGTGACTTATGATACTCTAATAACGCTCACTTCCTTTTGCTTAACTCAAATATAAAAGTACAGAGAGATCAAACTCTTCAATGTGCCAATCAGGAAATGCTATTTTGCTTACTATAAACTTAGCTTATCTTATAGGACCAACAATAAAGACTTATGTGGGAGCCATAAACTGCCATCTCCTGGCAATAGTCTCCTGTTATTATGAACATTAGTAGATTGAAGATGTAGTTTCTCAAAGTCACTTAAGTGTTTTAGGGCACGGTTCCAGGGACATTGCGTTCTGCTTGACATAAACAATTTCTGCTGTATCAAAGACACTGCCCTTTAGAGATTAAAGGCCACTTTGGAAAACTAGTAAGCTTTCAGAGTGTAGGTACAAAATGAACTTGACCATTACACTAGATTTTTCTCCTTTAATTTTAAAGAGCAGTAATCATTTGGAAGTATTCCCAGAGCCCCTGCTTCACCCTCTTAGGTCATGAAGGCATTCCTTACTGAGAAGTGGCTTAGTATTGAGAAACTGCTGACACCTTGGTGAGAATACTATAGAACCACATTTTGGAGACTGAGAGGGTCCACACTGTCAGGCAGTTCTCACTCAGCCAAAAGACATCTTCCACGCCCCCCTACTGCACTACTTTAGGGATTCACACATGCAAAAGTGTTCCCCACATATGTGCATTTCTTTTTAGCAGGTTTGGGTTTTCTGTGAAACGAGAACAGAGAAGCCAGAAACTGATAGGGGTGAAACTAATTGATGAAATCCTTTATCAACAGCAAAGAAGTTTATGTTATGGGCCTTTATGGTCTTCTTTTTTTTTTTTTTTTTCTTTTGAGACAGTCTCGTACTGTCGCCCAGGCTGGAGTGTAGTGGCACGATATCGGCTCACTGCAGCCTCCGCCTCCAGGGTTCAAGCAATTCTCCTGCCTCAGCCTCTCGAGTAGCTGAGATTACAGGTGCCTGCCACCATGCCCGGCTGATTTTTTGTTTGTATTTTTAGTAGAGACGGGTTTTTTTGTTTGTTTGTGTGTTTGCGACAGAGTCGTGCTCTGTCGCTCAGGCTGGAGTGCAGTGGCGTGATCTCGGCTCACTGCAACCTCCGCCTCCTGGGTTCAAGTGATTCTCCTGCCCCAGCCTCCCAAGTAGTTGGGATTACAGGCGCCCATCACCACGCCCGGCTAATTTTCTTATTTTTTTAAGTAGAGACAGGGTTTTGCCATGTTGTTCAGGCTCGTCTCAAACTCCTGACCTCAGGTGATCTGCCTGTCTCAGCCTCTCAAAGTGCTGGGATTACAGGTGTGAGCCACCGCCTCTTCTTTTAAAATATTCCGTGGCTCCCATTTCTAAAATGATTGCCAGGCCAGATTTTCCTCTTTCCTTGAACTCTTTACTTCTCCTGCCACCACTGTTTATCAAGGCTCAGATCTAGGGGTCTTTGGACCTTGTGTGAAATCATACTCAAGTTGGCATCTTTCTGTGAAGAACTTCGTTAGGAATGTGGGACACATTTTGTTGAGTTATATTTATAATTCTTTTCTTTATGTTCCCAGACTATTGAGAATATTTATTTATTTATTTATTTAAGACAGAGTCTTGCTCTGTTGCCCAGGCTGGAGTGCAGTGGCGCAATCTCGGCTCACTGCAACCTCCGCCTCCTGGGTTCAAGCAATTCTCCTGCCTCAGCCTCCCGGGCAATATTTGTTTTTTAATAAAATTTTTTTCCAAAGCAAAGATCAGTTTTGCATTAGACTATTCCTTGACTATACATGCATTTTATGGAGGAAAATGTAGATTTTTCCAGATTTCAGTTAAAGGAGGAATTATAACAAGGACCAGCTGCTCTGAGGCTGCCCCTGAGCTATTACTTAACCTCAGCCCCTCTCTTCTCCATAGCTATTTTTGTTTTCTATGTAAAATATCTTTGCCCATTTCTCTCAGAGTATGTATTAGCATTTTCCAAAGCTGTTTATGTTCCCTCAGTGGTCATCTTCCACCCCTGAAGCTTCTTAAGTCTCTATTTTTACTCCTTAGAAACAGAAAAGGTACATGTGGAAGATTTCTAAGTTTCACATTTCAAAGTTCTCTTTCTTTTGGGAAAGAAAAAGTTGGAAGTTTAAAAATGCCTCTAGAACAAACCTATCTCCACATTCCATCAACTGTATAGGAGGCAGGAAAGCATGTTTTATGAGCAAAGGCTTTGGGAGCAGGAAATTTCCATTCTATGATGTACTAGCTACTGCTGCTGGGCTTTAGTTTCCTTATTTATAAAATGGAAATATCAATAGCGCTTGCCTTCACAGGGTTGGAGTGAGCATTGCACGAGATAATGCATATGAAGGACTTTAGCCAGTGTCAGGCATAGAGAAGGATCTCAATAAATGTTAGTGATGATGGTGGTGATGATGATAAAGGATTTGGAGTCTCAAAAAGTTGTATTGCAGCGTTACAACATAACATTTTCAGATAAGAAACGAGATCACATATTCTGCCAAGGTTATTTGAATTTGCTATGTGGAAGGGAAAATTACTTCTCTGTCACTTAATGGCTGCCATATATTCTTACTCAGTTAGGAGGTGTGCATACACGTGCTTGTGATGTCTTGTGACCTTGCCCTGATGGTCAGGAGTTTTGTTTTAGCCCTTTAAAAAATCCAATACAGCTTTCAGTATTCTGCAGTGCATGCAGTAGACTTTCTACAAGTAAATGTTTTGATTTAAAAAATCAAATTATCATGCAAATTATACTGGTAGAAAAGATTTTGGCCTTATGAACATTTACAAGACATTGATTTTTAAAGTAAAAGAAATTAGCAAATAAGGCCTTATAAACTACCTATTTCTGGTCTATTTCCTAGGGACTCACCTCTACTCACCCTTGCTTCTCTTAGCACTTTGGCTGTTACACAATGAAATGAAGTTAATGGTTTCTAATAATGAATGAGCCATCTTCATGTTAGAGGTCTTGGTACCAAGCAATAGAAACCAACTCAGGCTAACAAGAGGGAATGTACTGAAAGGAAATGAGAGGACCTACAGAACTGATGTGAGGCTGGAGGACCACACTTGAGGATGAGCAAAGAGCATGAGAGCTCTGGCAAGTTAGGGGCAGGAACCATAGCCATGGTCTTTGTAGCAGGAAGCATCTGCTCAGCACTTGGCCATGGGGAAAGAAAACCCACAGTCTACTTTCTTCTCTATGTGGGTGACCCACTCCATGGTCAGAGTCCTCTGAGAGTGTATGACTGGCCAAGCTCAGATAACAGGCTCACAGCCAGGCTATACCAGGAGCTGGGGGTAGGGGTGTAGAGATAAAAAAAAAAAAATCTAACTTATCATTTTCTGTAATGGGAGCTGGTAGCTGGGACCATTCTCCCTACACAGCTATACAGAAAAGAAGAGAGGCAATTTCCCAGAAAGAAACCAGGATACTACCAGGAAAGGGGAATGGATGCTCGGCAGGCCCACAGTGGCAAGTGCCTGATATTTCACACTGCTAATAATCTGATTCTTTACATCAGGCATAGTCTGTAGTCTAGCCAGTCTTTATTAAGCCTTTGTAGAGTTTAAAACACAGTATAAGACATTCCCCTTTGCTGTTCTTGTCCTATATGTGGTCTAAAGACAGTCCTCCACGTCATCATCCTGCTCTCGTCTAAGTGGGAACAGCTTTCTCAAGAGATTAGATGGGAATTCAGGAGTTGAGAATATTGTAGCACCAGCATTAGATACTAGGATGTGCTACCTTTATTTATGTATAATTTCCAAATAAATAGAAATAAATTTAAAGCTATTATTTACTGTAAATTAAAACCAGCCAACACAGCACCAGGGAGATTCTGCACATTTTATTAAATTGGGGCCTGTATAGGTATAATGTATTCAGTTTCCATCAAAGGGAATGTTTCTGACACAGTAGAGGGTCTGGTTACTTTGAAAGTCTTAGGTTGGTTGCTTTTTTGTTGTTTTAGAACACCATTCAAATTTAAGGTATTACTCTTTTTGATTGATTCTGTTTGCTTTTATGTTCTAGGGGAAAACATATCCATTTCGGGGCGCCTTTCCACCAGTATGGAATCCCATTGCATATTTGGATTACAATAATCTGTGGCGGACAATAGATAACATGGGGAAGGAGGTAAAATATGTGTTCAGTTTGCGCATGACCCATTACTGAAATAACAATGGCAACTGTTTAATATCCTTCCATAGTGCAGGGAACATTGCTCCGGACACCAATGCATATCATTTCCAATGTACCCAAACTGCAAAGTTGGTCGTATTTCCACTTCACAAATGGGAAAAATGAGCGCCCAGAGATTATGTAATTTTCAAGACCTCATAGCAAGGGAACCAGCATACCAACCCACTCTCTTATACAAATGCCTGTGTGCCTTCAACTCTATGCTACTGAGCATTTATATGACATATTTTTGCCAAGTATCTCTACTTACAGTTGTCTGTCTGTCTGTAATGCCATTTTAGATAGTAAAGGAGAGAAGGACTTGCTGCCCCAAAGCTTCTTTACTTAGTCTTAGGCTCTGTAATATCAATTTGGGACATAAAATGGGTGTTAGCTTTCAATAACAATGATGATGATAATTGTCATCATTATAATAATTACATATAAATTTGTACATAGACATATATAATATTATCACTATTATTATTGTTTTGGCAATGGCATTAGGACACAGAATCCAAAGAACTCTACCCCACTCCCTGTCTCTATATAGAATTCTATGCCAATCACACATTTCAACACAGAGACCAAGAGACCCATTTTCAGAGGTTTTCATGAGGGCCTTCCCGAGAAGAGGTGGCAGTTACCATCAAACCTGAGAGGGGACTTCCTTTCTCTACAGATTCCAAATGATGCACCCTGGGAGGCTCAACATGCTGACGAATGGGACAAAATGACCATGAAAGAGCTCATTGACAAAATCTGCTGGACAAAGTAAGTAGACTTGACCATTCAAAATTTACTTTTTATCTTCCCTTCTCGTCTTTTATATCTTGCCTTGAACTGCAGTGCTTTTCTTAACAACTTACAGAAAAAAAGAGGAAACCTAGTAATCTTTCAGTCAATAGCAATGTTGAGGGCACCTCAAAGTAGGTTAGAACAGAAACTGAATCTAAAAATTAAGAAAAGTGGGTGAATGAAGTAGAACTTCTTTTAATGAAAGCATTGTGTGATCTGCAATAAAATCAATAATTGTGTTTTCATATTATTGAAAGGTTGCCTACAAAAGCAGTTTGAAAAGATATTTTTTTAAAATGTGGTACGTTTACACCATGGAATACTATGCAGCCATAAAAAAGAATGAAATCATGTCCTTTTCAGGGACATGGATGAAGCTGGAAGCCATCATTCTCAGCAAACTAACACAGGAACAGAAAACCAAACATCGCATGTTCTCACTCATAAGTGGGAATTGAACATTAAGAAGACATGGATGCGGGGAGGGGAACAACACACACTGGAGCCTGTCAGGTGGTGGGAGGAGGGAGAGCATCATGATAAATAACTAATGCATGTGGGTCTTAATACCTAGGTGATGGGTTGATGGATGCAGCAAACCACCATGGCACATGTTTACCTATCTAATAAACCTGCACATGTACCCCGGAACTTAAAATAAAATAAAATGGTAATCCCATATAGATGTAGAATACTAGGAAATGAGAGGAAAGCTAGTCTGTAGTAATAAAAATGTTCAATTAGACCATGTGTTATTAGTTTATGTGGGGCTTACTATGTGAAGGCACCATACCAGGCACTGAGGAATGGGGGTGAACTTCTTAGGAATAGCCCCTACCCTCATGGAGTTTATGTTTTTCTAGCAGGCAAGACTGACCTTGAACACAATTACATAATGCTAGGAGAGTTCCTGTAACAGGCAGAACCTTACATGGTCTGAGGGTAAAGGAAGCATTCTTTGATGAAGAAATCTTTAACCTGAAACTAAGGAGTTAGTGCATTAACTAAGAATGAGCCATCGGGGCAGGGGGGAGTCAGAAAAGGTGAACAGTGTAGGGCGATGGTATCTTCCAGGAATGACACACAGGGACAGGAGAGAGAAAGGAAGAGTGGATGAAGTTGGGGGGATAGTATCTGCCAGGAATAAGCCATGGGGCAGGAGAAAGACAGGAAGGGTGGATGGTGTGGTAGAAATGGTACCTTCCAGGAGTAACCCATAGGGTTGATAGTAGTGGGGCAGATGGTATGATCTAAGAATGACACACAGTGTCAAAGGGAGAGAGGGAAGGTTGGACAGTGGTGGTGGGAGGAGGGAATGATATCTTCCAAAAATTACCCACAAGGGCAAGAAGGCAGAAAGGGATAATGGAGAAAGATGGGTGGTGTTTTAGGAAAGACCCACAGAAACAAGGCGAGATGGGGACTGGAAGGGTGGATGGCATTGGGGGATTTTGTCTTCTAGGAATGAGCCACAGGGATTAGGGGGAGATAGGAAGGACTGATGGGGTAGGAAGATAGTATGTTCCAGGTATGATCCACAGGTTCAGAGGGGAGACAAGTATAGTGGATGGTGTTTGCCATGGATGAACCACCAGGATAGTGGGGGAGACAGAAAAGGTTGATGGTGTGGTGGGATGGTATCTTTTATGAATGACCCAAAGGGGCAAAGGGAAGACAGGAAAGATGGATGTTGCGGGGATATCATCCACCAACAACCCAGAGGTGTAGTGGGGAGACAGGAGGTGTAGATGGTATCACCAGGATATGTCTTCCAGAAATGAGCCACAAAGGCAGGGATGAGATAGGAAGAGTGAATGGTGTGGCCTGGTTGCATCTTCCAGGAATGCCCCCACAGTGTTAGGGAGTGGGGAACAAGAATGGATCCCTGTGGGGGTATGGTATCTTCTAGGAATAGCCCACAGAGTCAAGGGGAAACAGGCAACATTAGGTAGTGTGTGTGTGTGGTGGGGAAATGGGGCGGGGGTGGGGTGGGGAGAATGAAATTTTCCAGCTATTTCTCTCTGGGGAGAGAAAGGGAAGGTTGGTTTGTGTGGATGGAGATGGTATCTTCTAGGAATTACCCAAACCAGAAGGGTGGATGTCTTAGGGGAAGGGGAATTTTCCAGCAATGACCCAGAGGGATGGTGGGGAGACAGGAAACATAGATGGTGAGGCAAGATGATGTATTCCAGAAATGACCCACAGGGCAAGGGGTAGATACAAAGGTGGATGGGGTGAGGGAGATGGTCTCTTCCAGTTATGACCCACAAGGGTAGAGGGGACACAGGTGGTGTAGATCATTTGGCAAAATGGAATTTTCCAGGAATGGTCCACAGGGAAGAGGGTACATAGGAAGGTTTGGTGGTGTGGCAGGATGGTATCTTCCAGGAATGAGCCACACTGGCAGTGGTAGGGGGGAGAAAGGAAGGGTGGATGGTGAGGGGTCACGGTTTCTTCCAAGAATGACTCATAGGATTGTACAGGAATGACCCAGAGGAGTAGCGCAGAGAGAGGAAACATGACTGGTGTGGCAGGATATACCTTCCAGGAATGGTCCACAGGAGCTAGGGGATGCAGGGAAGATGGGCTTGTTTGCAGGCATGGTTCTTCCTGGAGTAACCCAAAGGGTCAGGGGTGAGACAGCAAGGGTGGATATTGGGCCGCGGATAACTTCCAGCAATGACCAAAAGAGATGGGAGGAGACAGGAAGTGTGGAAGGTGGCCAGGATGGTATTTCCAGGAATGACCCTCAAGAGTTGGGAGAGACAAGTAGGATAGATGATTTGATGGAGTGGTATCTTCCAGGAATGAACCAAAGGGGCAGAAGAAAACATGGTACATTGTGTTTAGAGAGATGGAATCTTCCAGGAATTAGTTACCCTGGTGGTGTTTTCGGGGACACGGAAAGGGTGGGGATAGTATCTTCCAGGATGACCCACAAGGCCAAGGGGGGAGACAGGACAGGGTGGATAGTGTGTTTGTAGGGGGAGGGCATGTTACTTCTCAGGGATGTGACACAGGCACTGTGGGGACACAGAGAAGGGTAGATGTTTTGTGGAGGAGGTGGTCTCATCCAGAAATGACCCAGAGGGTTTAGAAAGGTGTAGCAGGATGGTATCTTCCAGGAATGAGCCACACGGTTGGTGGCAGGGGAAGATGGGTGGTATAGAGAGATGGTATCTTCCAGGAATGACCCACAAGGGCAAGGGGGTGACCTGAAGGGTAAAGGTTGTGAAAGGGGATATCTTCCAGTAATCACCCAAAGGGGTAGGGGGAGATAGGAAGAAAAGATAGTGAGGCAGGATGATATTTTCTAAGAATGGTCTTCAGAATGTGTGGGGTTAAGTAAACAGGAAAGGTGGATGGTGTAGGAAGATAGTATCTTCCAGGAATGAGCCACCGAAGTTGGGGTGAGACAGGTAGGTGGATGGTTTCGTGGAATGGTATTTTCCAGGAATGAGCCACAGGGCAGGGGGTAGATATAAAGGATGGATGGTATGGAGGAGATGGTATCTTCCAGGAATGAACTACAAAATTGAGGAAGGAGGGGAATTATGGATGAGCTAGGTGGATGGGATCTGCCAGGATGGCCCACAGAGCCAAAAGAAAGACAAGGCAGAGTGGATAATGTAGGGGAAATAGTATCTTCCAGGAATATCACACAGGCAATGCAGGGAGGCAGGAAAGGGTAGATGTTTTGGTGAGGGAGTGGTATCATCCCCAAATGACCCAGAGTGGTAGATGGGAGATAGGATAGTTGAATGACAGGATAGTATCTTCCAGGAATGAGCCACGGTGACAGTGGTGGGGGTGGGAGACAGGAAGGGTGTATGTGGATGGTATCTTCCACGAATGACCCACAGAAGTCAGGGAAATAAGTTTAGGCAAATGGTATCTCCTAGGAATGTGCCAAAAGGGTAGTGGTGGGGGGAGATGGGAATGGTGGATATTGTGGAAGTGATATCATACAGGAATGAGCCAGAGGGGGTAGTGAGGAGTCAGGAATCATGAATGGTGTGGCAGGATATATTTTCAAGGAATGACCCACATGGGCTAAGGGGACACAGGGAATGTTGGCCTGACTGGGGACATGGTATCTTCCTGGAGTGACTCAAAGGGTTGGGGGGAGATAAGAAGGGTGGATGTTGTGGGGAATACATTCCAACAATGACACAGAAGGATGGGGCGAGACACAAAGTGGTTAAGGTGAGGCAGGATGGTATTTTCCAGGTATGACCCACAAGGTTGGGAGAGTAAGAAAGATGAGCGATGGTGGGGGGAAATGGTATCTTCCAGGATAACCCTCAGGGGTAAGGGTAAACAGGACAGGGTGGATAGTGTTGAAGGGGTTATATCTTTCGGGACTGTGACTAAGTCTCTGGGGGGAAACAGGGAAGGGTAGATGTTTTGCGAGGGAGTGATACAAAAATGACCCAGAGGAATAGTAGGGAAATAGGACAGTTGCATGGCGTGTCAGGATGGTATCTTCCAGAAATGAGCCACACTGGTGGTGGTGGAAAGAGACAAGAAAGGTGGATGTTATCCTTCAAGATGATATCATTCAAGAATTACCCAGAGGAATAGGGGAGAGACAGGAAGCCTGACTGGTGTGGCAGGGTATATTTTCTGGGAATGAGCCCCAGGTGTGGGAGAAGACAGTCAGGGTAGATGGTTTGGTGGAATGAAATCTTCCAGGAATGAACCACAGGGTCATGGGGGAAAATTGAAGGGTAGACATTGTGGATGGAGATATCTTCCAGCAATGACCCAGAGGGATGGGGAAGACAGGAAATGATAATGGTGCAGCAGGATGGTATCCTCCAGGATTGAGCCACACTGGTGGGGTTGTGGGGGTCATGGTATCTTCCATGAATGACCCACTGGGGTCGAGGGAAGACTGGTAGGGTAGATGGTTTGGCGGAATGTTATTTTACAGGAATGACCCACAGAGCAGAAGGTAGACAGGAAAGATGGATACAGTAGAAGAGACGGTATGTTCCAGTAATGAGCTATAGAATTTGGGGAGGGGGAGAATGATGGATGAGGTAGGGAGATGGTATCTTCCAGGATGACCCACAGAGCCAAGGGGGAGACAAGGCAGACTGGATAATATAAGGGGTATAGTATCTTTCAGGAGTGTGAACCAAGCACTGCAAGGAGGCAGGGAAGGGTAGATGTTTTAGGAAGAAGGTGGTATCATCCCAAAATAACCAAGAGGATAACAGGAAAATAGAATGGTTAGATGGTGTGGCAGGATGGTATCTTCCAGAAATGAGCCAAATGACAGTGGTGGGGGTGGCAGAAGGTATGGGTGGATGGTATCTTCCAAGAATGATTCACAGAGGCAGGGGGAGACAGGGTACATTGGGTTTAGAGAGATGGTGTCTTCCAGGAATGAGACACCTGGGTAGTAGTGGGGGAGAGAGGGTACATTGGGTTTAGAGAGATGGTGTCTTCCAGGAATGAGACACCTGGGTAGTAGTGGGGGAAAACAGGAAGGGTTGAAGTGTGGGGGGATGATATCATCCTGGAATGAGCCAGAGGATTAGTGTTGGGGGGGTTATATCAGGAATGTGACAAAGGCTCTGCGGGGAAACAGGGAAGCCTAGATGTTTTAGGGACGGTGTGGTATCACCCCGAAATGATCAGAGGGGTAGTGGGGAGATACAACGGTTGCAAGGCATGGCAGGATGGTATCTTCCAGGAATGAGCCACACTATGGGTGGTGGGGGAGACCATCAGGGGGCTGTTGGCTGGCATGGTATCATTGTGGAATGATCCAGAGGGACAGGGCAGAGAGAGAAAGCATGAATGGTGTGGCAGGATATATTTTCCAGGAATGAGTCACAGGGGCAGTAGGGAAATATGAAGAGTAGATGGTGGGGTGGGATGGTACCACCCAGGAATGGTCCAGAGGAGCTAGGGGATGCGAGAACATTGGCTTGTTGGCAGGCATGGTTTTTCCTGTAGTGACCCAAAGGGTTGGGAGTGGTGGGGGAGATAACTTCCATCCACGACCCAGAGGAGAGGGAGTAGACAGGAAGTGTGGAAGATGACCACGATGGTATCTTCCAGGGATGACCCAAAGGGGCAGAGGGACACAGGGTGGATTGTGTTTTCAGAGATGGTGTCTTCTAGGAATGAGCCACCCTGGTGGTGCCTGGGGGGACACAGGAAGAGGTATGTGGAGATGGCATCTTCCTGGATGACCCAAAGGGGAAAGGGGGAGACAAGGCAAGGTGGAAGTGTTGGGGGAGGTGTGACAGTATCTTTCAGGAATGTGGTATAGTCACTGTGGGGAAACAGGGAAGGGTAGATGTGGTTATATCATCTCGAAATGACCCAGAGGGGTAGGGGGAAATAGGAAGGTTGCATGGTGTGGCAAGATGGTATCTTCCAGGAATGAGGCACACTGGCAGTAGTGGGGGTGGAGACAGGATGGAAGGTGGATGTGGATGGTATTTTCCTGGAGTGACCCACAGGGGCAGTAGGTAACAGAGGATTGGGTTTAGAGAGATGGTATCTTCCAGCAATCTGCCACAAGGGTGGTTAGAGGTCCGGGGGATACCGGAAGGGTGGATGGTGTGGCAGGATGGTATCTTCCAGGAATAAACCCTGGCAGGTGGGTGTTTTGGGGGAATTGTGTCTTCCAGGAATGGACCACAGGGGTAGATGGGAGACAGGTAGGGTATGACAGAATGATATTTTCCAGGCATGACCCACAGGGCAGGGGATAGAGAAGAAGGATGAATGTTGCATTGGAGATGGTATCTTCCAGGAATGAACTACGGAATTGGGGAAGCGGGGGAATGATGGATGAGGTAGGGGAATGGGATCTTCCAGGATGGCTCAGAGATCCCAGAGGGAGTCAAGGCAGGGTAAATAATGTAAGAGGGGATAGTATCTTTCAGGAATATGACACAGGCACTATAGGGTAGACATTTTGGGGAGGAGGCGGTATCATCCTGAAATGACCCGGAGGGGTAGTGGGGAAACAGGAAGGTTGGATTGTGTGGCAGGATGGTATCTTCCAGGAATGAACCACACTGGTGGTGCTTCGACGGGGACACAGGACCGGGGATGTTATCTAACAAAATGACTGACAGGGAAGAGTAGATAGTTCTGTGTAGGGGTATAGTATCTTTCAGGAACGTGACACAGGCACTGCGGGGAGACAGGGAAGGGTAGATGTCTTAGGGAGTGGGTGGTATCATCCAGATATGACTCAGGAGTAGGGGGGAAATAGAAAGGTTGGATGGTGTGGCAATATGGTATCTTCCAGGAATGAACCACACAGGTGGTGACTGGGGGAGGCAGGAAAGGTGGGTGGTGTTGGGGGATGGTGTCTTCTAGGAATGACCTACAGGAGAAGGGGGAGACAGGGTGGATTGGCTTTGGAGAGGGCCACAGGTGCAGTGGCTGGGGAGACAAGAAGGGCAGATGGTGTGGAAGGATGGTATCTTCCAGAAACAACCCACAGGGATACAGGGAGACAGGGGTTTAGAGAGATGGTATCTTCCAGGAATGAGCCACATGGGAAGTGGTAGGGAGAGACAGGAAGGATGGATGTTGTGGGGGGTGGTATTCGGGAATGACATAGCTGGGAATGGGGGAAACAGGAAACAGGAATGCTGTAGCAAGATACATCTTCCAGGAATGAGCCACGAGGGCTTGAGGGGAGACATTATGATTGGATAGTGTTGGTACATGGTATATTCAAGGAATTAGCCATAGGTTTAGAGGGGAGACAGCAAGAGTAGATGGTGTGGAGGGGATGATATCTGCCTCTAATGGCCCACAGGTGCACGGGGGAGATAGGGGAGATTAGATAGTGTTGGGGGAATTATATCTTCCGGGAATGTGACACAGGCTCTGGAAGAGATGGTGAAGGTGGAATTTGGTTGTGGGGTGGGGGAGGGGGGAGGTAATGATATCCCCAAATCACCCATAGTATTAGGGTGGCAATAGGAAGATTGGATGGTGTAGGCAGATGGTATCTACTAGGAATGACTTTCAGAGTCAGTGGGGACATGTGAAGATAGAAAATGTGTTTGCAGGGATACTGTCTTCTAGGAATGAGACATAACTGCTGAGGGGAGGCAGGGAAGGGTGTATGTTTTCGGGGCAATGGTACCATCCAGAAATGAACCAGAGGAGTAGGGGATAGACAGGAAGAGTCAATGGTGTGTGGCAGGATGCTACCTTCCAGAAATGACCCACAGGTACGTGGGGAGATAGGAAAGTTTGGATGATGTGGGGAGAATGGTATCTTTCAAGAATGACTCAAAGTTCTCAGGGGAATGGGGAGACAGGGACGGGTAGATGATGTACAGTGATGGAATCTTCTAGGCATAGAGGACAGGGACAAGCTTTTGTGAAGGCCTTGAGGTGAGAAGGATATTGGCATGTTTGAGCAATTGAGTGGACAGTGTAGCTGGACCATAGTGATGACAAGAGCAAGTGGTATAAGGGGAGTTTGGAGGACTGGTCTAGAGGCTGATAGTGCAGGATCTATTGGCCACATTGAATATTTGTCCTTTCTCCACTGAAGATCATTGAAGGGTTTTAAGCAGAGGGTTTTTTGAGTTTGGCACTTTTAAAAGCCCTCATTGGCTATAGTGTGGAGGATACAAGAGGAGATGCAAGATGACCAAGTAGGAGCCACCACTGCTATAGCCTGGACATATTGGTAGCCTGGACTAGGGCTGTGGCAATGAAGATGGAGAGGAGAGGATGAGTATTGAAAGAAGCTTATTGATGCTTAGAGAGAACCTGGATGAGCATACTTGGAGCTAACTCATAATTTCTTTTTTTTTAATTATACTTTAAGTTCTGGGGTACATGTGTACAACGTGCAGGTTTGTTACATAGGTATCCATGTGCCATGTTGGTTTGCTACACCCATCAACTCGTCATTTACATTAGGCATTTCTCCTAATGCTATCCCTCCCTGAGCCCCCCATCCCCTGACAGGCCCTGGTGCGTGATGTTCCCCTCCCTGTGTCCATGTGTTCTCGTTGTTCAACTCTCACTTATGAGTGAGAACATGCGGTGTTTGGTTTTCTCTTCTTGTGTTACTTTGCTGAGAATGATGGTTTCCAGTTTCATCCATGTCCCTGCAAAGGACATGAACTCATCCTTTTTTTATGGCTGCATAGTATTCCATGGTGTATATGTGCCACATTTTCTTCATCCAGTCTATCATTGATGGGCATTTGGGTTGGTTCCAAGACTTTGCTATTGTTAACAGTGCTGCAATAAACATATGTGTGCATGTGTCTTTATAGTAGAATGATTTATAATTCTTTGGGTATATACCCAGTAATGGGATTACTGTGTCAAATGGTATTTCTAGTTCCAGATCCTTGAGGAATCACCATACTGTCTTCCATAATGGTTGAACTAATTGACACTCCCACCAACATTGTAAAAGCGTTCCTATTTCTCCACATCCTCTCCAGCATCTGTTGTTTCCTGACTTTTTAATGGTTGCCATTCTAACTGTCATGAGATGGTATCTCATTGTGGTTTTGATTTGCATTTCTCTAATGACCAGTGATGATGAACATTTTTTCATAAGTTTTTTGGCTGCATAAATGTCTTCTTTTGAGAAGTGTCTGTTCATATCCTTTGCCCATTTTTTGATAGGGTTGTTTCTTTCTTGTAAATTTGTTTAGGTTCTTTGTAGATTCTGGATATTAGCCCTTTGTCAGATGGGTAGATTACAAAAATTTTCTCCCATTCTGTAGGCTGCCTGTTAATTCTGATAATAATTTATTTTGCTGTGCCAAAGCTCTTTAGTTTAATTAGATCCCATTTGTCTGTTTTGGCTTTTGTTGCTATTGCTTTTGGTGTTTTAGTTATGAAGTCTTTGTCCATCCCTATGTCCTGAATGGTATTGCCTAGGTTTTCTTCTAGGGTTTTTATGGTTTTAAGTTATACGTTTAAATCTTTAATCCATCTTGAGTTAATTTTTGTATAAAGTGTAAGGAAGGGATCCAATTTCAGCTTTCTGCATATGGCTAGCCAGTTTTCCCAGCACTATTTATTAAATAGGGAATCCTTTCCCTGTTGCTTGTGTTTGTCAGTTTGTCAAAGATCAAATGGTTGTAGATGTGTGGTGTTATTTCTGAGGCCTCTGTTCTGTTCCATTGGTCTATATATATCTGTTTTGGTACCAGTACCATGCTGTTTTGGTTACTGTAACCTTGTAGTATAGTTTGAAGTCAGGTAACGTGATGCCTCCAGCTTTGTTCTTTTTGCTTAGGATTGTCTTGGCTATGCGGGCTCTTTTTTTGGTTCCATATGAAGTTTAAAGTAGTTTTTTCCAGTTCTGTGAAGAAAGTCAGTGGTAGCTTGATGGGGATAGCACTGAATCCATAAATTACTTTGGGCAGTATGGCCATTTTCGTGATATTGATTCTTCCTATCCATGAGCATGGAATGTTCTTCCATTTGTTTGTGCCCTCTTTTATTGCGTTGAGAAGTGGTTTGTAGTTCTCCTTAAAGAGGTCCTTCACATCCCTTGTAAATTGGATTCCTAGGTATGTTATTCTCTTTGTAGCAATTGTGAATAGGAGTTCACTCATGATTTGGCTCTCTGTCTGTTATTGGTGTATAGGAATGCTTGTGATTTTTGCACATTGATTTTGTATCCTGAGACTTTGCTGAAGTTGCTTATCAGCTTAAGGAGATTTTGGGCTGAGACGATGGGGCTTTCTAAATATATAATCATGTCATCTGCAAACAGAGACAGTTTGACTTCCTCTCTTCCTAATTGAATACCCTTTATTTCTTTCTCTTGTGTGATTGCCCTGGTCAGAACTTCCAATACTATGTTGAATAGGAGTGGTGAGAGAGGGCATCCTTGTGCCAGTTTTCAAAGGGAATGCTTCCAGTTTTTGCTCATTCAGTATGATATTGGCTGTGGGTTTGTCATAAATAGTTCTTATTATTTTGAGATATGTTCCATCAATACCTAGTTTATGGAGAGTTTTTAGCATGAAGGGCTGTTGAATTTTGTCCAAGGCCTTTTCTGCATCTATTGAGATAATCTTGTGGTTTTTGTCATTGGTTCTGTTTATGTGATGGATTACGTTTATTGATTTGTATATGTTGAACCAGCCTTGCATCCCAGGGAGGAAGCTGACTTGATCTTGGTGGATACGCTTTTTGATGTGCTGCTGGATTTGGTTTGCTAGTATTTTATTGAGGATTTTTGCATCAATGTTCATCAGGGATATTGGCCTGAAATTCTCTTTTTTTGTTGTGTCTCTGCCAGGTTTTGGTATCAGGATGATGCTGGCCTCATAAAATGAGTTAGGGAGGATCCCCTCTTTTTCTATTGATTGGAATAGTTTCAGAAGGAGTGGTACCAGCTCCCCCTTGTACCTCTGGTAGAATTTGGCTGTGAATCCGTCTGGTCCTAGACTTTTTTTGGTTGGTAGGCTATTAATTACTGCCTCAATTTCAGAACCTGTTATTGGTCTATTCAGAGATTCAACTTCTTCCTGGTTTAGTCTTGGGAGGGTGTATGTGTCCAGGAATTTATCCATTTCTTCTAGATTTTGTAGTTTATTTGCATAGAGGTGTTTATAGTATTCTCTGTTGGTAGTTTGTATTTCTATGGGATTGGTGATGATATCCCCTTTTTCTTTTTTTATTGTGTATATTTGATTCTTCTCTCTTTTCTTTATTAGTCTTGCTAGTGGTCTATTTTGTTGATCTTTTCAAAAAACCAGCTCCTGGATTCATTGATATTTTTGGAGGGTTTTTTGTGTCTGTATCTCCTTCAGTTCTGCTCTGATCTTAGTTATTTCTTGTCTTCTGCTAGCTTTTGAATTTGTTTGCTCTTGCTTCTCTAGTTCTTTTAATTGTGATATTAGGGTGTCAGTTTTAGATCTTCCCTGCTTTCTCTTTTGGGCATTTAGTGCTATAAATTTTCTTCTACACACTGCTTTAAATGTGTCCCAGAGATTCTGGTACGTTGTGTCTTTGTTCTCATTCGTTTCAAAGAACATCTTTATTTCTGTCTTCATTTTGTTAATTACTCAGTAGTCATTCAAGAGCAGGTTGTTCAGTTTCCATGTAGTTGTGCGGTTTTGAGTGAGTTTTTTCATCCTGAGTTCTAATTTGATTGCACTGTGGTCTGACAGACAGTTTGTTGTGATTTCTGTACTTTTATATTTGCTGAGGAGTGTTTTACTTCCAATTATGTGGTCATTTTAGAGTAAGTGTGATGTGGTACTGAGAAGAATGTATACTCTCTTGATTTGGGGTGGAGAGTTCTGTAGATGTCTGTTAGGTCCACTTGGTCCAGAGCTGAATTCAAGTCCTGAATATCCCTGTTAATTTTTGTCTTGTTGATCTAATGCTGACAGTGGGGTATTAAAGTCTCCCACCGTTATTGTGTGGGAGTCTAAGTCTCTTTGTAGGTCTCTAAGAACTTGCTTTATGAACCTGGATGCTCCTGTATTGGGTGCATATGTATTTAGGATAGTTAGCTCTTCTCGTTGCATTGATCCCTTTACAGTTATGTAATGCCCTTCTTTGTCTCTTTTGACCTTTGTTCGTTTAAAGTCTGTTTTATCAGAGACTAAGATTACAACCCCTGCTTTTTTTTTTTTGCTTTCCATCTGGTTGGTAAATATTCCTCCATCCCTTTATTTTGAGCCTATGTGTGTCTTTGCATGTGAGATGGGTCTTCCGAATACAGCACACCGATGGGTCTTGACCCTTTAGCCAGTTTGCCAGTCTGTGTCTTTTAATTGGGGCATTTAGCCCATTTGCATTTAAGGTTGATATTGTTATGTGTGAATTTGATCATATCATTTTGATGCTAGCTGGTTATTTTTCCCGCTAGGTGATGCAGTTTCTTCATAGCGTCAATGGTCTTTACAATTTGGCATGTTTTTGCAGTGGCTGGTATTGCTTGTCCTTTCCATGTTTAGTGCTTCCTTCAGGAGCTCTTGCAAGGCAGGCCTGGTGGTAACAAAATCTCTCAGCATTTGCTTGTCTATAAAGGATTTTATTTCTCCTTCATTTATGAAACTTAGTTTGGCTGGATATGAAATTCTGGGTTGAAAATTCTTTTCTTTAAGAATGTTGAATATTGGCCCCCACTCTCTTCTGGCTTGTAGGGTTTCTGCTGAGAGATCCGCTGTTAGTCTGATGGGTTTTCCTTTGTGGGTAACTCGACCTTTCTGTCTGGCTGCCCTTAACATTTTTTTCCTTCATTTCAACCTTGGTGAATCTGACAATTATGTGTCTTGGGGTTGCTCTTTTCGAGGAATATCTTTGTGGTGGTCTCTGTATTTCCTGAATTTGAATGTTGGCCTGCCTTGCTAGGTTAGGGAAGTTCTCCTGGATAATATTCTGAAGAGTGTTTTCCAAGTTGGTTCCATTCTCCCTGTCAATTTCAGGTATACCAATCAAACATAGATTTGGTCTTTTCACATAGTCCCGTTTTTCTTGGAGGCTTTGTTTGTTTCTTTTCACTCTTTTTTCTCTAATCTTGTCTTCTCACTTTATGTCATTAAGTTGATCTTCAATCACTGATATCCTTTCCTCCACTTGATCTATTCAGCTGTTGAAACTTGTGTCTGCTTCACGAAGTTCTTGTGGTGCATTTTTCAGCTCCATCAGGTCATTTATGTTCTTCTCTACACTGGTTATTCTAGTTAGCAATTCGTCTAACCTTTTTTCAAGGTTCTTAGCTTCCTTGCATTGGGTTAGAACCTGCTCCTTTAGCTCAGAGTAGTTTGTTATTACCCACCTTCTGAAGCCTACTTCTGTCAATTCATCAAACTCGTTCTCTGTTCAGTTTTGTTCCCGTGCTGGCGAGGAGTTGTGATCCTTTGGAAGAGAAGAGGCGTTCTGGTTTTTGGAATTTTTCAGCCTTTCTGCACTGGTTTCTCCCCACCTTTGTGGTTTTATCTACCTTTGGTCTTTGATGTTGGTGACCTATGGATGGGGTTTCTGTGTGGATGTCCTTTTTGTTGATGTTGATGCTATTCCTTTCTGCTTGTTAGTTTTCCTTCTAACAGGCCCCTCAGCTGCAAGTCTGTTGGAGTTTGCTAGAGGTCCACTCCAGATGCTGTTTGCTGGGGTATCACCAGCAGAGGCTACAGAACAGCAACTATTGCTGCCTGATCCTTCCTCTGGAAGCTTCGTCCCAGGGGGGCACCCACCAGATGCCAGCCAGAGCTCTCCTGTATGAGGTGTCTGTTGGCCCCTACTGGGAGGTGTCTCTCAGTCAGGCTACACGGGGGTCGGGGCCCACTTGAGGAGGCAGTCTGTCCGTTATCAGAGCTCAAACACTGTGCTGGGAGAACCACTGCTCTCTTCAGAGCTGTCAGGCAGGGACATTTAAGTCTGCTGAAGCTGCACCCCCAGCTGCCCCTTCCCCCAGGTGCTCTGGCCCAAGGAGATGGGGGTTTTATCTATAAGTCCCTGACTGGGACTGCTGCCTTTTGTTCAGAGATGCCCTGCCCACAGAGGTGGAATCTAGAGAGGCAGTAGGCCTTGCTGAGCTGTGGTGGGGTCCGCCCAGTTTGAACTTCCTGGTGGCTTTGTTTACACTGTGAGCATAAAACTACCTACTCAAGCCTCAGCAATGGCGGACGCCCCTCTCCACACCAAGCTCGAGCATTCCAGGTTGATCTCAGGCTGCTGTGCTAGCAGCGAGGATTTCAAGCCAATGGATATTAGCTTGCTGGGCTCCTTGGGTGTGGGACCCACTGAGCCAGGCACCGGAGGGAATCTCCTGATCTGCCAGTTGCGAAGACTGTGGGAAAAGCGCAGTATCTGCGCAAGAGTGTACCGTTCTTCCTGGGACAGTCTCTCACAGCTTCCCTTGGCTAGGAAAAGGAAATCCCCCGACCCCTTGCACTTCCCAGGTGAGGCGATGCCCTGCCCTGCTTCGGCTTGCCCTCCATGAGCTGCACCCACTGTCCAACCAGTCCCAATGAGATGAACCAGGTACCTCAGTTGGAAACACAGAAATCACCCACCTTCTGCGTGGATCTCCCTGGGAGCTGCAGACTGGAGCTGTTTCTGTTTGGCTGTCTTGCTGGACCCTTGGCTCCTTTTCAACTCATAATTTCTTAAGCAGGAGAAAATGTTAGTTTCTCCAAGAGTTAAAGAATGCATTCCTTCAGAAATTGAATCCTTGAGAGTTTTTTTTCAATTGCAACAGAAAAACTTTCTGAACACACTAAATAGTGTTGTAAAAACATGACATTCTCTGACTCCTGTACATATTGACACCTGACTTCCACTTTTGTTCTATGAACAGGACTGCTAGGCGGTTTGCTTATCTTTTTGTGAATATCAATGTGACCTCTGAGCCTCACGAAGTGTCTGCCCTGTGGTTCTTGTGGTATGTGAAGCAGTGCGGGGGCACCACTCGGATATTCTCTGTCACCAATGGCGGCCAGGTATGGTGTGTATGTGTCTGTTCTGAAACAAGAGCTTCATCTGTGATTTTGCTTTCTCCCAGGGCAGTGTCTTTAATAGTTGCTTCAGTATTTTGAAACATGAATAATTAGCAGCATGAAGTGATCTCAAAAGATTTTCTGAAAAAAAAATTTCTCATTTCCTTTTGTCACTCCTGAAAAGGAGTTCACAGATAAAGAATGTTTCCTTTTGAATTAATTAGGTTTTGAGAATTAAGTTCCTTCCTTTTGGTGGCAGGTAAAATTAGGCCGTTTATGTAGGAGAAGCTAAATTCCTAAAATAATTTCCAAAAAATTCTAGAAATTGTACAATTATTATACTTAAAATCATCTCTGTTCCAGACACAAGGTTTCTGTCCCATCTGTTTATCAGAGTGATTCTTTTATGTTAACTGTTACAGAAGGGAAGTGACTGTTCTTCCTTCTAATTCATGCAAGTGATTATGGCCACTCTTGCAATAGTAAATTCTGCCTTTTGGATTCTTATTTTTTGCTACCCACTTGAATTTGCCCAATTTCCATATCATTTCCTTTATTAATAAGTGAATTCATTTCGTTCATTGGCTGGACACATGGCGAAGCCAGAATCCTAATTCCCCAGACTCTGAGGTTCTCTGCTTCAACCCTTTCTGTTATCCAAAGAGAATGGGTATCTCTGTTCTATAAATGTTGTGCTTGGATGGTATGAGGTTTAATTAGTAGCAGTTTACTTCTAACTTAAGTTCTCTGAGTTCCCGAATTCTGAGTGCACAGTACAAGGTATAGAGTTTTTCTCTGCCAAGTGAATTATTCTTCTCCTGAGGAGATCACCGGAAATCCCCAAGTTCTTGTGACACCAAGACTCATTGCCCATTTGACCCTTAGCCTTGACAAACGCAGGACAGTTGCATTTTTTAAATGTCTTTACCTACAGGCAGAGATGACAGATTACTCCTTTTAGCCAGTATTTTACTTTCTGAGGTATTTTGATTCACATTTGATATTTGTGTCCTTCATTCAGAGGAGCCAGGATACTTCTAGCCAAATTCTACATGACCTTTTAGAAAATATGGTTCAGATGATTAATCTCAAATCATGGTCACAATATTTTTATAAAGAACTTAGGCTTATCCTGTAATTTAATTCAACAAATACTAGACCTGGAGGGGTGGACAGTGAACAAGACAGAAACAGTTCATGGTCTTTCCACCGCATTAAAACTCAAAGTACCTCTTAGAAAACAGACCAGATTATAAGTTAAATGGTCTGGGTTTCTCGAGGAAAGACAAATCATGAATTTAGGTCTGAACCACTCTGGGAATTTTTTTTCCTTTTTTTAATTTAATTTTTGAGACAGAGTCTTGCTTTGTTGCCTAGGCTGGTCTAAAACTCCTGGGCTCAAGCAGTCCTTCCACCTCAGCCTCTCAAAGTGCTAGGATCACAGGCATGAGCCACCATGCCTAGCCAGGAATATTTTTTATAAAGAACTTTGGTGTTGTCATTAAAACAGTAGCCAGTTACAAAAGTGCAAAAATCACTGCGTGGCTGCTTATGCAGTTTTCTGGAGGAGTATGATTGAGGAATCTGTTAGGAATCTTCTGGCTGGGCGCGGTGGCTCACAGCTGTAATCCCAGCACTTTTGGAGGCCGAGGCGGGTGGATCACCTGAGGTCAGGAGTTTGAGACCAGCCTGGCTAACATGATGAAACCCCATTTCTGCTAAAAATACAAAAATTAGCCAGGTGTCATGGCACGCACCTGTAATCCCAGCTACTCGGGAGGCCAAGGCAAGAGAATCACTTGAACCCAGGAGGCGGAAGTTACAGTGAGCCAAGATCGCGCCATTGCATGCCAGCTTGGGCAATAAGAGTGAAACTCCGTCTCAAAAAAAAAAAAAAAAAAAAGAATCTTCTATAATAGGCTAAAAATATCCTTCTGGTTCTTACCAAAAGCATTGTGTTAAGGACTTACCTTCTTAGATTAAGCTGGAAACATTTCCATGGTGATCGTAGCAGAAGGCAGAGGGTAGAGCACTTCTGGTCTTATAAGGGCCGCTCAAGAGAACTATTTAGCAATATCTAAAGGAGCAAGCAGATGCTTAGCCTTCACCCTCTGCCTCCGCCTTGAAGCTTCCAGATAGTTTTGCAAAAAGTTATTCAAGATCTGATATTCCTAATCTTTTTTTTTTTTGAGACGGAGTCTAGCTCTGTTGCCCACGCTGGAGTGCAGTGGCACAATCTCGGCTCACTGCAACCTCCGCCTCCTGGGTTCAAGTGGTTCTCCTGCCTCAGCCTCCCGAATAGCTGGGATTACAGGCACGTGCCACCATGCCTGGCTAATTTTTGTAATTTTAGTACAGCCACCGCACCCGGCCCTTCTTCCCATTCTTAGAACATCATTTGGTGATGACTAGTAGGACTAGTAGGACATGACTATCCCTAAAAGCACCCTGTAACTTTGTCTATAATATGGCTCTATCTGCATCCTTACCTGCCTGGACAACCTCAGCCCAGAACTACAGGAATCAAAGGAAATTAGAAACTTCATCCTCTGGAATAAGCCCCGTGCCTGCCCCTTCTCAGGGCTCCCTCCACACCCTGCACTCTTTGGCATTTGAAGCCCACAGACTTGCTGATATTCCCACTTGGTCAGGGCAGCATTGGCATAGTGGAACATTTCTTCGGGTTCTGTGATTTTTATAAACTTGTAATGGCTTTTCTTTGCCAGAAGCTGTGCAGGGAATGATCATTGAATTGTCTTGGTCAACTCTGCCTCTGTCCTAATGAATTCTTCTGACAGTTAAGTGTGCAGACATTGGAGGCGTGGCCTGTGACTTTCTGGAGGTTTTCTAATCAGTAGCCAATAGGATTTTCCTTCCTTGGGCTTTCATAATGTTTCCTTTCTTACCTACCTCCTCCTGTAGGAACGGAAGTTTGTAGGTGGATCTGGTCAAGTGAGCGAACGGATAATGGACCTCCTTGGAGACCAAGTGAAGCTGAACCATCCTGTCACTCATGTTGACCAGTCAAGTGACAACATCATCATAGAGACACTGAACCATGAACATTATGAGGTAACTCAGTTTAGTCAAAAGGAGCATATAGTAAATAGGCCTTGTGTCTTTTGCAGCTTCTAACCAGATATAATTCAAGCAGTAGCATAATTAATGCTGACATGTTTCCGCCTCAGTCTTCCAAATTACCAGCCTTGGTTGACCTACCTTGATCTGTTTTGTTGCCTCACAGTTGCCTCATTTTCTCATTTTGTATGTTTTTACTGCTCAATGTTGTTTAGAAGTGATAAAGATGATTTTTCGTGCCTGCCACAAAGACTGCAGCTCACATTTGAGGTAATATTTTGCTTGTGTGTGTTTTAGTGCAAATACGTAATTAATGCGATCCCTCCGACCTTGACTGCCAAGATTCACTTCAGACCAGAGCTTCCAGCAGAGAGAAACCAGTTAATTCAGCGTCTTCCAATGGGAGCTATCATTAAGTGCATGATGTATTACAAGGAGGCCTTCTGGAAGAAGAAGGGTAGGCTGCTATTATTCATGTTTAAACTGTATTATATGAAGAAATCACACTCTTTTAGGATTATTGAACAGAAGGTATTGAACAGAAACAAAGTATTTTCAAACTGGTAGAAAAAGGATTAGAAATCTTGGTCTGTCAATTTCCTCATATCCTTGGCCACACATAATGACCCCAAGAGCACTTGTTGGCAATGGGAGGGAAGAAGGAGATCACATCAGTCATAAGGCCACCATTGCCCTGACTCCCGGCATCTGTCCTGCTTCTTACTTTTTATGAGCAGAGTGAGGTCAACAGGCACCATGGAAAGAGCACTGCATTGAAGTTACACATTCCAGGACTTCGCTTGCTTGCTAGCATCAGTCTGTAGGTGTAAAGTGGTGACAGTAATACCTACCACTAAGGTGTTGTGAGAATTAAATGAGGCAGGATCTTGGACTTAGAAAGCTGCCCAGATATGGTGGCTACTGTTGATAAGCATTCTGGTTATACTCATCGGATTCCCTCCTCCCACCTCTTCCCTGGATTGGGTCATTCCCTCCAATGCAGCCCTTCTCTTTCCTCATGTATGCTAGGAGCCAGGGTCATCTTACCATTTTTGTCATGCATTTGGCTGGTCATAAGCCCTTTATGTAAAGGTGCTGGAGATGGGTCATTTTCTGTCTGTGGGTGAATAGACATCCTTATATATTCAGTGTGTGTATTTAACAAGACATAACATGTAGGGTTGGGGCCAAGACCAAGAGTTTAAGTTTTGCCTTCCTCTTAAAAAATAGTTTATATATATTTATGTGTGTATGGGTGTCTCTGATGAGCTTGGTCTCGATCTCCCATTGATTTTTCTCCTGGTTAAGATTACTGTGGCTGCATGATCATTGAAGATGAAGATGCCCCAATTTCAATAACCTTGGATGACACCAAGCCAGATGGGTCACTGCCTGCCATCATGGGGTAGGTTAGAGCAGGCTGTTCTGCATTTTCCAAATTGTGTTGATGTATTGGTGTGGATGCTGTCAAAGTATATTACTTTGGAATTAAGTTCAAGCAATGATGAATAATGCTATCAAAATATATAATGTTTCCATGTGTTAAAATATTGCAGTAATGTTTCGTATGTAGCACAAGAATACTGGGAAACTTTGCTAAAATTGACACCATTTTGAACTTGTACCCATGTATGTCTTTGTCTCATACGAAGCTTACGTGTTGAGGATGGAGTGAAAAAAAGCAGCTAGACAGGCAGTATGGTAGCCACCCCTGCCTACAGGCAGAATGTCCGCAGCCATTCTGAAATGAGAACTAACCGCTTTATTCTATAAAAACATTCTAAATGTGGGGTTTCTCGGTTTTATCCTTTTCTCCATTCCAGATATCTGCTACATAGCAAATGTTAGTTGTTACCCTGAGATATAAGACAGCTGACCAATTAGGAGGCCCAGTTCAGAATTGAGCCAGGCCTTGATTGGATGGCATGGCAGTTTTTCTGGTGGGTCACTCTAGTTATCCTTCACCAGTGGTGCTTCACTTAACCTCTAAAGTGTGCGGATGACCCAGGGCCTGGTTCTGTGTAGGGAAAATGAGAGCTTTTCCCCTCTCTTCTCATTCCGGCACATAGCTGTCCTACTCGATGGGGGCTGGGGAGTCCAGAGAAGGAAGTGGGGTCCCCACAAAGGAATTGCTAAGGAGTTCCACAGCCTCCCTTTTGCCTGCCTTTTGGCCTCCTCAAAAACTGTACAAATAAAAGGCGATTTATTCTACCACACTATAACAAAAGAACATAGCTTCAGTAGCAATCAAGTGACTTTTAGAGACCAGTGGTCTCCCCTTTACCCCTAGGAAATGCATAGCTCTTGCTTAGAGGGAAAGGTGAACTCATGCACATCATGTCATTGAAGGAAAATTACAAAGGCAAAAGGAGCAGACCCACATCCCAGGGAAGTTAGAAAGCAGGTTGTGCTGCTGGTTACTAACGAGACATTTTATAACCACTTCTATCATTGTAACATATAAGAACACCAGCCTCCCTGCGAAAGGCAGGTGCTTACAACATAATGACTGTTGGAATAACACATCCTCTTCATCTCTAACCCTATTGGGCAGAAAAGGATATAGGTTGTTTGGGTAGTTTGACATCATCTTCTAAATATGCCAGAGAAAAGCAGGAGGTTCAGGTACAGGTTTCAGGAGAATGTCGGTTAAGACAAATCCAACTATGAATGGAAGAGCATTGATGTTTTTCTTGCCCTGGGAGTTAGATATAGTGATAGTGATGTCTTCTGCTGTTTTGGGCTTTCTTTTTTTTTTTTTGGAAGTGGAACTCAATATTTTAATGATTTTACTTAAGATAAATAGTATAAAAGGAAAATGTTAAACGGTTGTGTTCTGTGGACAGTGGGGCTAAAACAAATATAAAATAATAATAATTGGTTGTAGAGGACCAAGTATAGAAGATGAGAGTTTCCTTGGAAACTGGAGAATAGCAAAATAATCTGTTTCTTAACTTGGCGATGTAGTGTTAAAAATTAAAGCTACCATTTATTGAGCATTGGTTGTGGGTGCAAGTTTTTATGTGTACAATGCTTTTGGGCTTTCTTCAGCTTTATTATTAACTAGGTTAGGGCTCAAATAACCTTCCAGGTGTTAATGGAGTTATTTAGGCAATTCTTAGAAAGCGATATTCTAATCTCTTTCATCTTGACACTTACCTCCACCCTGCTCTTTGCTGATGGCCACAGCCACGAAAACCTTGAAGATAGGGGTGGTAATTGCCCAGCACTGTGTTTGTAATAAACTTTTGGAAACTAGAAAGGACCTTGTACTTTAGAACTGTGAAATGTTTCCAACACAAAGCCAGCATGTTTAATTTCCTCAATAAAACACCAAAGTAAGTTAAAGATTATTTATCCATAGTTGGGATTAGATCAAAGAGATTATTTCATTCATGACTTGAGATTTGACAGAAATAACCAACACTAACTGCCCTTTGGGAAGGGAACTGTAAAAAGTATACAAGACAAGTTGACTAAAAATGTTTTCAGATAAATCATTTAATCTTTTATCAGACATTGATGATTAAAAAAAACTATATACATCTAAACTTACTGATTCTTGCATAAACCCAGAATCTAACTAAAATAATTAATAACAAGCTATATCTAACTAAAATAATTAATAACAAGCTATAACTTGAGGTGTTAAATCATGCAAAATTATGACTATATCCCATAAAGTTCAATAGTTCAGATTTCCTAAATAGTCCACAGCTTTCTCTGAAATACTATTCTCTACATTAACATACATCTTTGCTTCTCAGAGTGATCTCAAATAACAGCCCTAAAGGAACTGCCAATCCAATTTGAGGAACACTTTAATTTGTGGGTAGGGAGAGGAGGAAATATCTGTTTTTTGCACTGATCTACCTGTCCTTTTGGTCTTGAATAAAAGAAATACAAATTTAAAAATTTTTTAATGGAAAAATAATTTCATTGTCCTTTAGCTCATTTGGATTTTTGAAAGCTTTCTAATAATAGTATAACTAAGGACTTCATGTCACAATTCAATTCTTTTAAATATACATGCAGTTAGTAATATCAGTATAATAAATAGAATATATTTGATTAAAGGGGAGCAGGCAGGTTATAACTGAGTTTTATTGAGTTACTTTATTTGGGGACTATATTAGGTCAGTTTCCAGGGAAGCTGACTCAGAGCTGGAGATCTGGGTGCTGGAACTTTATTGGGAAGTGCTCTGGGGATGACTACCTATGGCAGAAGGATTATGCGGAACTTGAGCTCCAATGTTGTCCCAACAAAGGCCTCTGCCATTCCCTTGGAAGTTCTGGAGCTGGGTGGCCCTTCAGAGTTGTCTTCAACCGCATCTAGGTCAGAACAACTCTAGGGAGGGGTGGGACCTTGAGCGAGGCATTCTCTGCTGCCCTGTCCAATTACTGGGGAAGGTTTCAGCTGTGAGGTAAGAGTAACGAGTGCCTGGTCCCAAAGGGAGCCTGGGGGGCCCACCGTGGCCTCCACTACAGACACATGTTTATATTTGTTTTTCCAGCTTTGATAAAGTATTTGGCAGAAGGCAACAGTCATTACCAGAATAATCATTTAGCACAACATTCATTCATTCAACATTTGATTTCCTACTATATGCCAAAAACCATGTTAAACTTTAGAAGTAAAATATTGAATAGGAGGTCACCTGTCGTGTAGGGGATCACAGCCTAGCAGGGGTTTTGGACACACAGGCAGACCAAAGACAATATGGCATTTGCCCTAGTAGAGGAGGAGGGTCTGAGAGAGTTCATTTCATGCTGAATAGCTACAGGTTAAGAATACTTCAGAAAGAAAGGGCAGCTCTTAAGATAAACAGCTGTAACCTGATCATTCAATGTAACCTCTCTCTCCAGCTTCATTCTTGCCCGGAAAGCTGATCGACTTGCTAAGCTACATAAGGAAATAAGGTAAGAATTTATAAATGAAAAATAGATGAAAAAGTTAGCTTTGTATTTTGTTTTTGCACTGACAGTAGTAGAATAACATGAGGAAAAACACAGTACTTCACAAATATTCTCAAAATTCCAACAAACCAACCTTTTGTATTTTGCTACAGCCCTCTTGACCTAGCCCTTGCCCGTGTGCATATATTAATTTTACATGTTCGTGTTTATTTTACGGTGGTTAAGAGGTAGGATTTCCCTGTGAGATGGATGGAGAAAAATCATAGAAAATATTAGCTGTGAAAAATGCTGTAGAAACCGAATCCCAATCCTCTTTCAAGGCCATAATCTTTTTTTAAGATTCTCTGACATGGACTTTCTAAAAAGTATATTTTAACCTGTAGCAACTTTTATACATGAAAATATTCACTACTGCTTATCTGGGACACAGTTCTGATGTTCCCTTATCTGAAAGCTTCCTAGTATAAAATTTATTTTAGGACAGTGGTTTTTTTTTTTTCTTTCTTTCTCCCTTTCTCTTCCTGTCATGGTATATTTGTTTTGTTTTGTTTTGGAATCCTTTGTTCAATTAAAGTCTTACCTGAAGAGGTAAGCCTTTTAACATCAGAGTTATTTGGCTGTTGGAGGGTTGCCTCTGGGTAGCCCTAAATCCTCTGCTAGCTTTTAAAGAGGTCCAATACATACACAAAAATATAGACTTTTCTCTGAATGTAATTTAAAAAATTAAACAGCTAACCCATTAGCAGCCGTTGCTTTGGGAGTTACTCTGATGACTTTAGAAGTGGGGGAAAGGCTGCAGAATGAGTTCCTACATGTGCACACGGATTTGTTTATTTGAACAACCATGAGATTCAACAATCTCATGGTTTGCAGGTAAGCTTTACATGGAAGAAACTCCCAGTTTCAATTAGCAGGTTCTTCTCTGTTCACTGTAAGTGGTAAATGGTTGAATCTCAACAATCATGGGATTCAAACAACCATGAGATTGTGGAATCTCATGGTTGTTAAAAATAAACTCTACTCACTCAATGGAGGAGGGATTTGGGGTCCAGTGATGGGGAATGATTTGTTCAAGCCTCCATAGCTAGTGTCTTAGTGCATTTGTGATACTGTAACAAAATGCCTGAAACTGGGTAATTTATGAAGAATAGAAATTTATTTCTCACAGTTCTAGAGGCTGGGAAGTCCAAGATTATGATGCCAAGAGATTCAATTCAGTGTTTGGTGAGAACCTGTTCCATAGGTAGCACTTTCTCATGGTGCCCTCACATGGCAGAAAAGGCAGAAGGAGGAAGGACAAAAAGTGATGAAGGTGGTGTCCTCACTTGGAGGAAGGCAGAAGGGCAGAAAGGGCCTAGCTAGTTCCCTCCAGCCCATTTATAAGGGCACTAATCTATTCATGAGAGCAGAATCTTCCTGATTTCATTATTTCCGCAGAGACCCCACCTCAAAATACCATCACCTTGGAGGTTAAGTTCCAACATTTAAATTTTGGAGGGACACATACATTCAAATCATCGCAGCTAGCTTGTGACAAAGTCTGGAGTAGCATATAGCGCATACTTTTTCATTATACCACACTAAGCTGACATTTTCTTTTGGATTTCCTGCTTTCCCTCCTTATTAATAGTAAAATAAATACCAGCCTGTAGGTAGACATTTGGTTATGATTCCACACAGTGGCTGAACTTCTCAAAAGTTCTTGTAAGGCAAAACCCTTACTGAATATGTCATTGACAAAAACAGTGGTTCCCAGATCTGACTGCATCAAAATATCCCAAAAGATGTTTGGAAAATATGTTTTTATAAGACCTATAGATTGTGATTGAGCAGGTTTGAGGTGGGGCCTGTGTATTTGTATTTTTCAACAAGCTTTTCAGGTGATTATGATAAGCAACCAGATTTAGAAACCGGTGAATAAGTTCAACGAGATGATTTGCACAGTGGCCTTTTTTAGTCATCACTTAGGTTCTGTTATTTTTAGAGCCAAATTAATCAATCAGTGCATTGTTTTAACATCCTTGCCTTACATATCTTTTCCAAAAATTTTTAATTTTAAAGGGAAGAAGGGAAAGGGAAAGATAATTTCCTGTGTTTGTGTGAACACATCCTTGGCTCTTCTAATAATATGAAATACAGTAAATAATGACTTGTAACTATTATAATTGTTTTTAACATTCATGAATGAAAACTAACTACAATGTGGGTTGATTGGATTTCAGGTTTCACTCTGCTTTAATAAAAATTTTATTACACATCCAGAAAGTAAGTTAAGCAGGCCTGGCGCATTGGCTCACACCTGTAATCCCAACACTTTGGGAGGCTGAGGCAGGCAGACTGCTTGAGTGCAGAGGTTGAAGACCAGCTTGGGCAACATAGAGAAACCGTCTCCACAAAAAATAAAAAAATTAGCCAGGCCTGGTGACATGTATCTGTAGTCCCAGCAACTTGGGAGGCTGAGGCGAGAGGATCACCTGAGTCCAGGGAGGTTAAGGCTGCAGTGAGCCATAATCGTGCCACTGCATTCCAGCTTGGGTGACAGAGTGAGACCCTATCTCAGAAATAATAATAACAGTAATAAGTTAAGTACTGTTGAGCTTTTTTAGAATAATCATTGCCGATACTTTCATTTTCTAATTAACTTGAAATGTCTGAATTATTGCTTGTAACACCCTTGTGAAGTAGGTGTTAGAATCAGTCATCTCTTCATAGACTAAGCAAAGAGTAGGCTGAGGATGGGTTTTGACTGAACAAATATTTATTGAGTACCTACTATGGGCAGATTACTCAGAAGAGTAGAGCCTTACCCTGCTATTAATTAGCTGAGCAAAATCAAACAGATCTCTGCAGCTCCCTGAGCCTCGGTTTCCTCATCTCTGAAATGAGGGTCTTGAATCAGGCTGAGAGAGACAGACAGACAGACAGTAGTCTTGAGACTTCTTCCCATTCTTCCTTTCCTTTATGACTTTTTATGTATAATGTGAGCAGCTCTTTGAAGGAAGCCAAACTTCCTCTGACTATCCTGAAATTTAACTATCCACCTAAATATCCATCTAATGTTGCATGACATCATCTCAGGAGTGGCATTTGTCTCTCCCTTAAACCTTCCATGGAAAATGGTAACAATAAGCAAAGTTTATAATCTGCCTCCTCCTCCTGATTTTATACATATGAGGTGAATGTTCTGGAAGTTATAAAAATGGTTTAAGTGTGAGGATTTAGATAAATTTATAAGGTTACACTTTGTCCCATGTTATTCAGAGAAATTGGGGGCATGTCTTTAAAATATTTTCTAATGTAATTGGCAGCATAAAATTGTATATTTCTAAATCTCTATTTCTTTATTACCAGTAAGCTTGAGCTCCCCCCGCCCTGCATAATTTTGTCTCTTCAGCTTTTAATACTTGTCTTACAGATTTGACTCAAACCTTTTGCCACATTTTTAAGCAAATATTTTTCCAGTTGCTTGTTATCCCTTAACAAATATTTTAGAGCATTTTCAAATGTTTAAACTATATTAAAACTATAAAAGGTAAATAGGAAAAGTATATAACTGGATCAGTGTGAACCTATGCAAACAAATCCAGAAATAAAACCATTAATTTCTAAAACAGGTGATTTTAGTAAATTAGACCTTTTAAAAAAATTCACCATGAGTAGTTGTGAGTTTAAAATGTATTTCGTTTCAAAAAGAGTTTATATAAGTACAACCTCTAACTTTTTCAGACATGAAAATACCATGTTCTGGGCTAGTCATTTAGATAATGAATTATGAGAACAACCAAAGGCTGTGTTTGAGGTAACATTAGCATATTTTGCCCATCCCTCAGATACACTTTGAAATACTGTGGTCCACAGACCATTCTATCAAGTGACAAATTCCTAGACTGAAATGACTGTAGATACTTTCTGTATAGCATATCTTATGTTATGCTTAAAAGATGAAATGAGCTTTATATGTTTGTAGGTAATTAAAACACAAGTATAGGATAGTTAAAAGACACCATCACTTATACTATAGACTTATAAAAGGGATCATTTTAGAACTCTACGTATTCCAGAAAAGTTATATAGAATCAGTTCCTAAGGCTGGCTAAACTTAATTGAATTCATTTTTCCCATTTTTATCTCGAGAAGATATCATATTAGGTAGTGAAAGAGGCAAAAGTGTAAAAAAAGAAAAGAATAATTCCATTGAATCCTCAAATTAAATGACTACTGAGGCATTGAAAGTTAATTTGAGTGTGGGGATTCATGGAAATGTTCATTTGTGCAGTTACAGAAGGCCATGGATTTTAATTTTTCTGTAATAAATCTGGTTGATACCAAGAGCTCTAGAACTCACTGTATTTATTCTATACCCATCAGTTACTCCTTCCCTAACTTTATTTATTTTTTTTTTTTGGCTCTGTTTTATAGGAAGAAGAAAATCTGTGAGCTCTATGCCAAAGTGCTGGGATCCCAAGAAGCTTTACATGTAAGAAACTCCCAGCTTTAATCCCTAGCAGGTTCTTCTCTGTTCACTATAAGTAGTAAAGCAAAGCAGATTCTGATTTTTTGACAGTCTTATGAAGAGAGTATAAAGCGATATGCTTAACTTGGAGGATAAACTTCAGCAGTCACAAAAGGTCATTAAAAGCTGGTATTAGGCGCATGGAATTTCTGACACAGCAACTTCTTTGGGCTGTTTAAATGTTCACTAGATAACTGGCAGCCAATTGTAATGAGAGCCTAGAGCTGCAGGGATTATGTCAAGAATGGGTGAGTTGGGTTCCTAGAACGGAAGTCCTGCCCCCAGTCAGTGTCACTTACCTGCTGCACAATTAAATTCCAGATATGTTACCATTTGTTGGTGAAGGCAAAGTAGTATGTACTTGACAAGATAGACTGAATCTAGAGTCTCTTCCCAGGTCAAAGTCATACTAATTTGTTTTTCCATGTGTGAACTCAATTCACAACTCATTTAGGAATATCAGTGCTTTCAATCCACCACTGAAAGCAATTAGGAGAATGAAATTACGTCTTTTTGAAAAAAAAAAATGGAATGGCTGAGCGCTCTTTCAGGGGTTTGTCTCTAAACTGTTCAAATAATAAACTTTCTGAATGTGCCAGGGAAATTAGAGAAGGTTCTCTCATGTCCCCTAGGAAACAGTTTTCATCTTAATTGCCGCTTTTTAGTGGAATTCCCATCATACATGTTTCCAGCTTAGAAAAGTGGTTGGGAAACATTTGTTTGTCTTCTGCTTCCTCCCTCCCACCCTTTCCTTAGCAATAATGCCTGATAGATGGGGAAGTAAAGTCTGTTATGAGGGACTCCAGAGATTTGAGCAGACCTTTCCACAAGCTGAATTGTTGATGGGGTTTCCTATAGACTTAGCTCTAAAGACTTCAGAATCTGCATGGATGGATGGATACCCCTCTCTCCCAGATACTGGAATACTTCATGTCTTCCCTAATCAAGAAAATGGGAAGAGCAAAGTATACATGTTTTGCCACATGGTACTTCACAAAAGGCCATTGCTTGGTACTATCATGTTTCCCCTTAAGTGAGTTAGAAAAACAGGATTTTCTTTATTTTCTTAATGTAAACTTTTTGTTAAAGCAACGATATTATTGACTTGCAGCATTTCAGCTTTGTTTTCTCTTTTGCATTTTCTTCCCCACTGAACTGCAGCCAGTGCATTATGAAGAGAAGAACTGGTGTGAGGAGCAGTACTCTGGGGGCTGCTACACGGCCTACTTCCCTCCTGGGATCATGACTCAATATGGAAGGTATTACACAAGCACTACGCCAATTAATCCAAGACCTGTGCCAAATTTAAAAGGAAAAGCAGAGTTCAATGGAAATTCTAGAAATAGTTGTCAAAATCCCCATTTCTTATGTCCTAGATAATACTTGTATATTTCTGGATGTCCATAGAAAAATAAGGATGTCATTACATAGAACAATAGCTGTCAGCATACAGAACAATAGCAGAACAGTGGGGAGGATTTCAGATGTGAACAGTGCTTGTGAGAATGAAGCAAGCTACAGTGTCCTCCAAGAGGACTTCATGAGCTCAACTTGACATTTAGTCTCACATGACTGCCTTAGGCTCCTTGGCACCAGTCAACACAGAATGACATTGGATGTGTTTATCCAACACTTCTGTCTTGCCAACAGAGCAGCATCAGCAGACAGTCCTCTTCAGGGGAAGAGTCCTCACTGTATACAGTTGAGGTGTGAGGAAATGACATCCACATGGGGTGGGTCCACCTTGACCTAGAAGCCCCTTGCTCCATGGGAGCCATTATCTCTATGCTTCATAGGCATAGTGTCCGGTAACTTGCTCAGTTATAAGACTTGCTCAGTTACAAGAGACACCACACTCAGGGAAGCCCAAAGTGATAGCCTCCTACCAGGTATTTACAATTCATTTAGAGTCCTCCCAGCCTGGATGCAGTTCACTAATGTGGGGATGGGAGGGGAGGCACTTTTAGCATAAATGGTGTTGCCTCCATAGATGGCATTACACCTTCATCTGGTTTCCAGAGAAACAGAGCTAAAAAGTTAATACAAGGTCACATTTGTCCACTGAAAAGGAGGAAGTATTTATTAACCTTTTCGTTACAGGAGTTTTTAGTCTGTTTTTTTTTTTCTTCTTAATTGAGTCAGATCACCTTTGTTAACAATAGCAGGATTGATGAACTGGATTAGTTCTGGTATCAAAGTAGAAGTCTAGAAGACAAGACTAAGATGAGGAATAGATGAAACCCAGGGTTCTGGAATTGGAAAAAGGAGTGCCAACGGGTTGAGATGAAGGCCATCAGGGTGGGGGGCAGGACATGCAGCTTGGGAGAGTTCATGAAACTAGCTGTGGACATGGCAGGAGTCAAAGCCAAAAAAGTTGGAGGGGACAGCTGTCCATTCAGTCAAGCCCTTCTTTGTAAGAGGAGACCCATTTCCTTGCTCTCAGCCAGTCCCTAGAGAAGTTCAGAGAAGCTAACTGTACAGAGGTTGTTTTCTTAAAGAGACACACCCATATAATGTCTCAGGTCTCTCCTTTGCCAGAAATGACAGTTGACATCCCTGTCTTCCCACCTGCCACTGCAGTTCCTCCTGACACACTGGGAGTGCCTGCAAAGCTGGATCTGTGGCTGTTTTCAAGAAGAGTGCACCCTCCCCCGAGAAAGACAGGACAGGGAGAAGAATGCACTGCCAACAGGAAACAGCAAAGAAATCTGATTTGGGGATTGAATACATGTTCTTATATTCCAGCTCTGGCTGGCTTGGAAAAGATCAACATCCCCTTTAATGATTGATGATCTGATGGCCTGATTCTCCCTGGCTTGAAAGTTCAGATCCTCTATGCAGATCCAGAAAGCAAAAAGTGGCCTTTCACCTTGGGCTAAGTCATACGGGTGTTTTTTAAACAGTCTGAATTTCTGTGCCTTCTGCAGACTAAATGAGGGCAGTGATTGGCTCATTTACCCTGCCCACCTTCCCAAGTAACTCTGTGTAACCTCTTGGTTCCCTTGAAGGGTGATTCGTCAACCCGTGGGCAGGATTTTCTTTGCGGGCACAGAGACTGCCACAAAGTGGAGCGGCTACATGGAAGGGGCAGTTGAGGCTGGAGAACGAGCAGCTAGGGAGGTAAGCAGGAAAGCCCAGGCTCTCTCCCTCCCGAGTCACGGCAACGTTTTTGGCATCTGGTCTTGCTAGTTCTTGACACTGATAGAATCTGTATGTCCATTTCTCTGCCCCTCACTCATGGGGCTCATCTGTGGCTAGCAGGGCCTTGAATCTGTAGAAACTATACAGCCTCTTTTCATAATACCATGGTCACTTTCTTTCAGGTCTTAAATGGTCTCGGGAAGGTGACCGAGAAAGACATCTGGGTACAAGAACCTGAATCAAAGGTAAGTTTGGTGACTCTGGGCACTATCTCTCCTTAGACCAATCATGGAACATAAAACTCACATCTCCCTTCTTCTAGCCTCCGATTTAATTATAGATGCAACTATCCCAGGGGTCTCCATGCATGGATCTTGCAGCGTTTTGTTCCTCCTTGTCAGCATGAGTTTTTTGCTCATGATCTGTGTTCCTTCATCTAGGACGTTCCAGCGGTAGAAATCACCCACACCTTCTGGGAAAGGAACCTGCCCTCTGTTTCTGGCCTGCTGAAGATCATTGGATTTTCCACATCAGTAACTACCCTGGGGTTTGTGCTGTACAAATACAAGCTCCTGCCACGGTCTTGAAGTTCTGTTCTTATGCTCTCTGCTCACTGGTTTTCAATACCACCAAGAGGAAAATATTGACAAGTTTAAAGGCTGTGTCATTGGGCCATGTTTAAGTGTACTGGATTTAACTACCTTTGGCTTAATTCCAATCATTGTTAAAGTAAAAACAATTCAAAGAATCACCTAATTAATTTCAGTAAGATCAAACTCCATCTTATTTGTCAGTGTAGATCAACTCATGTTAATTGATAGAATAAAGCCTTGTGATCACTTTCTGAAATTCAAAAAGTTAAACGTGATGTGCTCATCAGAAACAATTTCTGTGTCCTGTTTTTATTCCCTTCAATGCAAAATACATGATGATTTCAGAAACAAAGCATTTGACTTTCTGTCTGTGGAGGTGGAGTAGGTGAAGGCCCAGCCTGTAACTGTCCTTTTTCTTCCCTTAGGCAATGGTGAAGTGTCATTACAGAGCCTAGAGGCTCACAGCCTCCTGGAGGAAGCAGCCTCCACTTTGGATCAGGAAATAGTAAAGGAAAGCAGTGTTGGGGGTAGCGGCATGCAGACCCTCAGACCAGAATGGGGACATCTTGTGGGCTGCTGCCTCAGGAATCTCCTGACCACTTGTAGTTCCTCTGACTTTTCTAGACATCTAGTCTCAGTGCTAGCTTATTTGTATTTTTCCTCTTTCACTTCTTATGGAGGAGAGTGTTTAACTGAGTTAGAATGTTGAAACTGACTTGCTGTGACTTATGTGCAGCTTTCCAGTTGAGCAGAGGAAAATAGTGGCAGGACTGTCCCCCAGGAGGACTCCCTGCTTAAGCTCTGTGGGAGACCAACTACGACTGGCATCTTCTCTTCCCCCTGGAAGGCAGCTAGACACCAATGGATCCTTGTCAGTTGTAACATTCTATTTCAACTTCAGGAAAGCAGCAGTTTTCTTTTAATTTTTCCTATGACCATAGAATTAGACATACCTCTCAACTTACATATGTCTTCAACATGGTTACCTCTGCATAAATATTAGCAAAGCATGCCAATTTCTCTTAAGTACTGAAATACATATGATAAATTTGACTGTTATTTGTTGAGACTATCAAACAGAAAAGAAATTAGGGCTCTAATTTCCTTAAAGCAAGCTCACTTGCTTTAGTTGTTAAGTTTTATAAAAGACATGAAATTGAGTCATTTTATATATGAAAACTAAGTTCTCTATCTTAGGAGTAATGTCGGCCCACAAGGGTGCCCACCTCTTGTTTTCCCCTTTTAAAAACTCAGATTTTTAAAAGCCCTTTTCAAAGGTTTCAACTGTAAAATACTTCTTTTTACAATGTATCAACATATTTTTATTTAAGGGGGATTAACAATTGCCAGGGAAAACCAGCCAACCCAAGTTTATTATATCATTAACCTTATCATAAATTCAAACCTAAGTTGCTGGACCCTGGTGTGAGGACATAAATCTTCCAAAGTTTTGCCTATCCTAAGAGCTGCATTTTTCTACTGCTCTTTACCTTGCATTTTAGCTAATTTAGGAGTTTTGAGAATGTATTGGATATGCTCCAGTACATAAGGAGTTGCCGCATATTATATCAGACTGCTTTGAGAAATCTCATCCCTAGTCTATTGCAGTTGTTTCTATTAGCTTACTGATTAACTCAGTCCTGACACACCTTTTGGGAAATGCTGATTTAAACTTCTTAACTGGCAACAGTTGGAACAGTAATCAGTTTGCTAACATATTTAAAGTCTTGAATGTTGAAGAACTCATGTGATTTACCCTTTTCAACTTTTTGGAAAATGATTTAATTTATTCTAATTAGATTAACCCTATTAATCTATGGATTGGGTATCAAAATGAATGCCAGTCCAGATGTGCCTAGACACGAAATTGGAGCTGAGGACTCTCACGATATGCAAGTTCATCCAACATGAAGATACCATAAGCTTTTTCTCTGAACCAGAGAAATGAAAGTCAGTTTAAGAGGCTGATAGATCTTGGCCCTGTTAAGGCATCCACTTCACAGTTCTGAAGGCTGAGTCGGCCCCACTCCACAGTTAGGCCAAGAATTAGATTTTAAAACTTCATCTGTCTGTCCCAGTTAACTGTTAAATAAGGCCTCATCCTCCACTGAAGAGTATGGATTGAAGGATTGTGAACTATGTTTAGTGTGATTGTGAACTTGGTGCCTAATGTTCCATGTCTGAAGTTTGCCCCAGTGCTACACGTTGGAGTATACCTATGTGTGTGCTTTGCCACTGAAGTAAGATTTTGCCTGTATGGTACTGTTTTGTTTGTTAATAAAGTGCACTGCCACCCCCAATGCAGACTCGACTCCTGTATTTAGTTGATGGCTCTATGCAGAAAGTTCAATGGCTTCTTATAGCAGGAGGTCACAATGAGGCATTGTCCATGGAGGATAGGCTTAGGAAATTGTTTAATACCGACTGCAAATTCTCAAAGTTGAGTTTGACTCTCATGTGTTATTGAGGTTTTCTGGGAACTGATTAAACACTGAAATACTGTAGCCTGCCTAACTGGGCCACAGATGTGGATTCTGGTCCAAGTTTTCTCACCTAGTAGCTTATGATAACTTGAGCAAGTCACTTTGGTTCTCTCGGTCTCCACATCTGGAAAAGGTTGGGTTGCATTAGATGGCTTCTGAGCATTCTTTTCATGGCAGCATAATGTGATCTATGCATTTTGTTGCCAGCACTGTAACTGTTTTTGCCTATTGGTATGCCAGGGGCAAAAAAATCAGTCTTTCTGTACCCTGGTTTACTCCTTGTCCTAGATTGGGTTCCCTGGAAACAGACTCTAAGATACAGAGTCAGGGCAAAAAGTTTATTGAAGACAATCCTCAGGAAATACACCTAAGAGGGTGAGGAAGGTAGGATTGGGCAGGAGAGTCAACCTACAATGCAGTTGCAACTACAGGTTCTAATGAGGAGCTAGGAAGACCCTTCAGAAGTATCCCTCATTGAGACAAGGAGGTCTGGACTCTGTGACCCGTCATCAGCCTCCCCCTGAGAGAGGGTGTTACCTTGAGTAAGGCAGGTTCAAGGACAATTTCTAGTGAGGAACTGTAGCTGGGAACTTCGACCAGCCTGTATTCCCTGCAGATCCAGGGTGGAGCACTGCATTATCTACTTTATTCCCATAGAAAGTTGCCTTGTCATGTAAAAGACATTGTGGACTTGAGCTTTGGCTTTATAGATAGAATGGAGCTCTCGCTGTGAACCTATCCCTGTTAGGTAAGGGAACTTCCTTTAGAGGGTTGTATTTCTGCACTATTCTTTACATGGAAGAAAAAAAAATCAGAATTGGAAGGAACCCTGGAAATAATTCAATCTCTGTCTCAATGAATGAGCCCCATCTACAGAAAATTAACAGAAAGATCAAAGGGAAAAATAAGCATTTCTAAAGAGGAGTCCTAAATTCAATGTCTTCAGGAGTTGGGCAGCTAAAAACGAACAGCAGCAGACATAAGACATTTGGGAATACTGAGGACTGGCTGACCTAGGAAGTATGTGCCCTTCTAAAGAGCATTTATATTCAAATTCCTTGAAAAGATTGCTGACCAATTAAAACACATTTGGGTTGGGTGCAGTGGCTCACACCTCTAATCCCAGCACTTTGGGAGGCCGAGGCAGGTGGATTATTTGAGGTAAGGAGTTCAAGACCAGCCTGACCAACATGGTGAAATCCTGTCTCTACTAAAAATACAAAAATTAGCCCAGCGTGGCGGTGCATGCCTGTAATCCCAACTACTTGGGAGGCTGAGACAGGAGAATCACTTGAAGCTGGGAGGCAGAGGTTGCAGTGAGCCGAGATCGCGCCATTGCACTCCAGCCTGGATGACAAGAGCAAAACTCTGTCTCAAAAAATAAAAGGCCGGGCACGGTGGCTCACGCCTGTAATCCCAGCACTTTGGGAGGCCAAGGCGGGCGGATCACGAGGTCAAGAGATCGAGACCATCCTGGCCAACATGGTGAAACCCCGTCTCTACTAAAAATACAAAAATTAGCTGGGCGTGGTGGCGAGTGCCTGTAGTCCCAGCTATTCAGGAGGCTGAGGCAGGAGAATCGCTTGAACTAGGGAGGCGGAGGTTGCAGTGAGCCAAGATCGTGCCACTGCACTCCAGCCCTGGTGACGGAGTGAGACTCTGTCTCAAAAAAAATAAAAAAATAAAAATAAATAAAATAAATAAAAATAAAATAAAATAAAAAATAAAACACATTTGAAGGCTTGGTTCACATGTCCAAGTTGTCTTCAAGTCCTTGATAAAGAAGTGCAAGGTTTGGTTTTGCATCACTTAAATGATGCATTTTCCATCACTTACAAGTTCTTTTTGGATGTCTGATTTTCTGAGAAGCACAAAGATCAGCAACCACTTTGTAAAACTACCTGGAGTGAGTAGGAGAGGCCTGGGTTGGAATGGCAAAAAGAAAAACAAAGACAGAAAAAAGTCTTCTTAGACCAGAAATCTCCCTTAAGAAATTACCCTTCCCCAGCCCAGCATACCGTGGCAGTGTTTATCTCCTGCTATGTGAATGTCACGATTGACGAGAGCAGTGTCAGACTTTATTGGAAAAACCACATATTTGCAGTGAGATAGAAATCACCGCTCTTCTGTTAACATTTATTCTGTGCTATGATATAATTTCAGCAAACAGGACATCAACATTGAGTGTATTAATTTTTTCAAACTATACTCCTTGCTTTACACTGAGGTGGTGGTAAACGTGCAAGGCATGCCCCTTAGCCTAAGGAAGCTGACTGAGACATTAGAGGAAGAGGATGAAAACAAAGGAAGGTACTAGGTAATAGTAACAGTTCTCTTTCCTCTATCAGAGCCCAGGGCTTGGCTCTCTTCCTTGATCAAGGCCATTCTTTTCAGAGTTTGAAGGCAAAAGCAGGTCTCAAAGTGACAGTTGATGTGAACTGGTTGTCTCAGCCTGGAGCCAAGTTTCTGAAAAGCAGCTTTGGAAGCCTCATGTGAAAAAGCTGGCTTGAGGAAACTTGCCATTCATTCAAGGTGGGCTGTGGGCCCTTCAAGTAAGACCTCCCCTTAATGCACGTGTGATCCATCAAAGGCTACTATTTATTTACACTCCAAACAGTAACACCTCAATGGGAACCAGGTTTTCCTATTAATGGGCCTCATATATTTTCCACAAACCACTGAGGTCTATGGGTGAAATAGAGTGGAGGAAAGAGGTGTGGGTGTGTGCTGGGGGATGGGGAGGTAGGGACAGGGAAAGAGACGAAGATTGGCGGGGGTGGGGTGCTTAAAGGTCCACAGAGTAGTGCAGTAATGAGAATCTTGATGGATTGATATAGGGCACCCCTGCACCGTGTGTCATTTACTTTTTACATGCCCCTAGATAAGTACTGTGGCTTGAAGTACCTGTCTTACAGAATTGATGGGAAAACAGAGATAATGCAGGTAACGGCTTAACGCAGCAAGCACTCAGTAGGCATCAGCTCTTCTCCATCAACCTTTTAGAATAGCAGAAAGGAAGCACTGCTTAAGTTTTGCGAGCAGTTATTACCTTGAATTTCTTACAATCATTCAACACCTACTTATTGAGCACCTACTATGTGGTAGGTAGGCACCATGCTGTGATTCAGCAGTGTACAAGACACAGCCCACCTCATGGAGCACACAGTTGATTGTAGATACTGTGGAACACATTAATTGTGGCTCTGGTCAGTGCTATTACAGAAAAGCATGAGGTGCTAGGAATGCAGGGGAAGCACGATTTAAGAGGAAGTTACCAGAATCCTCAGGCCTCCATAAGCATCACTGTGTGGCAAGAGACTAAGGACACCACATAGTGAGACAGGAAGTAAAAAATAGAAATGGCATGACTAAATGGTAAAGAAAACCACATCTGCAACTAATAAGTGCTGACTGTTAAGTCCTATTTGTCCCATTGACCGTAGTTCACCCCATCAGTCTTTTACTGTTCCCCTGTCTGCCCAGCCCTTCTCTGCACTTGGAGCTCTTTAACGACTGTGATTGACTATCTTCCAGCACCTGTGCTAGGGGGCGGCCCCAATTTGTTTTAAAAGAGTGCCATCTTCTGGCCAATTAGTGTTGTTTCCTTCTAGTGGAAATCCTAAAGTATTCAAGACAGCCTCGCTCTTGGGGAAACTAAGAAGCGTCACCTCCACCCAGAATTTCCTCCAACACATTTGCCTGCACTCTCTTACTTTGTTTTCAGTTGTGACATGGATCAATATTGATATCTAATATTTGCAGCCTTTCCTCTGCCCTAATCTCTCAGGAAGGTTTTTTGTTAGAACTTCTTGGTTTTTCAGCCTCTGTTGTGTGCATCTGCGTAATGGGTGAAAAGAACATCGATGGGAGATGAGACAGGTGGAATTGCTTTCACCTTAGAAAGGGCAGGGAAGTAATCTGGGGAAAGCAGGAGAAGGGAGCTGGGGAGAGGAGAAAGTTTCAGAAAGGCAACTTGGGGCTATGGAGGAGTGCAGCTGGACAGAAGAAGGGGTTTTCTCTTTCGATTTTATTTTACTTTAAGTTCTGGGATACATGTGCAGAACATGAAGGTTTGTTACATAGATATACATGTGCCATGGTGGTTTGCTGCACCTATCAACCCGTCATCTAGGTCTTAAGCCCTGCATGCATTAGGTATTTGTCCTAATGCTCTCCGTCCTCTTGCCCCCTCAGGCCCTGGTGTGTGATGTTCCTCTCCCTGTGTCCATGTGTTCTCATTGTTCAACTCCCACTTATGAGTGAGAACATGCAGTGTTTGGTTTTCTGTTCCTGCGTTAGTTTGCTGAGAATGATGGGAGAAGAAGGGGCTTTCAAAAGCTGTTTTGACAACCTAAGGAGACGGAAGGAAAGAAGGAAGGAAAGAAGGAAAGAAGGAAGGAAGGAAGCTTCCTAAGTTTGGCTAGGAGTTTTGTGGTATAGTAAATATTTACATTACTTTTAAGATTTGGGCGTCAAAATTGTGTTTCTTTTAGGCACTGTATAGTGCTGGGACCACCTTAGAGGTCCTCAGAGCACCCTAGATTATTTGGGGCTGTACAAATTCAGAAAACATACACCTAATAGTGGCTGGCATCTGGAATGGTACATAAGTGTCCCGTGGGTTCACTATATGGGATTTCAGTGGAACTAAACCTTGGCAACTCTGTCTTCAGTTGCCAAGATCAACATCTAAGCTGGTAAACTGTGTACCCCATGCCAGACATACACTAAATATGTAATACATCTGGCAGTGAATTAGATTTACATTAAGAAAATGAGCAAAGGAGGTCTGTTTGCCTGGTGTCGTGTATTCATCTGGCTACTATAGACTATTCTATCACATCAACTAGCAAACATGGAAGATGCAGGTATGAGGCCCCTAGATGGGTCCAATGAGGCAGCTGGTATTAGATGGGCCTTATATTTAGACCGTGTAGCGCTGGCCGGAGGATACATCTGAAAGGTAAGTCCACTGAGAGATGGGGCCAGTTCAGACAGGCCAAAGGGAGTGAGGGTAAGTCAGCTTCTCTCTCAAGCAGCCTGACCACCTTTGCTATATCAGCCATTTTAATTTTGTTGGCTGTATTAATGTCCTATTGCCCCTGTAGCAAAATGGTACAAGCTTAGTAGCTTAAAACAACACAAGCTTATTATTTTACAGTTCTGGAAGTCAAAAGTTCAAAATGAGTCTTACAGGGCTAAAATCAAGGTGTTAGCAGGAATGGTTCCTTCTGGAAGCTCCAAGGGAGAACTCATTCCTTGCCTCTTTCTGTTTCCAAAGGCTGCTAGCATTCCTTGGCTTGTGGCTGCATCACTCCAATCTCTTGTTTCCATGTATGCACCATCTCCTCCTCACTTTGAGCCTCCTGCCTCCCTCTTAAGAGAACCCTTGTGAGTACATTGGGCCCACGAGGATTATCTCCCTATTTTATAATCCTTAATCACATCTGCAAAGTCCCTTTGCCATGTAAGGTAACATATTCATTTGCCCCAGAGTTAGGACATGGACATCTTCGGCCAGGCTATTGTCTAGCCTACCATATGGACCTCAATATTTTTGAAAACCAAGAGTTAAAAGCCACAATTGGTCTGTCCTTAAATCCCTGCTGTTCCAGGCACCTGAATTTGGAGCAGCAAGTAGAACTTTTAATGATTTAAAACCACATGGCTCTGCCCTGCTTCCACCAATGCCTACCCTCTTCCCTATCAGACACACACCCCAATATAGCTTCTATCCAGCTTTGTCTTCTACAAAGCCTGAAAAGGCTTGCATCTGGGATTCTGAGAAGCAAATGTATTTGTCTTACATAAGCACGAAACTAGATTCCAAGTTTGTACCTTTAATAAATGACAGAAGAGAAATTTCTATTCTTTAACCCCAATAACTGAATTTCTTTCAGACTCTGCACACAACTGAATACTGGACTTTCACATGAACCTGCTCAGGCATCCCTTTAGATGGCCAAGCCCCAAAGCAAGAGTATCCTACCAGGCACTTGCCAACCATTGACTTCCCAAAAGATCATCAGAAAACATGTCAATCAAGAAAAGCTAAGTTTATCAGACACATTGCATAAGGAAGAACATTGCATTGACAGTCTTACTAGTGTCTCAAAGTGGAAAAATTGGGGGAGGGTTCACAGGGTTTTCAATTTGGGGGTTGTTTTTAAGGCAGATCTTGCAAGGCAAAAAACTGGTTGGAATTGGAAAAGTTTATGATAGAGTAGTTGTGGATTGGTAGGCAAAGTAAAGTGGTGTCTTAAAGCGAGTCTTGATGAGCAAGCTGTTAGTCTTGATAAATAATCTATTTGTGTTACTTCAAAGCTTTGTATTCCAGGAGCAAGTATTTCCTGGGACAAGTAGCCAAGTTATTTTGACTGGCTCAGTATTGTTTAGCTTAGGGACAGGAAAGTCTGTTGGTTTCAGCTTCCTACCTTTAACACACAACTAGGAATACTTATTATTTCTAAAGGCACATTCTGATATCTTAGCCCTAAGAACTGTCTTTAGAAACAGATACTTTGTTAAGTCACCCTGTTTTGTAGGAAAGCGTAAATGTTAAAAGCTCAGGTTTCTGGAGCTGGCTAGGCCTGGGTTTGAATCTTGGTATTGAATATGCATTTTCTTATCTGTTAAATGGAGCTAGCTGTTCAGTTGTTCTGAGCATTCAATAGGATCACATAAGTGAAGTTGTTACAGTACTAACAATAAATGATAGCTTTAAAGAAATAAAGGATCTCTTTGTGGTCTACTATGATTCCTACTTCAAAAATACATCTCAAATTACTTTTCTCCACTAGTAACTCCTCTCTGATTAGTCATCTCTTGCTAAAATGCCCTGGTTTCCCTTTTACTACACCACCCGAACAGCCCAAGTAGATCTTTTAAAACTGCAAATCTGATCCTGTCAGTCCAGACTCAAGCCCTTTCAATAGCTGCTCAATGCACTTTGCATATGACGCACTGTGGCTCCCAAGGCCTTGCATGCTCTTTTTTCTGCCTGTTTCCCTACCCTCGTCTCTGGTCACTCCGCTCTCCCTCAGAACCTTCCAGCCATCTAGTTCTCATAAATCCTCAGATATATCCAGTTCTTTTCTGTCTTGGTTCCCTCTCCATGGAAGGTTATTTTCTCCATCCTTCAGTTGGCTAAATCCTTTAGGTTATTTCCCAAGGGATGAACTAGCACTTCCTCAGAGATGCATTTCCTGAGAAACCCCCCTGACAATTAATTCTCCATTATAATCTCTTATCACTGCTTTAAAAAAATTATTTTCCATAAGTGATTCGGGTACAGGTGGTATTTGGTTACATGAGTAAGTTCTTTAGTGGAGACTTGTGAGATCCTGATGCACCCATCACTCGAGCAGTATACACTGCACACTATTTGTTGTCTTTTATCCCTCGCCTCCCTCCCGCTCTTCCCCGCCAAGTCCCCAAAGTCCATTGTATCATTCTTATGCCTTTGTGTCCTCATAGCTTAGCTCTCACATATCAGGGAGAACATATGATGTTTGATTTTCCATTCCTGAGTTACTTCACAAAAGAAGATATACAAATGGCCAACAAACATATGAAAGAATGCTCTTATCACTGCTTTTGTTTTCCCTCCATAAAGATTCGCAATTACATATTTTTTGAAATGCTTGTTTAATGTCTCCCCAAATGACAGACCCCACCACGAATGGGTTGTATCTATGTAGAGATCTGGAGGCCATCAGTTCTCCAGTCAGAGGAATAGGAACTTGGGTGGCCACAGCCCCTAAGCTACTAGCTTCCATGCATTCAGTAACTGTATCCATTTACCCAGTGTGCCAAAACAAATGCAATCATTTTTTTTCTGTGTAATGTGATGTGAAAAAGGTTGGCAAGCACTGCCTTATGCCACTATTTTTGGTATAGATAGAGAGATAAGCAAGTAGCGATCAAGGATCCAGGTTTTACTACGAAACATCACTTGCATGAGAAAAAGTAAAACCCACTGTCATTTCCCAGGACCACAATTTCATATGGTGCCCAGTATCATAATGGTAATGACATACCTTCAAACATATCCAACTACAAATTCAAGTTTTCTGCTCTTTAATTATTTCACTTCCATTGTAACATGCCCTCAAAAGAATGAATTTAAATGAGCCAATTAGTAACCGAAGGTCAGTCTGGAAGAAATAATTGACAGAACCAGTCCTCAGATCTCACCAGGGCTCCTTGGATTTAAACTGGAATCCAAGAGAGAAGCATTTATTCATTATTTATTTCATCCGATCATTTATGACAAGCCTGGCCTCTCAGGGAAGCTGGATATCTGGCTGAAATGCAAAATTAACAAATTAAAATTAACAAGCACAGAAAACCAAAAAAAAAAAATCCAGTCTCTCTCCAGCTTACTCCAAGGGCTAGGACTGACACTGGGTGTACCCAGGAAGGGTGCTCTTGGCTTCTCAGAGTTGGGCTAACCTTCTCCCCACCCCCACACATGAATCCATGGTAAAAATTTCCGGTTAGGTAAAGACAGAAGACAGTATTGGGATAATGTAAGCATCGTTTGGCATCAGGTGGGTGCTTTTGAGCACTCAGCAGATCACATCCTTCACGGATCGGCATTGAGGGAAATGAGGGTTCTGCACAGCAGTCCCTCTGAGACAGGGAGAAGGGGCCCATGTATGGCACAATGCCCTCTCCTGGGACAGGGACAGACTCAATATGGTGGGGTGGCCAGGGTGAGCAAAGGGAAACGACAGCCTTAGTGGTCAGGAAACAGTTAGCGGAGAAGATGGGCTTGCCGCACAAGGACTTAGCCATCCTCAGTCTGGGTTTCAGGCAAACAGGTCCAGGGTGTCTTTGTGGGGATGGGTTGGCAGAGGATAATAGCAGGAAATTTAGGAAACACACACTTTTAGGCTCAGACAGGAGAGCCCTACACATAAGGAGCAGAGGATAAGGAATTGCTAATGGCTACTGGGCATGGAGCCTTGGTCCTGTACCCTGAGGCAGACCCATCTCTGTGAGAGGATGGGATCTGAGATCTAGTCCGAGGCCTGTGGTCTGCACTGGGCACCTTAACTACCCTGTTTTCATCACAGATCCCTTTGGGGCAGGGATATGGCTGGCACCCAGGTGCTGCTGATGTCTTGCTCCCTGGTTGAATATGACTTTTTGCACGCCTGCTGAATACTGGGCCCTTGAATCCACCTGGATTAGCCTCTGCAGAACCTTGATTGAATAATCTGCCAGCAACACTGGGACCCTGCTGCTCTTCCCTGCCCGCCTATCTGGGTCACCCTACTAAGCTGTGCATATGGCGTTTTTGGCACTGCCAGCCTGGATGGGTTGGGGTGGAGAAAGAGCCTCACTGGACCCGGGTGACTCTCCTCTCCTTGGCTTCTCAAAGAAGGAAATCCTGGAGCTGAGTGGCTAAAGACAAAATGTAGAAATTCTCCAGGCTGACAACAGGGTAGGACACCTAAGGCAGAGGAAGTAGCACTTCCCGCAGGTACAAGCCCCAGGGAAAGGTTCTTGGGCCATAGTCTGCTGGGTGGACCAAAGGCCTATAGAAATTATCAGAGCCTTCCCCGCTTTCATATCTTTATTCTAGATTTTTCACCCATCCACTTTTTCATAGAGCCCTTTCAAATAGGGAACCCAACCTTCTGAGGTCAAGCTGTGAAAAGCGTCATTTTAGCATGCCTGCTGACCCCTGGGAAGCACTGGACATATTTGGAGTCCTCTTCTTACCATCAGCAGGATCTTGAAAAAGGAGGCAGTCACCCACTGAAAGCACTCCAGAGGAAATCAAGGAGAAACATGAGGAAGAGCTGACATTAAGGAGGCCGGCAGAAAGAAGAGTTCAGAGGGTGATGGGGAAGGAAGAATCATTGAGTCCCCCAACATCCTGAAGTCACCTTGTGCTAGTGTTGCCCAGAATTTCATCTTTGGAGTAGACTTTTTCCCTGAGTTGACCACAACTTGATAAAGCTTATTTACACTAAAGTGAGATGTGCCAGGAATCCATTTGGTGGGCCAAAGGTGCATTTTGATAGACCCCAGTCTAAGAGGATTTCTGATGTGACATTTCAGACAGTGCGATAAAATGAAACAAAAACATTTTCAGGCCTTGGTCAATGGGTCTTTGCTGGAGTCCCTCAGATTCCCTACCTAGACAGCAGTCGGCCTTCCCTGTGCCCACCTGCTTGTCCACATTCTCCTCATCCACTTACTGCTCACACACCATCTCCTTTTGTTTTGTTTTGTTAACTTAGTGTTTAAATGTGTTGCTGGATGTTGTCTCAAATTCTCTGGGAAGTAGCAGACAATAAGCAAATACATAAATACAGCAGCAGATTGTTTAACCAGGTGTCCAAACACCAGAAATATAAAACACAAATGTTTTTAAAAGATTTTAAAACAATTATTACTCACTTTTTTACATCAGCTTGCTATAATCACTGAAAAGCTGCAATAATGGAGATTATAATGAATGATTACAGTGAAATCACTGTAATCTGAGTACATAATTTGTCATAGCTCTTAGATATATATTTCTTTTGGGGATCACTGCTGTTTGTAATTGAGTAAATAGATATTGAACATTTCACATTTAATGGTTGGGTGTCTCGGGGCTCATCTTCAAATATTGCTCTGTTTACACTCAATCCCACAGCTTCCCAAATTATATCACCAGCCCCAACCTCTCCCTGGAACTCTAATGTACATAGTCAAAAGCCTACTCAACCCCTCCATTCGGATCTTCATGGATCTCCACGGATCTGTATCTTTATTACTCTAGACCAAGCCACCAGAGTCTCTGGCCTGGACAACTAACTTTCCAGGCCTCCTAGATAGTCTACTGCTTTCAGTCTTACCACACAGAAGCCTGCTTTCCACATCACTAAGTGTCTCACAGGGTGGAATTTCCAGGAAGCAGACTCTGTGATGGAGATTTGCATGCAAGAAGCTTATTGGAATGTGCCCTTGGGATCAATACCTGCGAAGGAGTGAGGGAAGCAAATTGGGCAGAGGATGAAGCAGAACTCTGAAGCAATTGCAATAAAGGTTTTAGCTGATTCCACGGGGAGGTCTGGAACTAAAATAGTTCTTTGTACCCACTCATTGGATTTTGACTACTCCTAGGAAGGGGCATGCTTTGGGACAGGGGGTTTCCTTCAGCCCGCAGAAAGGGACACAGCTATGAGCTGTCAGCCTCCCAACTTCGAGCAGCTGCGTGAATGAGTGCATCATTTCCAAAGGAAGATTTGAGTAGCACACTACAGTATCCACGACAGACTAATTCTTGTAAAAATTTACCAGACTGTCTACTACCTTACTAGAAACACTCCAGTGAATCGTCTTCACACTTAGAATAAAAGCCAAACCCTTTCCTGTGGCCTAAGACTTCCTACATGATCTGGCCCCTGTCTATCTCTCCAACCTCATTTTCTAGCATTAATTTGTTGTTACTGTTGCTCCTGCCATACTGGCTCTTTTGCTATTCCTTTAATACTCCAATCATACTCTCACCTCTGGGACTTGCAATTGCTATTTCCCCTGCAAGTAGCATCATGGCTTTTTTTTTTACTTCATTTAGGTCTCAGTTTAGTAAAAGTCACTTTCTCGGTAAGACCTAACCTGACCACTTAATCTGCTATAGCCATCCCCTGCCACCACATCACTCTTTATCCCCTTTCCTTGCTTACTTTTTCTTGATGATGGTTTTCATCACCTGAAAGTATAGGTTACAACATTTTTTTATTTATTATTTATTTATTTATTTATTTATCATCTCTCCATTAGAATTTAAGTTCCATGAGGGAAGGGAGTTTCTCAGTTTTGTTCACAACTATATTCCCAACACCTACAAAAATACCTGAAACAGAAAGTGTATTCAATATATATTTGTTGAGTTATTGTTGAATGGTTATCATTCTTTAATCCTTATAATGGAACAGGCAAAATATCGTATCCAGAAGATATTGGGGCCATATTGAGTGGTAGAAGCAAATAAAAATATTTTTGGAAAGAAAATACCTAAGTTTTGGAGATAGCAATAATTTAGAAAGATCAGGTGCTAGGTATTCTGGATAAGTAATCTTATAAGGCTGACCCAGGGAGTAGAGACAGTGAAGAGAACACTCACAGGTTTAGAGCAACTCTCATCTGGGTTTGAAGCCCATCTATACCTCTTACTGGTTATGGGAACTTTGCCTTGTCTCTGAGACTCAGACTCCTTATGTGTAAAATGGAAGTGATGGGAGTGGAATCAGGATAAAATAAGATGATGTACAGCATCTTGTAATTAATATTTAATAAAAGTAGCTGTTGTTATAATAATATAATTAATAATAAGCATTATTGCTATCCAAAGGCAGTCTTATAAGAAGGTCTTAAAATTGTGTCAAGTGAGGTGGATCTTTTAGGATGTTTTGGACTGTAACAGAAAACCTGTATTCAAAATGGTTGAATTTATTTCTCATATGACCAGGCTTCCTAAAATTGGGTAGGCTGGGAGAAGGGTATATCAGGGCTGATGTTTGATTTCTTTGTAACTTTTTTGGCCTCAACCTTCTCTGTGTATGGAACTCATCCTTGGCCTGGTAGTTAGATGGCTGCAGCAATTATAAATGTCACATCCAGATACTTGTAACATCCCAAAGAGGATAGAATGTGTCTGTTTTCTCATGTTTCTGTTTTTAAGAGTGAGGAACTCTTTTCCACAAGCTCCAGCTGGCCCCCTAAGAAGACTTCTCCTTATGGTCATTGGCCAGAATTGCATAACATACACCAGTAAGCCCGGGTATGTTTATTTTTTCTTTTTTCTTTTTGTCAACCATTGACAAAATAAAATAGGACCACCATGATTGCCTTAGGCTAACCAGTACCCACGTCTTGGGACCGGCGATGTGGCCAGCTTACCTTTTCTGAAGTACAGTAGTGTGTAAATAGCTGAACAAAATCAAGGTTCTATGTTGAAGGAGGTGGAAGAATGTATAGTGAGTAAGTCTAGTACCCAACATTCTGTCCTAACTTTTGGCTCCAAAAGAGATGGCCATTGCCAATGGGAATAGTCTATAATACTTACATCTTCCTCTGTGAACCCTACTCCTATACTGCTCCTTTCTGTGGTAGGTTTAACTGCCTACATTGTCCTTTGCTTAAAGCAATGCCTCTGGAATTGGGCACCTAAAAGAAAGGGGGCTCAGCTTGCATGGAGAGGGCATGCAGGGAATTGGCAGGAAGGCTTTTATATTATTTAAGGACATATAGTTTATGTACTGTTTTCACATTTAGCAGGCAGCTTTTAGAAGATGTTATTTTGAAGACAATCCTGCCCTTAGAGTGCTTCCAAAACATCAGGATGCATAGCCCAAAGGGCCACCAGCCCCACTGAACTTTGGGCTCCAAAAGGAATTATATTTATCCAAAGTAAGCCTTGACCAGTAGACCAAAGGCCTGAGCATTTGGCAGCACTGGAGATAGAAGAGTAAAAGATCAGGTAGAGCACAACATGAGGCCAGAGAAGATGGATGAGTTGTGGGGATGAGGAATTTATGGCCCAAGACAGCCCTCACTCTCTTCTGAAACAGCTGGTGGTCTTCTTCCCATTGCTCCCACACAACTCCAGGACTTTCTCCATAATTTTCTATAACCCAGGGAATATTCTGGTATTGAAAACATTTTGACATCAGGCTAGGGGGGAAGAAAATATAATGCAATGAAATGGCCTGGAGGTAAGAGAGATATGTCAAATTCAAGAGCAAAAGCTCAGTGCCACTCAGCATTTTGCCTGGCAAGGAAATGGATTTTCAAGGAGAATAAAGTGAACCAGAATGGTTAAGGAAGAAGTGGTTGGGGATTAGAGATGTAAAGAAAGGTAAAAGAAGAGTTCAAAGTGATCAGGGTTGGAGGCCAGGGACTGAGATGTCAGTCTGCTGGAGTGGTATATGACTTGTTAGTAACTTGTCATGTGGTCTTAGCAGAAATGACAAGAGCAATTACATCAGAAAGTAGCAGTCCAGGGTAACTGTAGGATCTGATTAGGTCAGTTATTTCTAATACCAGAGCTTGGCTTCTAGTGTCTACAGGCTGAAATGTCATTAAGATCACTCGCCAGGAGGATTTTCAAGTCATATGATTCCTCATGAGCACTTAGACAAATTAACGGGAAACAAACAACAACAAAAAACCCACCAACACATTTCACCAAGTTGTCTACACATTCCCCTAGAGTCCAGAACATTCTAGATTATTCTATTTGGTTGCAAGATTGACGGCTCCATTATTGAAATGAGGAATGGGTGAGAAAACTACCATTGCTTTCGAATAGGACCTGTCCTTTTTAGTTTGCGGCCAAGGCTAAGAAGGAAGTAAAGGGATCCTAACATATTGGCCAGGAGACAAGATCCTAAAGGGTATGCAATGACAGAGGACTAGTAACTGGGGACAAGCAGAGTTAACGTTTTAAAGGAAGCAGATAGGAGGGCAGGTGAATGTTGGCAGAGAAAAGATGTCTCTGTTAGGTACACTCTGTTTCCATAGGAAAACTAGGGGCAGTGAGGAAGTAGAGGAGATCAGCTCCACTGTGGTTCATTCAAATCTCATGATGTCCCGGAGCATTGGTCATTAGTATTGAGATGCCTCAGTAGGTCACATGGCACAGCAGCCACTCAGATTTGGGCTTCATTCTCCCATTCCCTGTGACTTAGCCTGCTCTCTCCTTGTATCAACTTTGTCTTCACCACTGTCATAGAAAGGCTTTTAGCCAAGCCAACTCATGGACCACTGGCCACCTATAGAGTGCTTTGACTCAGGAATCAATCCTAGTCCAATCAGTTGTGGCCAGTTAGTAGGATCAAAAAACCAGGTGACGTTTTTGCAAAGATTCATTTCTGACCACCTTTTAAAAAGGGAACCACAGGCATGGCAAGCACTCAGTGTTTCATAGACATCTTTCTGGCATGAGACCTTACCGATAGATGGGATTTATCCCACTTATGCAGCCTTGAAGATCCCAAATTGAGATGTTCTCTTTACAACTAAAATATCCATGAGACTGTCACATGAACAGGTTGTTTTTCTAAGATTCAACATGTCTCTCCCTTGGACAAAGAAAAAAATTAAAAAATAAATAAATAAATGAAATACTGTGCTTCTTTCAATAGAATTCTTTTAAGTTGTGTATTGGTTCCTATACATTACACCTCTTAGGCACCACTGTATCCTCTCAGCCCATCTTTTTACTCTAGCCATAGACGCGGCAACCAGATGTGCAAACTGACATCAGCACCTTCCCCAGTGGCTATTCCAATTCATGGGCAAACCTGGAAGTTCAAGGGAGTTAACATTCCAGGGAACACTTTAACTATTCTAGGGTACATTGTGCAAGACTCCTCAAAGGGTCCCCAGAAGGACTGAGCCCCTGTATCCCACACCAGTGTGCAGCTCAATAATACATCCTCGGATTGGCTCTCCCACCTCCCTTGTTTCACAGTCCTGCTCCCTGGGATCACTTTCCAGAGTGAATGGTCTCCATAAAAGCCCTTGTTTGAGGCTCTACTTGTGGGTGGTACCCAGTTCAAGACAACCATGCCTTCCAATCAAGATAGTCTTTCTTTAATCAAGTAGTTCCTATGATCCAGGAAACATGTATCACTCTTTAACTTGTTAAACTGATGCTTAACTTTTATTTTAATTTAATTTAATTTAATTTTTTTGAGACAGAGTCTTGCTCTGTTGCCCAGACTGGAGTGCAGTGGCACGATCTCAGCTAACTGCAACCTCCACCTCCCAGGTTCAAGCAATTCTCTTGCCTCAACTTCCCAAGTAGCTGGGACTACAGACATGCACCACCACACCTAGCTAGTTTTTGTATTTTTAGCATAGACGGGGTTTCGTCATGTTGCCCAGGCTAGTCTTGAACTCCTGACCTCAAGTGGTCTGCTCGCCTCGGCCTCCCAAATTGCTAGGATTACAGGCATGAGCCACTGCACCCGGCCCAGATGCTTAACTTTTAGGGAGCAACACTGTTTGCTTTTATTCTAAGTATGTTATTAGCATCTTTTTTTCACTCCAATATAGCTGAGTAGGTGAAAGAGGATGGAGGCTGAGCAGCAGTCTTGTGAGAAAAGCTCAATGCCATTACTGCATCTTTGAACCAGTAATTCTTAGCCCTTGATTATGACCTTCACAGAGAAGGTCTGTGAAGACACTCACCACCTACCATCCTGCTATATTCAATTCCTCATGTATTTAGGTACAAGGGGTCTTTCCAAAGTCCCCCAGTCATTTT